>NC_041231.1:99895939-99947856 GCF_002837175.3 Physeter macrocephalus
ATAAAATCTTCTATACAATATTTCTTCTCTCTCTCTCTCTCTCTCTCTCTCTCTCTCTCACACACACACACACACACACACACACACACACCAAAAAAAAAAAAAAACAATACAAAATATACTACTGTGGAAGCCATGAGGTGCTGCTGAGGTCTCCTGCCATGGGGAGCATAATATGTGATGGCTCCAGCTGCCACCCTCTGGATCCACCACCACATGCACCCCAAGTTCATGCTTCCTGTGGGCCACTCCCAGCCAGTGACTGAGCATAATGGGGATACTAATGCAGGCTCATTCCTGAAATCCTTGGGAGTTCTCTGATTGGTGACATTGATTCAAAGACTCTTCAGTAGTCTGACTGAATCCCTCTTGGAACTTTGCTGCATTCCAAGACTCTTCCTACTCAACCTGCCTTCCTTCCTCCCTCCTCCACAAGTATCATACCTGCATTGTGGTCTGAAGGCTCTGTCTGCCTGTGTTGATCCCCTCCTCCTTCCTTCCTCACAGGCATTCTCCTCATGAACAGCTAATCTCACCTTAACATATATGTTTTGGAGGACCCAAGCTAATACAATCATCAGGTGTTTTATATATCTAAATCTAAATTTATAATCTAGATCTAGATCTACATATAGATATAGATGATCTATAGATATATAATACTATATGATAGATAAAACTTTGTATATAAATACATGTGTTATGCAGGACAATTTGATAACTACCAATATCACTGATATGGCAGTTCTGGAGAAGGGGGTGGGGTAATGTAGCTTACCAACAGCCAAGTAACTATCTCTCATATATCAAACCACAGTACGGCTCAAATTCATGACCCTGCAACAGTACAAATTCTCACGTCATCAAACTTCACAGTTAATCATGGATTTTTGAAAGAACAAAGGCCTACACAGTATTGCCCAGTAGAACTTTCCACAAAGGTAGATATGTCCTATATCTTCCCTGTCCAATAAGGTGGCCACTAGCTAAGTGTGACTACTGAACACCTGAAATATGGTCAGTGTGACTATGGAATTTTTAACGTTACTTAAAATTTTAATGTCACTTAATTTTAATTTATTTAAATTTAAGCAGCCACATGCGGCTAGTGGCTACCATACTGAAGAGAGTGGGCTGTAGTTCCCAAATCCTTACCCTACCTCCATCCCAATAATTACTGACCGAAGTCAGGCCTTCATGTTCACATGTCTGGACTATTACACACAATAGCTTTCTAAATCGTTTCCATGTTTACCATCTGGCCTTTAAGTTGCCACCAGGGTGTTTGCTCTAAAACACAAAATCATGTCAATTCCCTGAAAAAAAGGTATCCCAGAGGCTCGGGACTGTGACTTACTCAATTGTTGCATTCTCTCCCTTTCCCCTACACCTAGCACTATAGATACCTGGCAGCTTTTAGGCCTGATAAATGTCTAGTGGGAGAAAAAAAGAACATATTTTGACAGTGGGTCATTCTCGAGATAGCTTGCCTTAAATTACCCTATTTTGGGGAATTGAGGCCCATGTGGCAAGGTAATGAAAGAGTATTTTGGGAAGGTGACCTAAACAGGTGCCTACCCCATGCCCTCACCTCTACTCCCAAACACATAATCTTTGTGAGACTTATTACAATGCTGGTGAGCAAGACCCTCTTTCCAAGCATTCATCCCAGTGAATTACCAACGCAGTGGTCAGGGGAAGAAACACATTTCTGCACCTCTCCCACACGTGACCCTCTGTGAAACACCATGGATAAATGCTAAGGAAATAAGATTCTCAAGAAGGGAAAAATCACGTTTGCAAAATATTAGATGCCATTTTTCAACCCAGCAGATCATTTCCCTAATAAACCTATTGTTTTCCTTAGTAAAGCTTTTTCCTTTCTTCAAAAGGCAAAACATGACTGAAAGGAATACTGTCAATAGCAAAGCTTATTTAATTTAAATGTGATCTTTGCCAAAAAAAATATTTTGAGTATTAGCAGTATTTCCATGTCTCAGGGACAAACACACATACAAACAGCCTTGAATGTATGTTTGAATAGAGAACTTCCTCAGATTAGCACGTGCATTTTTTTCTCCCCCTCCCCCCTCCCCTCCAACACCTTCCTGGTTTCATTCCATCAGTGGGTGTTCCCATCAGACAGCACTCCCTCCCTCCAATCACAGTCTTCTCTATGCGGGATGTACTTGGTTCTCAGTTCAGTGAACTCTCCCGTTTCAGGCAGGAATATTTAATTGCAGGGTTTCACGTTTTCCAAGAAAATGTTTAGACTGGGAGGGATCAGCCATATTAGAGAAACGTGGCTTGCTCAAAAATGAGTGGCGTAAACTGCCTGCCTTTGACTGGCAGGGATCTCAGGAAGAAACTTTGGCTGCTATTGAAATAATCCGTATTTGATTACTTTTTTTTTCAAACAAGTGCTTGATTTTCTTGGAATTCAGTTGTTAGGCTTGATGCATGGTCAAATAAGTCTGCAACTGCATACGTGGTTCAGGTGCATGTGATGGGATAATCCCATAAGTTACTGGCTGTAAGGTCGGCTCCTAAATATTTTTGTACACAGCAATAACATTTAATTATTTTGTAACTTGCAATTATGACTCTGACTGTTCTAAATCCTCTGCCTTACTTTGTCATTAGTGACAAAGTTGTACTGTTTTAATTCAGCTCAGGCATGAATGATTTATTATTATTATTATTATTGCTATTACTATTATTATCCTTTCCTTGACCAGAGGCTAAGGAAGTCACTTGTCTAATAAAGCCAACTACAAATGGCAGGAAGCAAGATGTTACCTGCAGGGGCCTGTTTACTGGGAACACACCAATGTAAAGTGGGAGGAAACAGTACTATCTGCAATTATACATCAAGCTCTCATTTTCCATTCTGGTACATCAACATTCAACCAATAAATCTCACTTTCTTGTGCATTTCACCAGCTTTATGCTTCAGTTCAGAGAGCAGAATTCTCCAACTTGGCCTCCCACCATCAGCTTTTTGTTGTAGCTGCATAGCAAAGCTCGTATTATCTTCCTCCTTTAAAAAGGCCCCGTGGAAGTTCCTTTCCCCATCTGTTAGAAACCGGATGTGCTCATTGGCAGGCTGAAGCATATCAGGCAGCCATGTATACATTTATCTCCAACGTGAGTATTTTTACTTGACACGTTTTGAGGAGAGCAAACTGGGGCAGATTAATGATTTCCTTGTCAACGAGATAATGATGTAAAAGGCTGTAATAAGTACATATTTGTAAAATCTCAGCATATTTGAAAAAAGCCAGATATAAAAGAGTACATACTGTCTGACTGCTTTTGCACAGAGTTCAAAACAAGAAGAAAACAAACAAACCAGGTGTTAGAAGTCAGGGTAGTGGTTACTCCTGGGGTCTAGACTGGGAGAGGGCATGAGAGGGGCTTCTGGGTGCTGAGCGTGTCCTGTTTCTTGATATCGGAAATATGGTTACACAGGTGTGGTCACTCTGTGAAGATGTATTGAACCGTACGCTTAAATATGTGCTCTTTCTGTTTGTAGGATACACTTCAACCAGAGGTTGACATTTACACTAAACCACACTAAAAATACGCTAAAAATGTTCTTCATACAGTGCTTCAGAATAGTAAGTATTTGAAGGTTTGGATCTAAGAGGACCTGCCTTTAGAGCACAGGATGTCCTTGCTGTTTTTCCTCTTTACCATGTCCCATGACCATTAAACGCCAAAATGAGACACTCTAAGTGACCGGTGACGGCTCTTTTTCTGAGAACATAAGCCGACTGCTTACTTTCTTGGTACATAAACATGAATAAAATGCGATGCATTTTCTAAAAAGTACTCCATGGCTCAGGGAGCTCCAGGAATAAACACCAGGGCCTCTGCCCACCCAGAGAGCCATTTTAAAGAGTACTCCCAGCCACCCCCAACCCAACTGCTACCAAATGGTTGAGCGAAAGGGGAAAAACCCACGCGCACGCCATAGCCCGGGAGCAGGAAGTCAGAAAGCATGGGTAATGATATTTACTCAGAGCCGGATTCACATCCTACTTAACTCCACGGGAATTCGCAACAGTTGGTCTTGACAACTCTAGCAATTCTGAGCTTCATTAACCTACTTGCAGGTGCTCGGCTTTCTGAGCTGCCTGTGTTCAGAGAAAGAACGTTTTCAAAATTCTCCGATGCAGCCTGCCCCCTCAGTTCAGAGGTAATTATGACGTTTTTCAGGGCTTTTAGATGGGAAATGAAAGCTTTGGGTGATTCTAAAGTGGCGAGTTTTAAAATTAGTAATCCAATCAAACATTTAATGTGAAACGCATTGTAATTGGGGAGAGACATAGCAGGTAAATAGTCTTCTTGAATGACTGGGCAAACCTGCTGAGGCTGCTATTTATGAAATTAAGCTGTGCTAAAAAACCCAACTATCTAAACCATTGAGGATAGACAAGAGAGAACCAGAGCGTTTCCTCATGTCCTTCCTTTATTTCTTAGGACATATGTCTGTACTTTTCTGCTGAATTGCAAAGTGGGATTCCTGAGTTAAATTGTTCTGTCCAATCAGGCTAAGCCCTAGGGAGCAGGGCAACTCTTGTTCAGTGAATTCTATTATGGGTTGCCTTAGAGGATCACGGTATTTCTAAAATGCAAGAACTGCAAAATATTTTGCTGGGTACACTCCTTTTGGAGACGCTTTAGGATTTGCGAATTTCCCTAAACTCTTTTCCTCGTAAAAGAAGCCTTGAATTCACCCTTCACAGTGGGGTCTCTGCTACACCATAACTTTGTTATAACAACGTCTTTCTCGGGATTCACAGGAATAAGCTTCTTGGACACAGGCCAAGACCAGCCTGCCTTACGCTAACTTCTGTGCTGCCCGGAGAGGAGCTGGAGAGTCTCTTGGCTATTAATCACCATTCTGCTCTAGTGTCCAAATACGTCCTTACCAAGAATCACCTTACAAATAACCTCTCTCTCAGGAATATTTAAGAGCTAACTCTTTTGGTATCTTAAAGTACAAAGCTTTCCCTGAAAGTGTATGGGTAGAAGCTTAGACTATCCAGGGCAAATGATTGGACCATATTTTTGTGGACTTGGAGGGAGGGTGGTCAATCATGCTCTCTTTTCTCGGAGGAAAGATGGATTCTATTTCTTAGCAGAGCAGGGGCTGGGGCACAGGTCTGCTGATTCTTATTCCAGAGATGTTGCCACCAGATCAGACCCCATCTTGTCATATATATTTATTGTTGCAAAACCAACCTACATTGATCTTCTGAAAGCTGGAATAAATGACCTACAAATCCTGACCAGTCACAGGATTACAGGGGTTAAATGTAGTGACAGGTATAAAGGTAGCATTGTATGGAGGCTTGGCATTTTTCTGCTAATACCCTGCAAAGATTCCTTGTTGGATTAAAAGAAACACTGGAAAGCTAGGAGGCTATTCTTTGCTGCTATGCCTTCATATTGGTCTCTTAGTGCTATTTTATTAATCTGACACTGACCCTACATCCTGTTCAAACAGCTTTTAATTTATTTAGTAGTAATGAGTAAAGTTAAAGTAGATGGAGAAATGTTTACCTCCCCTAAAGAGATAGCTTTTGTTTTGTTCTAGAGGACAGTCTGAAATAGACTGCATCAGCTTTGCATCTGAAGGAGTATAATTTGACTTTGACGGTTCAGATGTAGCTTCCATTAAGAAGAGTAAAGTTCAGGGTCCATACGGAGGGGAAAATAACTGTGTATACCTGGGGCTGCCTAGCCTAGAAAGAGGAGAGAAATGGAAGTGTGTGATACTGTGATTGAAGACTGTACACCTAAGGAAGATGGCTGCCTACTTAAGGGCCAAAAGACATGCCTGGCTGAATGAATCAGCTATTCCCACCTACCTGAGCTAACTGCCTCATTTGTGACATGAATTACAACCTTTGGGTCTTTGGCCACTTGTAACATAGACTGATTATACTCTATCCTTTGGATCAACTGAATACTTAGACCCATCTAAAGTAACTTGGACGAAAGGTAAATGAACCATTGCCTTCAGATCAAACAACTTTTGTTTGAAGCTCAGACAAAACCATTCAGCTCTCCCAGCATAAAAACCAAAGTCCTTATAAAGACCTACAAGGTGGCATGTAATCTAGCCCAGGTGACAGCTCCCATCACGCCCTTCCTTGCTTACCCTGTCCTGGCCACCAGATTCTTTTTAACTTTAAGAATACTCTCAGATAATTATTTCTATTTATTGTATGAAATATAAAATTAGACATCATGAAGTACTAAAATTACTAGATTATTAAAAATTTGCTTAAATTGTTTTAAGTACATTTCAGATAGAATGGCTAAATATTTTCAATGTTGGCTAGATGTTAAGATCTTTAAAATAATGTATTTCAGTTTGCTATTATTAGCAGAGATGCAGCTTAACATCCAAAAAAGGGGAAAGTACATAGAAGAAAAACAAATAAATGAGTTCAGAAAATGAAAGGATCGTCTTTTGGCTGGAAGTTACAATGTTATTTACGCCAGTCATGACTTGTTATGGATATACCTCTAAACTTCATGTAGTAACAATAAAATAAAAGCCACTAAACACACACATATGTATAAATATAAATACAAATAAACTATATATGTATATAAAAATTCTTTTTCTGGGTATGTTGATTACAAACACAGTAGACTTAAGTCTCATATTTCATCATCCAGAAAATGTCTCCATATACCACGAAAAGACCTTGAGAGAGTCATCCAGAACGTCTGATTACCTGCAAGTGCACCTTGGATGTGCTCTTAGAATCGTGAGCCATCTAACAAATAGCATATTACCATCAACTGAATCGTTTAAATGATTTCTGAGGCCATGGTAGTGACTTCAAAGGAACATATTATATATTTACTTATTTGTATTAATCTCTCTATATATGTATGAGATAGTTTGACCCCTTTCTGAGTAGTAGGGTAAACACACACGCATCTGTAGATAGATATATAGATAGAGATATGTGGACATGATTATATAAATATTAGGACACACACACACACACACACACATATAGAGATATGTGTACATGAGTGTATTACTTTTAGTTGTTACCTAGCAACAGATTGGCATATGATATAACAGCTTTTAATTCAAGCAGCCTGTGAACATAATACATACATGTACATAACAGAGAATGCAAATTATTTAAGATAATAAATTATTTATGATGATTTCAATAGGTAGTTATACTTTATTGTGTTATAAAATTAACATTTTTATTTTTTACCTTAAAAGGTATGATGAGGTCTTTCAAAATATAGCCATGTGCTTACTTCTAGCATGGCAGTCATTGCCTAATATGATTGACAGCTTTCTCAGTGCCTGACTCATAGCCGTCATTCAATTTGTGCAAAGAAAGGAGAGAAGGAAGAAAGAAAGGGAGTGAAGAAGAGAGAGAGAAGATAGAAAAAAAGAAAAGAAAGAAAGAAACAAGGGAGGGATTCCCAGAGAGAACAATTGGGGTGTCTTGTTTAATAAAAGGTGAGAGTCCCATGGCTAATAGAAAACATAAAGCTATTATCTTATTCTGTTACTTTTGAGCAGCAAATTTTCCAGGCTGTGTTGTTAGTAGAAAACCCAAGTGAGAAACACACCATGTTCTTCTTCACCGAGACTTACAGACTGACTTCTGCATTAAACTGAGAGTACACAGAGAATCAAATTAGAATGAACCAAAGAAGGCCACTGAAACAATCTCTATGAGGACTCTAAAAGAATTCTGGAAGGACAGTCTAAAGCATGACTTCAACTTAATGGGACAACTAATTGGTGAGCACTGTGGCATCAGGCAAGCATATCTGGTGTAGGATGGGCATCACACGTGGAAAAGGGATTGCTGAGCCCACTGCAGAGTTTTCAGTTACATCCTTGTATGGGTGTGGTTCCTACTTAACATTACTATACTGTGTCAAGTAATTGGACAGGATAAAGCAGGAGTGACCCAGTCTGGCACTCCATGTATACAAGATGCATTCACTCTGAATTAGATAAGTCTGCCGGAGCCTTTCAGGAATTGGGTTGATAAAGGCGGTTTTCACAGACCAAGGGAGGCATATCCTGGGTTCCAAAGGCCAGTATGTCAGTGATGAAGGACCCAGGCAAGGTCCCTGGGATACAAGGAGTCAGGAACCCGGCAGATGGTCTGTGTGACAGGAAAGGGAAGCAAGGCAAGACTCCACTGTGAGCCAGAAGCAAAGCCTCCTGGTACCTCCAGGAATCTTCCTGTGGTCTTGCTGGTGCATAAGATGGACCCTTGCTATGAAGGCAAAGAGGCCTACATGGCCAGTGAAGAGTGAGACCACCAAAATGAAGTCCTTCTGAAAATTGTATTGATGGGATCATCTTTCAAGGTAAAGATGGGGGGAGCTATAGGAAGAAGGGGAAATTAAGCTACTTCTAAATTTGTAAACTTTTTTCAGTCTGTTTTCAACCCAGAACTAGTAAGATGTAGACCCTTCCACAGTCACAGAGAAGCTGAACCAGATGCAGCCCTATAACAGCAATTCTTCATGACAGTTCTCTTGCATTATACTTGGTCCAGCAATCAGACTTGTGGAAAGTAGACCATGTAGTTCTCCCTCCTATTAATAGCAGGTCTTCTTTCTACGGTGCACCTTCAACTCTTTAAGATGTATGGTGGTATCCCATTAGAGTACAGGCCAAATCCCACTGCAGCAAATTCTCAGAGATGTCCAAAAATTTGGTTGCATCAAATACTCCTTGAAACAAGAAAGCTGAAGATCAAGAATCTTCTTATGATGAAGGCATCTATCTTAATGTCATTTGACCTGTGTTAAGTTTGTGATTAGGCAAAGAAAACCTTAAAGATGATATTTTATGGCATCACTTATTGAACCTGGCTAGATTTAACTTTATTCTTCCTGCATTCAGGGCTGGCCCTTTGACTTCAGATCAGATTTTCTTTGCAGTTTTTTCAAGCACTGACCCTTGCTATAGTGTTTGGGTCGCAAATATTGCAAGGGAAGGCTAAACACAAACAAACTGTCTCACCAATTAAATGTCAGTGTGGTCTGCTTCCTGAAACTCAGCGAGAGGATCCAGAGGCCTGGGCTCTGTGCCCAACTTCTCCAGTGACATTCAAGGTGACCTTGGGGGGAAATGATTTAACTGTTTCCTGCCCCGTGGGCTGTGAAGCTTGGGGGCACTGCAAACATATCCCTGAAGTTTGTGGGTTCTTTGCAGGTTTTTGGCCGATGATTGCTTGGAGCTGCCTGGGGTTCTTCTCTCTTTCCTCTGTCCACTTGTCTCTATGAGCACATGAGGTCCCCTGGGAAAATGGGTGCTAGATAGTAGGTAGTTCTGGTATTAATGGCATCAGTAACAGCATCATCTTCCAGAAAAAAAAGCAACGAGTGAACATAAACAATGCTTTTTCTTGTACATATCATTTTCAACCCATTTGCAAAAATATCTATTTTTTCCTGTGAAATAAGCCAAGCATGCCCAGGGCATGTAAAAAGCACCATTTCTCCATCTCCTGTAGTATCACATAGTGAACTGGATAATAACTTGAACTAGAGTCAGACTGCCTGCGTGACCTTCCTTTGGCAGGTTACTCAACATCTTGTGCCTCAGTTTCTTCTTCTTCAGTAAAACTGTCCAGGAAAACTGTATCCACCTCCTAGGCTTGCTGTGAGGACAAATTAGTTCACACATTTAAAGTGCTTGGAACCATGCCTGACACTTAGTAAGAGTTTGATAAATGCTAGCCCTCATTGTTGCCATTCTTGTTGTCATTAATATGATTAGTCCTAGGAGAGAGCACACACTGCGAAATTTTGGAAAACAAAGAAGAACTGGTTGTCCAAGGTGGAATAAGAAAGTCAGTTACGAAAAAGAAAAGTGTTGCTTTAAGTCAGAAGAAGGTTGGAAGAGGCAATGGATCTTGGTCAATGGAGCAGGAAGCAATCCATGGTTAGATGCCCTCCAGGAATCATATGGGCAATGTGAAGCGTTTCATGATATGTATCACCTAACTCTGTATTCAAGGCAGCAAGTGTCTTCTGCATTGCTGAAAGCAGGAAACTCAACTTCAAGCAGGAGAAAAGGTTTAATCCAGACCAGGGCTGTAGCCTAATCAGGTGGGTGCCATAGACGTAGTGAGCCAGGCCCACTGCCATCAGATGTCTGTGCAGCTGTGTCCAGACAATGGCCGAATGTGTGCCCTGCTCCAGTTAGATCCGGAACGGTTGTGGGGACTTTGCTCCGCAGTATAGCCGCTCTCCCCACAGCTCGACTCATAACCCTGAATATCCCTTTTCATGACTGACACTGCCCATGCCTCAGGCAAACGCTTCTCAACAGCTCTGTCCCATGTCCTTGAAACAGTAGGTGTGTGTATCTGAATGCTGTGGCGATTTGGGGGTTGCATCCCTGCTATCGACAAGTACTGCTTTTCTCTGTAGGGAGAGTTTAAGTACTGGAATCGTTTGGGGGAGAGAAAAGACAAATTAATGAACCTGTCAAATTCTTCAATTCTTGCACAACAAAACTCTTTTTCCCAGGGTTGCCTAATATCCATTTTCTTACTTCTCCTGCTCCAATTTGTGGTTCTGGAGGTACTCAGGAATTAGCAAAGCCTTTTCAACAGTTGCACACAGAGGCTATGAGACATTTTTCTATGTTAAACAATTCATATTTATTTATATGTAAATAGGTATAAATTTATATATAGGTCTAGATGTAACCTGGGCGCTATCAACCAGGGCAATCTGGGTGCGGGGTGCTCTGTTGGCAACTTAGATGGATTTTTTTTAACCATTTTTTGTGAAGTATAGTCAATTTACAATGTTGTGTTAGTTTCAGCAACTTAGATGGATATTGAAAGCTAGAATTAATTCTAAGTGGTTTTTATGAAAGTATTTACTACATTCAAAAGGTCAATTTTATTTAAATACTTTTTATTAAAATGTGATATTGATTAATCATAATTTCTATTTAAATAATTTTTATTTTACATTTTGGTTTTATAAATCATAACTTCCCTTCTTTTAATTTTGCATACATTGCACATATTTCATTTTTAGTACATTTTAATCAAGTTTTAATCCTTCAGATTATTCCCGACCATAGAACAAATTATATAAGTTGTTACTGTAACAACATTATTAGTGTCTTTGCTGAAATGAAGCCAAATAAATATATAGAATACATATATAATAATGCATGAATTATATATGTCTTTATTGCTCATCCAAACATTACCAACCTAACTGTACGATAACAAGACATCCACAATAATATGAATTTCATTTTCTTTCATATTTCTTCTGATATTTTAGATGATAATGTTTAGCCACGTAAAAACCATCACTTTGCACATCTTCTTTTATTTTGTCATTATGAATGTATATTTGTTAAGGTAGAAGGCTAGTACGGTCAATTCTCATTATTCGTGGTAGTTTTTTTGTTCTATGAAGTCCCCTAGGACACTGACTTAGTGAATACCAAACTATTGCCCTAGGGGAAATAGATGGTTAGGTTTCTGTGAGCCTCTGGTCACAACACTTTCATCAACCAATTGATACACAACCTTGCTTTATGTGTGTTTCTGTTTAAACACACTTTATTTACTATATATTATTGATTCATTAGCATTGAACTTACCGTCGACACCCTTACAACTCATGCCTGAAAGAAGTTCATCAAACACACAGAGTTGAGGCCCATCGCAGCCTTCCTGCACTTAGAACAACAGATAGCACTTTAGCACTATGCTTGAAAGCCATTTTAAATAGTGAAATTATCAACAGAAAGCATAAAAATGTGAAAAACATGGCATTAAATAGACCATGAAAAGAACACTTGTTTACAGTATGAGAGCTGAAACAAGATGGCAGAGCGTTACCTTGTTCAAGCTCAGCTGGGAACGCACATCAGGCAACTCAAATTTTTTGTCTCTCTGTGTGTGTCCATAAATGACTGTGAAAGCATTTTGAGCACTGATTTGGGGTTACAAATAAATTTTAAACAGTAGGCAAATTAGCAAGTACAGACTTTGTAAATAATGAGGATTGGACAAATAATTTTATGTAATAGTTTTTTGTGCTAGCTTGATTTAAAATTTTAAGTGTTTAGTCAATCTGTATATAAATTTCTGTTTGTACTCTTTGGCCCCAAAAAAGTGAGGAATGGGACTGAATTAACAGAAAGTTCCTAGACAGGGAGTTATAAAACAAGAGAGGGGGTGGGGGAAGAAAGGGCTCAGTGTGTGGGTAAGTGGGGGGCATGTCCTGAGAAGATCCTGGAAAACCCCTTTATGTATTACTACTACATGATAACAAACGACTAAATCTCAGGATTCAGCAACTGGAACACAGCATTTGTTGCTGAAGTTACATATTTTGGTATGTTTGATAAATTTAGATGAATATCATAGAGAGATAATTCATTTTAGCATCGAGTTTGTAAAAGGAGATTACTTTAAATGTTAACAAAAATCTGCTGCGGCCAATGCTCTAACAGAGTTTTAAAAGAACCAAAAATTCACTTTGTTTTTTTTTTCAACTGCATCATCAATTTCAATATTAATGAATAGGTCTCTTGACACCAGTAAAATAGGAAGGTGTTTTGTACTTAAAACAGAGAGACATATATTTGTTACTGCATTTCAGATAATTAGAAGCAGTTTTATGCCACGGGCTGAGAGAAAATGATTTTGGATGCATGGAATGGACCCAAGAGATTAGGCAAAAATAACTAGAACCAGACAACTCTCTAGGAACGGTCTCCAAATCTGACCCCAGAGAACCCAAATTTCTCGGTTGATAGCAGTGAAGAAAGAGAGCTGCAAATCAGCTAGCTGTTTAGATGCTGGAGGATGTCATAACCATGATAACCATGGATGAGTGTGTGTGTGTGTGTGTGTGTGCGTGTGCGTGTGCGTGTGTGTGTGTGTGTGTGTGTGAGAGAGAGGGAGACAGAGACAGAGAGAGAGGGAGAAGATGGATAGTAAAGTCATCTATAGACCTTTTTTTGCTTTTGGTGTCTGTGCTTTTGGTGTCATAGCCACAAAATCTTCTGCACATCAAAGGGAATAATCAACAGAGTGAAAAGTCTATCTACAAAACAGGAGAAAATATTTGCAAATCTTCAAACACCTGATAAGGAGTTAATACCCAGAATATATAAAGAACTCCCACTGCTCAAAAAGCAACAACAAATGAACCTGATTGACAAATTGGCAAAGGACTTGAATAGATATTTCTCCAAAGAAGATATTCAAGTGGCCAATAGCGTATAAAAAGATGTTCAGCATCACTAACCAGTAGAGAAATGCAAATCAAAACCACACTGAGGGGCTTCCCTGGTGGTGCAGTGGTTAAGAATCCGCCTGCCAGTGCAGGGGACACGGGTTCGAGCCCTGGTCCGGGAAGATCCCACATGCCGCGGAGCAACTAAGCCCGTGAGCCGCAACTACTGAGCCCGTGTGCCACAACTACTGAAGCCCTTGTGCCTAGATCCCGTGCTCCACAACGAGGGAAGCCACCACACTGAGAAGCCCGTGCACCGCAACTAAGAGTAGCCCACGGTCTCTGCAACTAGAGAAAGCCTGTGCGCAGCAACGAAGACCCAACACAGCCAAAAATAAATAAATTTATAAAAAAAAACCACACCACATTGATATCACTTCACAATCATCAGGAAGATTATACATATATAAAAAGAAAATAACAAGTGTTGGTGAGGATGCGGAGACATTAGAACGCTCGTGCACTGTTGGTGGGAAAGCAAAATGGTGCAGCCGCTATGGAAAATAGTGTGTTAGTTCCTCAAAAAATTAAACATAGAATTACCATATGACCCAAAATCCCACTTCTGGGTGTACACTTAAAAGAACTGAAAGCAGGATCTTGAAGAGATATTTCCATACCCATTCTCATTGCAGCCTTTTTCACAACAGCCAAGAGGTGGAAACAACTTAAATGTCTATTGACAGATAAATGAATAAACAAAATGGTGTACAAATACTACAGAATACTATTCAGCCTTTAAAATGGAAGAAAATCCCATCATGTTCTACATATTGGATGAACTTTGAGGACACGATGCTAAGTGAAATAAGGCAGGTACAAAAAGACACTGATTCCATTTATATGAGGTATCTGAAGCAATTAAACTCATAAAAACAGAAAGTAGAATGGAAGTTGCCAGGGTCTGCTGGGGGAGGGGAGGATGGAGGGTTGTTAAAAATAGAAGTCATTTTAAATTTTGTTATTAAAAATAAGAGTTTTATATAAAAAGGATACAAGTCATCTGTAAATGACTAGGTAGTATTGGCCCCCCTTCCATCCTAATCTTTTTGAAATGAAATACATCCAGAAATCTCATTGACCCTTAGAAAATTTTCCTTACATGAAGGAAGAAACAGTTTCAGTCAATATAATAAAAACTGAATCATTGTTTACTGGGGATGGTCAAAAACAGGCTAAAAGATCAGTTAGTAGGAAACTTGTAAGAAGGATTTAGTCATGAATGGATGATGGGAATCTGCCGTCTTTAAGATCAGCGTCATCATCTATAATAATTCCAACTTTAAGTTTTTTTCTTCATTTTTTGGTGTAGTAGTCAGAAATTATCTTAATACTAACTTATTTTTCATGACATCAAAGCAATGCCAATTTATTTAAAAGAAATTTAAAATTGCTATACAATCTTAGTCTGCAATGTCTTACTACCAACATAATACTGTTTTCTTCAGAGAAAACATCCAAGTACTTAGTTAGGTCCCTGTTATATGGAAAAAAAAAATTCTTTTGGCCGCGACACACAGCTTGTGAGATCTTAGTTCCCTGACCAGGGATTGAGCCCAGGCCCTGGGCAGTGGACGCACAGAGTCCTAACCACTGGACCACCAGGGAATTCCCTCTGGAGAAATTTTAAAGCAATACCAGTAATTAGAATTGTCTTTCTTCAAAATAGTGACATTAAGATAATCTAAAGTAACTCTCACTCTTGGAATAAATTTCATGAAGCTAATTTCTATGCGTCAGGAAAATATGATCCTAAGAAAGAATCAGGAAAATTTCATTCAACTGGCTATGCTTAGGAATCTAATGGCTCAGGTGGGTCATGGTTAGTTCTTTACTATTTGCCCTCATCCTTGGCAATATTAGTTATCTATTGCTGCACAACAAATTACCCCCAAATTTTGTGGCTTAAAACAACATTAATTCACAGTTTCTGTGGGCCAGGAAATCCTGGTCCATAGCTTAGCTGGGTTTTCTGCTGCAGGCTGCAATCAAGGGAGGGGCAGCTGGGGTTGCTGTCAACTCAAGTCTTGACCGGGAAGGATTTGCTCTCAAGCTCACTTACGTGATTGTTGGAAGGATTCAGTTCCTTGCTGGCTGTTGGATAGAGATGCCCTCAGTTCTTGGTATGTGGGTCTCTCCATCAGGGCAGCTCACATGGGAGCTGGAACTATCAGAGCCTGAAAGAGAAAGCCAGGAGATGGAAGTCATAGTTTTTTACACCTAATCTTGGAAGTGCAACCCATCACTCTTGCTTTATTCGATTCATTAGAAGCAAGTCACTAGGTCCAGCCCACAGTCAAGGGGAAGGGATTATACAGGGCATGAGTAAAACTGGGAACCATTTTAAAGACACCTACCACACCAGCTTTTGCACAGACATGTTTTAGTTGGGCTTACATTTCTATCTGATCTCTAAAGAAGGTAAAAGATTTATACGAGGTAAGTGGAGAATCAAAGGTATTTCCATGGGCATGAGTAAAACTGGGAACCATTTTAAAGACACCTACCACACCAGCTTATGCACAGACATGTTTTAGTTGGGCTTACATTTCTATCTGATCTCTAAAGAAGGTAAAAGATTTGTACGAGGTAAGTGGAGAATCGAAGGTATATTCATGGAAATGGGCTACAGACCCAATGCATGCTGAGAAAGGAGAGCTTGTGGGATTCAGGAGTTACTGGAATTCTAGCCATTGAAAAAATACGGTCCCATGGAGAAGCCTTCTCTAGGCCTAGAGAAGAGACATGTACTTGGAAGGGATATATTAATGGTTTTTAAATGTCTTAAATGATATCATACAGAAGAGAAATTATATTTTTGTTTTCTGATTCCTGGAACTAAAAACAGGACCAACAGGTGGAAATTACTAAGAGGCAAATTTCCAAACTTTGTAAGAAGTATTTTCTGGCCAGTGGAGCTGCTGGTCAGTGGAATGGGAATCCCAAAAGTGGGATGCCTGACTGCAACAGGTTTGTTCAGGTGGAGGCTGGGTAGCCGAAGATAGAGTTGGGGGTAGAGGTGAAATTTGGAACCCTATTCCTGCTGTTACTCTCTCTGGGCCTCAGCTTTCCTACCAGGGGAGCTACCCACACAAGGGAGAACAACCAGAGGAAAGGAGGGGTTGATTTGTTAATGGCTGAGCAAGGACCCCGTCATGCTCAAGGCAGAGTTGCTTTGACAAGTAATCTTGGAGCATGAGGCATACAGTAAATGAAGCGGTCAGCTTTCCCTTCTCTTTTCCCCAGTAGATGACTGAGACTGTAGGGCAGGTGCAGAGCATTTAATTAACCAGCGCCACAAAGACCAGAATTGAGAGCACTTTTCTGGAGGCCAGAACCGGTAAGTCTATACATTGAAATGAGGGAAATATAGATCTACCTTACTCTTAACTGTTGCTGCTTAGTGTTCTGGTGTGTGGACGTTTAATCAATCTACAATTGATGAAGTTGCTTTTAAAATATTGAAACAGAATGAAGTAATATTTGCATATAGAAATAAAGCAAATTACAAACGTGATCCAAGGGGAAATTCCAGATCTTTCATATGAATTTATTTATTGATCTTACTAGGTAATTAGGTAATATATTTACCTAGTTCAAAAGGTATAATTTTGAGTAGTGTCACTCTTACCCCTGCATCTTTTACCCGGGCTCTACAGGTAGCTATGTCTTATCGTGGTGAATATATGTGACGTGAATTTACCATTCTAAGCGTGCAGGTCTGTGGCATTAACCACATTCACGCTGTTCAGCGACCATCAGCACCATGTATCTCCAGAACTCTTTTGTCACCTCAAACTGAAACTATTCATTAAACCATGAGTCCCCATTGCCCCCTCCCCCCCTCAGGCCCTAGCAACTTTCTGTCTCAGTCCCTATTCTGCTTTGTGTCTCAATGAATTTTTGACTATTTTAGGAACCTCGTCAAAGTGGACATGGAATCATGTCCCTTTGTGTCTGGCTTATTTCACTAAGCATAATATTTTTAAGGTTCATTCAGGTTGCAGCTATGTCAGAATTTCATTCCTTTTTAAGACTGAATAAATTTCTACTGTGAGAATATACCACATTTTATTTACCCATTTATCCATCAGTGGACTCTGGGTTGTTTCCACCTTTTGGCTACTGTGAATAAGGTTGCCGTGAGCACTGGTGCACAAATAACTGCTCGAGATCCTGCTTTTAATTCTTTAGGGTGTTCGCCCAGAAGTGGAATTGCTAGGTCATATGATAATGCTATGCTGAATTTATACTCCTCACTGGCAATAAAAGAGTTTCTGTCATTTCACATAGTTACAATGGATTTCAGATTTTTGCTAATCTGCTAGATGAAAACTGATAACTCAGTGTTGTTGGAATTTGCATTTCTCTTATTACTAGTGAGGCTAAGCAACAGTTCATGTTTAAAGGCTTTTTAATTTTTCTGCAAACTTCCTATTGATATCCTCTGGCCATTTTTCTACTGATTACTGGCTGTTTTCTTACAGCCATCTAGGAACTCCTTATATACGTGTGAGATTAGCTGTTTGTGAAATGATTTAGAAATATTTGTCCCAGTTTGTCATTTGTCTTGTGACTTTGCTTACCACTTTTTACACTGAAAAACTACTATTTTTAGAGTTGAAATTATTTATCTTTTTTTCGGTGCCTGTATTTTGAGTCATAGTTAGAAAGGGCTTCTGAGTTCCAAGGTTATAAAGGATACTGTCTATATTTTCTTCTACTACTTTAATGGATGATTCTTCTTCTTTTTAACCTTTCACTTCTAGACCACCTTTTTGGAGTTATCTGGAATACAGTGAAAGATACAGATTCTCTGTATCATTTCAGATGGCTACTGAGTTGTCCCCAAAACATTTGTTAAAAAATCCTCCCTTACTCCAATCATGTGAAATATCATCTTTACCATGTACTAATTTTAGGATGCATTTTGGACTATGTATGAGTCTCTGTTCTTTTCATTTTGTCATTCCATATTCACACCAGACCACCACACTGTTTTAATTATTGAAGTTTTATACTGTACTTTAATACTTAACATGAACAATAACTGCTCTTTTTTTTTTTTTTGGCTGTACACGGGCCTCTCACTGTTGTGGCCTCTCCCGTTGCGGAGCACAGGCTCTGGACGCGCCGGCTCAGCGGCCATGGCCCATGGGCCTAGCCGCTCCGCGGCATGTGGGATCCTCCCAGACCAGGGCACGAACCCGTGTCCCCTGCATCGGCAGGTGGACTCTCAACCACTGCACCACCAGGGAAGCCCTGCTCTTCTTTATCTGAATTTTTCTGGCCGGATGTCATTTTTATTTGTATCATTTTATATCTGTAAATTAACTTTGGTGGAATTGACATCATGATGTTGAGTTTTCTAACTTAACACATTAAGTCTTTGTTTTCACTTTTGTATCCATCAGGAATTATTTTAAAATTTCCTCAAAAAGATTATACATATTTATAGTTAAGTTTCTTGGTAATTTGACTTCTGTTATTTTTATAAATATTTATACTTTACACTGTCATTGTTATACTTTATAAGGCAATTGATTTCTGATATTTTCTACTAACTTACTGGGCTAATTTATTGTTTGCAATAGTTTTTTTTTTTTTCTTAGAAGATTCTCTGGGGTTTTACAATTAGATAAACATGAGATCTACAAATACTGATAGTTCTTAGACCTCCTTTCCTATTCACACCTCTAATATATTTGTCATATTAAATTGCACTGTTTAATGCCTCCAGGAAAATATTAACAGTAATAGTTAAAGGGGATCTGTATCAGGTTCTGTAATTCTATATTTCTTGAATTACCTATTTCAGACAGTATCTATTGATTTCTATCATAAAAAATTAAGACTTTTGCTTAAACACACTATCTTGCTTAAATGTACTGTTTCATGACTATCTTTTGATTAGTCATGTTATCTTTTATTGCCAAACAGTAACCTTTAATTAAGTCTTACATACTTTGTTAGATATTTATTCTAAAAGAGCAAGTATTATGATTATATAAATGCTATTCACGAAGGGATCAGTAAAAGAGTAATACAATCCTGTGCCACTAATTTTTGCTGCACCAAAGAGAATGTCCAATTAACAACGATTTGATTCTATTCAAATTTGCCTCCAGCCTCGTTCAACCTCTTCTAGGTCACACTTCATTGTTATTCTGTCTTATGGCTCACATTATTCTTTTGAAAATTCCTTGATGTCTGAAGTAACCACTCAGATAATATTTTAATATGGGATGTATGAGTAGTGTATTTTTTGTGTCATTGCATAATAGGAAATGTTTCTATTTTATCCTTGTGCTTTACTGATTATTTGGCTGGGTATATAATTCAAGGACCCCAGTCAATTCCCATCAGAACTTTGAATGCTTTGCCACCTTGCCTTTTAGGGTCTCCTGTTGCTACTGGAAAGTCTGATACCAATTTGATTTTCATCCCTTGGCATGTGGCCAGTTTTTCTTCCTCTCTTGGGAAGTTTTTAGACTTTTCTATTAGTTCTTTGGAATTCTGACATCGTTCATCAATTTGGATCCAGGGGTGGTTTTTGTTGTTGTTGTTCATCCACCTATTTAACCCTCAGCAGATAGTTTTGATATGAAGACTTCTAACTTTTTTCAACTCACAACAACTGTGTAAAGTATGATTATTATTCCCAATTTACAAATAAAGTTTAGAGAGATAAACCGATCTGCCCCAGGTCACTGCCTGGTTTCTCCACCGTGTTATACTCATAGTGACTTAAAATATACCTGAATGCCATACTTGAGATTACTCTTGGCGCAAAGTATAAAACACTTTGGTTATAGATTTAGAAAGCTGAATAGCTGTTGCCTTGAAATTTTGGTGTTCATGACAATAAATGATTAATAAATTGATAAGTTCATATTTGTAAGTTCTATTTACTATTTTTAAAAGTGAGAAATACTTGAATAGTTGCATCCCCATGGGACGCTTCCCTGACTATACCTCGAGAAAATCACTTCTTCTGTAGGGCCTTAAAGGTGAGAAGGAAGTAGAAGTAGTAGGAATAGGATTTGCTGGAGAAAGCAATAGGATTAATAGAATTTGAGGTTCCTCCTCTAATCAAACCTTCCCTGTTGGTAGAGGGAAAAGGTAGGCTAAAATATATATTATATATGTCAAGAATTCATAACTGATTTTTAAAAAATGAATTAGAACAAGAAACTGATAGAGGCAAGACCACGTGCTCTCAACATGTGACAGATCATCAAGAATTTATGAGTCATAATGTTTTCAAGCCAGGGAGCTCCCCAAGGTCATGGTGCAAACCAGTGGTAGAGTAAATAATAAGTATTTTTTCTTAAATATCAAATTCCTTTCCCATAATATCAACTGAAGACATTTCCTTGCCTCATTTCTCCATAGGCAGTCAGGAAAGTTGCCATGACTAACAAGGAAAGCACCAAATTCTCTTTCATCATACTGAGCTTTTTGAGCCATAATTTATATGAGCTAGAGTCTCCCACTCCAACTGGTGGTCAGCTCCCTGACTAGACACACGCAGCAAGAGGAGATGTTGTATACTCTGAGCAAAAGGATCATAAATCCAAAGACCACTGGTAGTCGTTCTGGTATTATTATGGGCGGAATTCTCTATTGGATGGAATAAAACGTAGTGTCATGATACACAACCAAGATATACTATACCAGGGTCCCTGAGCCTCGGCACTATTGAAATTTGGGGCCAGGTAATTCTGTTCTGTGGGAGGCTGTCCTGGGCATTGCAGAATGTTTCGCAACACCCCTGGCCTTTACTCACTAGAGGACAGTTGTGAGAACGACAAACGCCTTTCAGATGTGCCAAATGTCCCCCCTGGTGGGGAAAACTGCCCCTGGTTGAGGACCACTCATATACACAGATTCAACAGAAAACATTTTTTAGTAAATAACTCTGGAAAATACGTAATAAGTTTTCTAAAATACATTCTGCTTTTCACACTGAAGTCTTTGAAGAGTATGTGTTAAAACATAAACATTTCAGGCTCTGGAAAAAGGCAAAGAATCTTTATATAAATACAGTGAACTGTTGGGACCATAAGACAGCAATACTGAAATACACAAAATAAAATTCTGTGTGTGGCAGGAGAAATAATTTTCTGAGCAGATTATTAATCTCAGCCTGTGTTACTAATAACACAAACATGGCGATTAATCTTTCTATTCATGCCTTTATGCTACATAATGTCTAAACATGATTTGAAAAAATATATTCTTACTTTGAAAATAGCACAACTATTTGTAAAGATGATTCAGTCAGCAGGATGCTCTGGTTGGCGCTCCCTAAATTCTATTTTTGTTGAGAGGAGTGGCTGCCTTAAAAAAGAGACACTGAACTTTAGAAAGTGTTAAACCAGTTTTGCTGCACATTTTTGCTCGAATAAATTTGCTTAATGGTCATAACTTATGCCCTGAAAAACAATCTTGCGCCAAATGTTTGGGAGGTGAATGAAGGAATTACTCAGTGGAACCAGGAGGCTGAAATAGACAACTTCCAGAGAAGCATTTGAAGTTTTTGACTGTTGCCTAATACTGATATTGACAATGGAATGCTGCCTAGGATGCCTATAAAAGGAATTTTCTGTTATTTTAACACTGACCCAATCTATCTTTCCTAGATGGGAGCACTGGGGGTTGGTGAGGAAGCAATAAAATGTAAAAGGTTTCTAGTGAAAGAAGGGGAATCTTTAAGTGAAAATGGCTATTTGTAAGTTCAAAGCTACATCAAGCTTTCTAAGAGCATTAGCTCTTTACATATAAAAAAGTGGATGCATATGCATATAAAAGTATACACATATATAACATATATAAATATACACACACACACACACACACACACACACACACGGGTATGTATATATTTGATCACTTTAACAATACCTAGTGCTGAAAACCCACCATTACAGAGCACCATGGAAGATGGACGTTGTTTAATTTGTGGGGCAATATGGGATTGTGAGTAAAACTGTTCTACCTGTTAATTAATACTTCAATAGCACTTCCATAGCGCTATCTGCTAAGTCAGTGGGTCAGTCAATTCATGAGTCACCCAGTCGGCCTCAGAGGGCCTGCAGGTCTGTAGGAGAACAAGGCTCCTGAGCTTCCTGAAGGAATACGTGTCCAAAGCTTATTTGGGAAAAAAACTCACCAACCCAGGAATCAGAATTAAAAGTCTCTTCTTTGGCTGCCATTTCGGAACATTGATTAGAGACTCCTTTTTAGAGGAGGGATAAACAAGGAATACGTATATTCCCCAAGAGAATGGAGAAACACAAAAAGCACCTTTCTAATAGCAGGACAAAGAAGATGAGAAGCAAGGTAAGGAAGAAAGCCAGCGCGAAATGAAAGGAAGGGGTGCCTGACAGAAGAAGTTCAAGGCTGTGATAAACTCCAAAGATTCCATTTTCAGTCCTCTGCCGTGCCTAACCTGTTAGAAAGGGAAAGGGCATCCTTTCCTTTCTCTCAGCTGAGAAAACAGAAAATTCAAAAGGAAACTTGAAATGAAGCAGCAGCAAAGGTTATACGCCTTCTTTCATAATATAGTAGCTTCAAGTGAAGTCTTGTAAAGGAAATCCAGAAATGTTCCTAAAAATAAGTAAATAACATTTCCTTGAGATGCTATTGCACAAAGGAAATAGTGTGTTTGATATTGGTCTTTCAAACTAGAGCTGTCTGAGAACCCTTCAAGCCACGAAGGGAGAGCACCTTACTTCCCCGGCCCCGGGAGGTGGAGGACAGAGAGGAAGGAGATTCACCTTCATCTTTTAACCCTGCTGCCTCTTCTCCTTCACACCCACTCAGCACTGCTGCAGCAAAATGGGAGGAATTTGATTCTCTCTGGAAACCCCACCTAAAATGCATCTGTTTTACACACCTCTAATATCCTAGGTGTGAAATACTACCTATAAATATATGAAGGAACGGATGTAAAATGTTTTTTAAACTAAAATGTGCTATGCAAAGTAGAGTTATTAATATCAGGAATAACCCACCTAAAAACCTGATAAATGAAAGTTTAAATCTGCCTCTTATCGTTAGTGGGAAATGCTTCTGAAAGAAACCCAAAGATGCAGCACATTTTCTGTGTGTTCATGTCTTTGGTGATTGTTTTCAGTCATGCAGTCATCTGGATATTCAACCATGTAATCGATTATCCACATCTCTAAATAACTTTAAAAAATCTTTATGTCAACAGAATTCTCGCTAGTCCTCCCCTATTTCCCACCACTCCCACCTCATCTCAACCCACCACTTTCTCTACACTATTAGGTTAAGAGTAGATTCCATCTTTGACTAAAAAAAGAGCAATGCTCAGATTCCCTCTTGAAACTACTTTGTGAATCAAACAAACAAATATTTGAGGAAAAGCAGAGTATAGCCTATGACCTACCAGTTTTTTACTGTTATAAACCCTCCCCAAACTTAGCGGCTTAAAACAACAATCATTTATTAGCTGATGATTTTGACACAGCAATATGGACTGGGCTCAGCAGAGCAGTTCCGCTAGGCTCATCTGGGCTCACTCATTCCCCTTTGGTCAGTGGGCAGCTGGTGTCCGGGCTGCTTGGTCTGGGATGGCCTTACTCACATGTTGCTTATTGGTACTCACTGTAGGCTGGAGTGAGAAGCTCACTGGGTCAAACGTCTCCAGCAAGATAGCCTAGGCTCATGGCAATTTCAGGATTCCCAGGGCAGCAATAGAGAAAGCCCTGACAGGCAAGTACACTTCAAGCCTCTACTTTGGTCAAAGGAAGCTCTGTAGCCAAGCCCACATTCAAGAGGTTGAGAAATAAACACTTAATAGGAGATGTTGCCAAGTCATATTGCAAAAGGAATGTGCACAAGGAATGGGAGAAGATGTTGGCCATTTTTTGCAATTTACCACATGTGGTTACTGGAGTATTTTTTTTTTAATGGAGGCTAGAAGGCCATTAGAAGTTCTTTCCGGCCAATCTCCCATCAAAAGATTGAATCAACAATATATCCTAAGTGGTTTTCCAATCATTGCTGTGATTATTGTAAATCCCTTACTTATAATAAAATGTGATTGTATCTACATAACGTCCAGCTATTTGTCTCAGCTCTACCTGTGAGACAAGTCACACGGACCAAGCAAGGTCTCACTTTCATAGGACATCCCTTCTGACAGGAAAGATGGCCGCCTTGGCCCTTGGGCCATCCCTTTTACATCTCAGGTCCTTCCACTGTTTTAAACTGGATATGGCTGTAACACCTTAAATATTCTACTTGCTCTCCTCCACCTCTGCCTCAACTTGAAAATCAGATGCCCACCTAAGCCAAAGCAGTAGGCCAGATGTGATCCACCAGCATGCAGAAAAGGGGACTATCCTTTTCTTCAACCCACATTCTTTACTTCCATTAAGGAAGCCTTCGATCACTCGGTTAACTCAGATTGTATGGGCAGCCACAAGTTTCCCCAACCTATCTACAGATACTGTTGTGGAAGAAGATACAGATCTGTAGATTCTTGTTAAATTTCATTTTACTATATTGACCCCATTTTTCCCTATTGCTGAGTCCTTTCGGGATCCTTATAATGGCTTGCAAAGTATTTTTATGACACAGATGGAATCCATGAATCAATGTGCTTTCTGGATTTTAATTCAAGTGTTGGATAAACTACTGAACAGAACAGGGCTGAGGACAATATTCTAGGGGAGGCCACTAGGAACTTACTTTGCAACTAACCGGCACCAAGACAACTGGTCTAATGGTGCCGCCATCTTTTGTCTACCTTTTATGTGTCTACCTCACTCCAGTGTGGAGCAGTGGAAACTCTGTCAACTTCATCACTAAAATCTAGTTACATGGTGTCTATCTCATTCTTTCATTCACCAGACTAGTTAACTTGCCCCACAAGAAGTGAGATCAGTGTGATTCCTGGTGAAAACAACTTCTTTTTACCAAATCTCCATAAGATAGTCCTAATTATTTCTGAGATTGACATTAATCTCACCAGTCTATATTAAAAACCATGGTACTTAACTGATTTCCTTGTACTTTTCCTGTGCTCCACAGTTTATTCCCCAGAGAACACTGACAACGGGTTCAGATGACTCTTCATTAAGCTCGCTCTCTATCTCCTGGGAAATATATTATTCCTCTATGCTAACAGACCCAGTTATTGCTCATTCGGCAGCTATATGTGCTCTTTGCTTAGCTCAGATATCAAAATGCACAAACAAATTCATTACTCCATCCAAGTTGCATTTATTAAACACCTACTATGTCTTAGGCACTGGAGCCTTTAGCTAGAGGGCCATTTGTGAATGAGCATGCCTAGAAATACAGCCAAAGAATTGCTTTTTATGCCATGCTTTGGCGTTTGGAATTCTATACAGAGTGGAGATCTGATGACTAGTTTCAAAGTAGGAAAGTGATATAATCAAATCTTCAGGTGAAATAGATCTCTCTAGAAAGAGTTCAGTGGATGATGTAAGGGTGCAAGTGAGAAGACTCTTGTAGTAAACTAAGAGACATATAGTGACGAGCTGAATTAAAGCAGTGGCAGTGGAGACAAAAATGAGACCCATTTAGCAATGGAATACATTTAAGGATGGAAAGATCTTGGAAACTGATTGAATGAGAGTGAGAAACAAGGTTCTAGGATAACTGTCCTTAGTTTCTGGCACAATTAATTGGACGGATGGTTGGACATTTACTAAGAAAGGGAATAGGTTATTGATTTTATGTTACAATTTTCCGGGTTACACATATTTTATTAAATTTGAATTATTTTGAGAATTTCCTAGGTAGTCACAATAATTTCCTATGTCTCTTTTCTTCTTACTACTTGGCATCTCTTGTGATTGTATAATCAGGTGAAAATATTCTAGAATATCCTAAAACTCTTGAATTATTTGCCCCTTTAGTATCTCATTTGGTTGATATAGCTTAATATTTTTCTTAGAAATTTTGAAGTCTGTCTTTCGCTTGACCATCTTCTACCTTCCTCACCCTGGTTACCAAGAATTCACTTTCTCTTAAAAGTTTCCATCACATTCACTTTACCAGTAAATTTCTCTAAATCTAAAGAAGATATAGATCACCTCCTTCCTAACTTTCTAGGACATGAAATGATCAGCAGCCAGTCTGGAATTTCTCAGATGCTGTGCCTTTTTGCTGAATGAGATTTAGAGCTGCGCTGATGCTTAAAGTCCATCATCACTTGCTTATGCTCCTTGCTTTTATGTCAATTTTATGATTTATTTCAAAAGCACATTATCCATTCCCTACACCTGTCCAAGAAGTCTGTGGGATACAATTCTATCACTTATATATCTGGGGGGAGACACTGGATCAGACTTTTAGAATTTCAGGCCGGGAAAGAACTGGAGGTGCCACCTACTGCTCCCTTTGCAGTTAAGTAAACTAAAGTCCAGAAAGATTATGTGATTTGTGTAAGGCTGCACAACTGGTTAGTTAGGGGCATAGCCAGGGCTAGAACGTATGTCTCCTGACGTTTAGCCAAAATATGTATTATGATTTTCCCTTGGCAGAAAGTCAGACACTAGGACTTAAGTAAAGAATTTAGGATATTCCACGTCCAGCACTGCAGGAGCCCAATGACACACTAAGAATATAACACAGAAGTGTATGATTGTATGATGCTGTGAAGATGTCCTTATATAGTAATAGGTAGATTCTTGGGTACTGATGTAGCCAGCTACATTTTTCAGTCTAAGGAGCCCACAGTTCTTTGACCCAACAGCTTTCTTAGGGGTCCTCAGAGGTTGCACTGACCACCGGAGAGAACTATGTGAAAACCCATGGTAGCATCGAGAGCTGTGTCCACTCACTGAGTCAGTGATCGTGTACGTTTCCTTTGGCACTGCTTTATCTGGTTCAGTAGTAAACTAAAAGAAAGTGACATTGAACCAAGCCCAAGTTTTTATCCTTGTCCATATCTAAACTTGAACCAGTGCTTTGTGGTCAGGTCTGTTTCAGGGGAGTTCTGGAAAGTCCCCTTTTACAAGTGCTCCCTGGAAGCAAGGTACCAACTGTATCTAGCAAAAAAAGAGAAAATAGTAAAGTAAATAAATAAAAAGAGCTCCAATAGAGAGAGGGGTCCCACAGAGCCTGTGCCTGGCAAGGATTTGCGTAGAAGCCATCGAGCCTTCAGCAGGTGGGGGTGACCACAGGGTGATCCACGTGCCCCATGCTCCGGCCTGTCACTGGTTGCGCTATGAGTACTGCCAAATGAGCTGTCACACCCAACCAGGCTGCAAGGGTGGCTTCCAACCACTGTTCCTGAGGAGAAAGAGCCCCATCTAGAAGATACCAGCCCCCCTGCCTGAAGAAGATTTGTAATGGACTCTGACAGGAGAGCTATGAGTTGGCCATGCCACTGGAGATCTTGGTCCCCAGAAGGCCAGGAAATAATGTCAGGATCCAGCAACAGGATGTGATGCCAGGAATCATACAGATTGCCCTCTGTTGAAGCTCCTTCACCCTGGGACATTGGAGTATTCTTGTGGGACCAGGAAACACTATGGCATTTCCATATGCCTTCTGCAAATCAGACAGCAACCAGTGAGTTTCCATCCTTTCAATGTTACTTCCTCATTAGGACAACTAAAATGAAACAAGCTTGGCTCTCTAATATGAAGAATTATCCAGATTTGGGAAGGGGGGAATGTGACACCTCCACCACTTCCCCCACCCTCACCCCGTCACCTAGGATGTTCTCGCTGTATCTGATTTGGTATTAGAGCCAGATGTGAAAGTGAGAGTGCAGTGGGAAGCTAGGGTCCTCAACTCTTATTTCCTGCTCTGCTGTTGGCTTATAGCCCCATCAAAGGTTCTCTGACAAAGACATCTGAATCCAGATGCCACAAGCCACCTGCCCCATTAGTAAAGGGTTGCAATACAATATTTTTCCTTTTTAAAGTGAATACATCATTGTTTAATGTTGAAGAGGAGAGATAAATGTTTATGTTACTCATCCTTCTACCTCACAATAGCGTTTTAGTTCTTTCAAAAGACACAATATGACAACACCACACACACTGCAAATTTATTTCTTCAAGCTTGTTTTTATCTCTAAGGAACTATTGACCACCTCAGGTTTACCAGTAGGCTGCTCCAGGTCTCTGTCCACATAACCTGAACTTGTGAAAGTATTGTATTCTTTCATTCTTTCTCAACAGAACTGGTCCTGCCAGTCAAGTTCTTTGAGGCTGTAAGGACAATGCACCCATATATCACATAACTGTAAAATGAAAACTGATTTAGAATATCCATGGAAACATGAGATAGAAGGATAATCTTCCACCCATTGTCACTTTGGGTTTTAGTCCTTTTCATCCTGGGGTCTGCAGTATATTTTAGATTCTACCAAGATAGTATCTCAGGGTTGCTAGCGAAATAAACTTGAGCTCAAGTGGCCGGACCTTTCTTTGCTCACCTTGCACTTGAACTTTCCCCAAAATTAATCAGATTAGATGAGCTCAGTGTCAAATACTTTTATTGGCTGGTTGATGCTGACCACCTACCTATAAAGTAGCATATATCTCTCAAGGCTAGTGACTTTGGCAGCACACTAGTTCTCATCCAATTCTAATCAACTGTGTCCAGAGAACACATTTAACTGATTTTACTTCTCAAGCCAAGGATCTGTGCAAGTCAGAACCACTGAGACAGGACAAAGGATTTAGAGCCACTTGTTCTTAGAAGAGGGTGTGTCATGCAGGCACATCTGACTTCATGAGCTCTTCCATGGTGCGTCCACTCTCCCTGCATCCCATGTGACCACCTGCGTCACTCAAGACCAGCTGCTATTTAAAAATCCCCTACGCCTAGACTCCAGAAGCGATGTCTATGACTGCAAAGTCTGCTCTTGCTACACATTTTGAAAAGAAGGTCATCAAAGGATTTACCTGTTAGAGCACCTCTCTGAAGTCCAGCAGAGAAAGTTTCAGATGGGCTTGTGATTTCCCAGATGAAAGATGACAGAAGTGCAAATTATGGCATTAAATGGGAAAGAAGAACATCAGAAGATCAACTGTAGTTTGGGGGGAAATTAAAACTAAGAACAAAGGAAAGGAAATTAAACTCAGGTCTATTCCTTAAAAGGATGGATTCTGATTTTGATCTTGAAAAAAAAAAAGTTTTCGAGGAAAAGCTGTTTCCAGTACTATCCATCTTCTAACCTTTTATAACATCTTTCATCTACTGAATGATTTCGAGGGAAAGAGGGCGTTGATGGTGATGCAGCAATCGTTAGACCTCATATTTAAGAATAACAAGCTTGTTTATATAAAATAATGGCAGTCCTACAAATCTAGGTCAGTACAAAGAGCAAGAAATATAACTTGCAGAAGTATAACAAAATAGCAGCAACAAATTTATCATTATTATTCTAATATTACTCTTTTGCCTTTTATCTTCTTTATAATGATATAATGTTTCATTTCAGGTAGAAGATATAAACCGTGTAGACATCAGGAGCGGTGCTGTCATAACTGAATTCTTTCAAGAATTATTGTGTGGCTCTCCCTCCTTTCCTCTTCTTTTCAGCCTCTCTGGGGAATTCCAGGAGGGACCCTGTCAGCCAGGTTGACAGTTATACGTAATGGAGCGATAGTTTAGGCTGCAAGCTGGCTTTGCAAGAGCGTTATCGTCAATGCCCTCATTAATCAAAATTGAGACCGTTTCCCCGAAAGCATTTGCCTAGGAAAAATGAAAGATTTTTTAAAATTCAGCACTGGTCTTAACAAATGCAAGAAAAACACAGTTTTCCCTAGCAGTCAGAGCACAGAGTTGCGAGGCCTAAGACCCATTCCCCTGCCTCTGTTTTCCCAACAGTAATGCAGGTAATATCACCTGCCCTGGGTCTCTCCAAAGTGCAAAGAAATTAAATAAGGTAAAAAAAGTAATGATTCTCTGGAAAATTTTAATTAATATACAGTTAAGAAGGGTGAACAGCCATAATACTTTTGTGTCTGTAAGACTGCAGTCTGTGATGGAGAAACCCATTCTGGATGCCGGAATGACGACAAGTAGCGCCAGCCTTAGGCCAAGTGGGAAGCAATGAGGCATTACTTTGGGTGTCACTTCTGGAAGGCCTCCCAGTGAGAGCCGCTCACTCCACTCTGCCCCACCACACACAGATGCAGCAGTATCTCCCACTCCTCGCCCCCCACTTGTCCCTGTTGCCTTTTAAAGCTTTGTTTTTCTCATGACTCTTCAAAGCAATTTGAGATGTCGTGATAATGGTTTCACATGTCATTCTCACCCGGGCCTCTTTTTGCATCTTAACACGGAACAGTGTCTTAATCCATAACAATAACTCTAAGGACAGAGATCTTGGGCTCCTATTCATTCATTCGTTACTGTGTTCTTCAAGCTTTTGATCATTGATTCAACAAATATTTACTGAGTGTTGACTATGTGGCCAGGTAATGTGCTAAAATCAGAAATGGGACTGAGAACGAGAGGAGCATGGTCCGGGCCCTCATTAAGCTGACTTGGAAATAGACGTCCAGATAGAGACGGTCCATCCGTGTGATGCAGGCTTTGCCAGGGCAGCCTGCGATGCTGTGGGAAGCTTCTAGGTCTCGGGACAGGCTGTTTGGGAGACTCTGGGGGCAGTGCGTAGGTTTGATGCCTACTACCTAGCAGAGTGATGTACTCATCTATGAATAGGACTGGTTTTGTTCAGAAGAAACTAATTGGGAAAAAGGAGAAAAAGTATTAGATTGGTAGTCAAATGCCCTAAGTGGAGTCTCAGTTCTGCTTAACCAATTACGTGTCTCTGGAGAATTCACTCAACTTTTCTGAGCCTCAGCTTCCTCCTCTGCAAAAAAACAAGGGCAGAATAGGTGACTTCTGTGGTCTTTATCAGTTTTATACTTTTACATCAAAGTATTTGTCTAATACCTCAGTTAACCCTTTCAAGTCTAAAGTCCAAAATGCAGTTTTCCCTGAATATTTCCAAAGGGTGAAGTTCATTGCCTACCTATTTTTTCCAGTAAATTTATTTCTTGGCCACTGGTCACTACTGTACTTGTAACTTTCTTGGGAAATCTGACGTAAGGGCCTTGCTCAAGTGAATATAACCCTGGGTTCTCTGTTGCTGTCCCACAGGCACTGAAGAATAGGCTGATAACCAACCTGGGAAGCTTAACACAGCCAGACTCTTCCTGTCAGATGTGTTATCATATCGGGATCCGAATGCCTAGGTCCATTGCACATGGCAAATTTAATGAACCTAGGCAAGGGGGGGGTAATGCGAAACATTAAAGGAAATAATAATTCTAAAACAGAAAACCACACTTTGTCATGCAAACTTTCCTTGTTACCCAGTTTTAAAAAACATGATCCTAATAGAACCAAATCAAAATGACAACTTCTCTCAGGCCTATCATTATAAAAAAGGAAAGGCGCTTGAGATGTCATTTGACCCAATGCCTACACTCCAGAGATGAGGAAATTGAGGCTCAGGTAGGATAAAATGTTTTGGCCAAGAACCCTCAGCTGGTTGGAAGCAGGCCAAGACCAGATTTCAGATTCTCTGATTCCCAGGCTCTGGGGCGCTCTGTCTCCATCACCTTGTTACCCACCCCAGACTGCACCATTTGTCTTTAAACTGTACATATTCCAAAGCGACCTTAGTCTCTCTTGCAGTCTGCTCTGGTTCCTCACTTCTGGAGAGGAAGGAAGATTTCCTAAGTCATCCTTACATTTACTACCACGTCTTCAGGTCACTTAGCACTCACTCTGTGGGTGCCTCCCTCGCTGGACGGCCTCTGTTCCTGGTCTCTGGAAATCCCATTTCTTTTACTGTCTGGCTTATTTTTTTTTTGGCCTAACAGTGGCCCTGCTTTCAACCAAATGCATCCAAGTTCAACACAAAGCAAGAGTGCTGAAGAACCAGTTAGGAAAGTTGTTTCCTCACCATATGTTATTTTTGTGTGTTTTCAGGCGTCTCTTAAGATTTGGATGCCATCTCTGTGGAACAAATGTCAGAGCCATCAGTGGAGTCATGAAGGCCAGAGACAGTCCCCTGTGCTCAGCTGGTAATGCCTTTGGTTGAGTTGGGGCCTGGCCCAGCCCTTTCAATGTTTCCCGGCTCTTAAGAGGGCCTGCTGAAAGGCAGGCATGGAAGGTGACCAGCCTGCAGCCTGAGATACAGCACCAGCTGCCTCCTCTAACAGTGAATGGTCTACCCACAGGAGGGAAAACGAATACTGCTCCACCTATCTTTTCCATGTACAAGGGGCACAGATTTTAATTAAAATGATTTCTGGAAAGTCACCCTCATTTTCTGAGAAAGAGAAAACGTGGCCATGGTTTGCATTCTCTTAAGAAGTTGAAGCAGCAAATACTTGGTACATACATTATAGAAAAAAAGTCAATCAACTACAACAAGAAGAAGATAAATGGATGATCATACCGATCCAAACAGAATAAAGACAGTTTCAACCCCCACCCCCAAAACACACTTACTTTCAGGAGTTTTTAACTAATCGGGATGCGGACATTTCTTAGATACCTATTGAATGACACTACACTAGCGGTTTTTGTGAAATCTGAATTCCAAAATTAAGGTGGATTTACAAGTAGAAAAATGTGGTGCTATCTAAGCAAGAAGAGAAAGCAAGCAGTAATGTATCCCATGCATGCTCTGACGCAGTGTTTCCAAAGGCCAGGTCACCCACCTGTTGGTTATTTTAGGAAGGGGGATTCTGGCAGCAGCTGGGACTCTGCCATAAATAACTTGCACACCAATGTTCTAACATTGAGCCCTTCTTGTCACATCATTCTAAGAGACCTTGATTTTGGAAATGCCCCAGGTGACCATACTCTCCAGAGCCAAAGAGAATGACAGAGGCTGCTTGGTGGTCACCATCACGTTCCTCCCATTAGCCCTTGCCACTCACAAGCTGGCTATTGGCTTCAAAGGACTTTCTGCTGTTGGAGGGTCAGAAGAACAGCAACTGCACAAGAATAATCACTGTGACGATCGAGGGCATTTACATAACTCTATTAAATGATTAAACCCACCCACATTTCAAAACTCTTCCAATAGCTCCTCATTACCATTAATTTTAACCTCAAAAATCCTAATCTTGGTATCTGAAGCTCCACCAAAGTTCCCAGCCTCCAGCCTCCTGAAGCTGCATCGGCTCCTTCTTGACTGTATCTGACTCTTGGTCTACCGAACAATGGCTTTCGTATTACCAAGATGAGCTCAGCATTGCCTTCCTCCCCAAAGGCCTCCCTATCATGCATACTGGAAGAATCTGAACCTGGATGTGCATTATACACCCATTTGTTAGGTGTGTATACGTATGCATGTGTTTTCTATGCCATGGCCGTTTGTAGGTAGGCTCACCTGCCCAGTGCTAGAGAAAACTCGAATCATTCAAAACCATGACACGAATGAATCCACCCTCAAGACTAGCATTAAAACAGCAACACAAACACCCATATCCAAGTGAAAGCTTCAACTGCTGCCCTAATGACTTGCCCTAACCAGTCAGCAAAATAAGGTTCTTTCAGAAGGAGGCTCAAGTATCTTTTATTTATCTCTTTTTTTGAGATATAATTGAAATATAACATTATATTAGTTTCAGGTATATAACATAATGATTTGATATTTGTATGTATTCCAAAACGATCACCACAGTAAGTCCAATTAGTGTCCATAACCACACACAGATTTTTTCCTTGTGATGAGAACTTTTAAAAATCTACTATTTTAGTAACTTTCAACTACACAATACAGTATTAACAACTGAGTCACCATGCCGTACACTGCATCCCCATGACTTATTTATTTTATAACTGGAAATCGGTACCTCTAACCACCTCCAACCATTTCACCCATCCCATCTCACACCGCCTGCCTCTGGCAGCCACCACTTTGTTCCCTGTATCTGAGTTCTTTTTGTTGTTGTTGTTTATTTATTTTTTTTAGATTCCACATATAAGTGAGATCATATGGTAATTGTCTTTCTCAGTCTGATTTATTTCACTTAGCATAATGCCCTCTATATTGTTTACCTCTGGGAGTTGGAAAACTTTGTTGCTAGAACCCTTTTCAGAAAGAGAAAAAATGTGTCAGTGTACAACAGTTTGGGGGCTTTGACTGGCATGTTTCTCCCAATATGGACATTTGCAGATAAGAAAACCAAAACACAGAAATGCTTTTACATACAAGCTCAGGTACCATTTATACCCCACTTCTGTGAATAAGATTTAATCACTATATATCAAATCTTCAATACGATTCGTATCATCTTTAAATTATCCTAGTACAGAGTCTTGTCCTTAAGAAGGTACTCAACAAAGGTTTGTTGAAGCAGTCATGGAGAATTTAGCTCACAGGAAATCTAAGTGATTATCAACAAGCAGAGCAGACCTTAGTGGGAACCGTTGCTTGCTATTTGATTTTCCAATTGGAAATACAAATTCAACCTCACCTTGGCTTTCTTCTTCCATAGATTTCAGGAAGATCTTAATGGCTTTGGAGTTTCAGGTTCAGCCTTTTTATTTTTTTACTTTTTATTTTTTTGCGGTACGCGGGCCTCTCACTGTTGTGGCCTCTCCCGCTGCGGAGCACAGGCTCCGGACGCGCAGGCTCAGCGGCCATGGCTCACGGGCCCAGCCGCTCCGCGGCATGTGGGATCCTCCCGGACCGGGGCACGAACCCGTGTCCCCTGCATCGGCAGGCGGGCTCTCAACCACTGCGCCACCAGGGAAGCCCCTAGCCTTTTTTTAAATTGCTTTTCTTTTAGGCTGAACATACATTTACAGCTTTAAAAGATACTAAGCATATTCACACTACCATTCTACTTGACTTTATGTAAGAAGAGAATTATGGGCATGGAAGTGTTTTTCCTATTAACAAAGTGCAAGGGAGGATTTTCTGATAATTGTCTGGTTAACCAAGGGTCAGTGAAACAGATTAACTGTGCCATTGACTCTACGTCATAGAAACATGTATACCTCTGAACTGGGGTCCTACATCCTTTCTTTCTAGGAGCAAACAACTAATTTCCAAAACTGGTTTTAAGTAGTATTTAACAGTGATAGTCATTATTTTTAGGCAGAATTTTTGATGTTGTTTTGCTTTCAATTAGTTCAAATTAAGTGCATCTATTCCTTGAGTAGAAGATGAAAATCCATGAATAAGAGCAATTAGCGTCAGTTTAGTTTGAGCGTTTATGAGGCAATCAACTGAGAATCCCATGAAAATTTGTCGTTAGGCCGTGAGTACCATATCCCTTGTTTCTGTTCTTCCAATGTCTCTTCTAGACACAGACACATATGTTGATGGGCTTCTACACGCCACTTATAGAACGGGACGGTTCCCATGGAGTGTTGGGCTTTTAGCAGTTAAGGGAGGTAGAATGTAAATTGCCAGTTTGGCTGCACCAAGTTAACGGTTCTGAGTAGCTACTATGAGGGTAGTGCAGACCCTCCAAGTACAGAGGAGGCGCTGGGGACCCTGACCACAGCCTTCTGTGACCTCCTGCCACCTGCAGAACTCTTAAGAGGCAGAGACTTCCAAGATACTTTCCCCTTTGTGGCAGCCACACCTGAACTTCACGGAGTAGAGGTCCTTGTCCTTGTGTCTACCTGGAAAACAGAGATCACCAGCAGGACCAGAGCAAGGCGTACTCAACTCAGTGCAATTAAAAAGTCAGTTTACGGAAATATCCGGATCACCAACTCACATTCTCACACCACCGATTCTACTGAACTACACAAGGACAGTGTCTTCTTGCCCAGGACTGTACTTTAGCACCCAGTACAATGTCTGCTGCAGACAGGCTCTCAGTAAACAGATTTCAACCGGATGACTTGCCCGAGCTGTTGGGGTTTAGGAGTAAAGAAACTCCCATATCTCATTTCCACAGCTGCTAAAGTTCCCAGCCGTCAGGTCCTTAAGCCCCAAGGTCAGCCCTGGAAGGGCAGCTGGTGGAGGCTGCAGTGTTCACCCAGGCTTATGCTTAATCTTTGGCCATTCCCTCTAAGCCTGTCGCTGAATGGAGCACTTTCTAAAACCTTCCACAGATATCCGTGAGCTGAGAATTGGCCAGTGCTTTCTGCTAAAGCTAGCGTTCCTTGGCGAACGCTGCAGTGCACCTTGGCCTGGATTGACGTCTATGCCTAATGTGGCAACATGGTTAAATGTCGGCTCACATCTTCTTTTATCTTAACCTTTTTCAGGACCCTCTTGGGACTTTACTGTTTTATGACTTTGTAAAAGCCAGTTGCTTTTCCTCTTTTACTAGTGGTGAACAGGGTGACTAGTGGTGAACAGGGGATATTTCCTCATTCACATCACTCAAGCCAGAGTAAATCCTCATTTTTAGTTGTGTATTAAAGTTATGCTATTGGTGAGAGTCCAGAAAAAAATTTTTAAGTTCAAATATGTCTTTAATAGTATATACAAGTATATATGAGGAATTTATATGAGAAATACTATGAAGCATCTATCTAGTGATTAAGTCAGACAACAGAAATCAGAGAACTATTCAGTATGTCTATACACACTGGAATAGCTTATGATCTTTGGCGAATCAGTGTCTCCGTAACTTTTTGTTGCAAAGGTGACTAACCATTTAATCATTCTTATGGTTAGTAGATTAAGACTACCCTTTGCCCACCTGAGAGCTCTGCTCTGAAGACAAGCCGCTATTCTGGGTCCCAACCCATCGGGCTCTATGAAGACAAGAGCACTTCTGTCCTGCTGTTTAGTGGGAACACGGTGCCTTGCACAGTGCCTGGCCCCATGTTCAAGGAATATCTGTTGACTCAGTTAATGAATGCTGGAGGTGCTCTGTATGCCTGAGAGATCTTCCCTTTTTCTACACAGAGTTACACCGTCTGTTCTACTCAGACAAGTTTGTTGTGGATTCTGTGGGAAGGAAAATAATGTCAGCACAACAGATTTTTTTTTCCCCAGTGAATAAGGGAAAAAAATTTTTTTGTAGTGTAAACAGGCAGATACAGACATCAAACACTATTAAACAAAATTCAATTGTCTAATTTAGTTCAGTCAAATTGTTTCTCACTTTAAAAATCAGGGAACACTTCTTATTCACTTGGCAGTCACTTTCAACACTTCAGAAGAAATGACTGCGTTGACAGAAAGAACCTCAGAGAAATGCATAGGGAAATAAAATAATTGAACACCGTCACATCAAATTGACTTAAAGAAACTATTGTCTATTCTTTCCCACACTGTGCTAATTTACTTTTCTAATCGCCTAGAGTATGTATTCAGCAAATATCATAGCTGCGTGTGTCACAAGCTTCATTTTCCCCGACACTGACCTTGGATTAACCCTTCACCTTTCACTCTAGAGCTAATTAAATCCAGTGACATTTCAGTGAGACACTCTCTGCTGAAATATTTACTGAGGGTCTTAAATTCCTTCATACTTGTCCCAACCGCTATATGCCTACCTCCCCATCGTACATCTGCTTCAGTGTCACAATATTGTGTCAAAAAACTGTAGCACTGCCATGGTAACATCATAAACCTGTCCCTCGCCCAACTCTTCAAGGAGTTTATAAAAATGCAGCTGTAAAAGTTGGCCATCGGCTGTGTGAGCTGGGTCTTTTATGTGTGTTACTTAACTTTTTTTCCCTTTCTTTCTTCACCACTCCCACTCCAAAACCACTCATTTAAAAATATTTACAAAGTAATTTAACATTTATTTAGCCATCAAAGAGGAAATTGATGTTGAGCTCAAGTTGACTTTTCTTACTACTATACTGCTTTCTAAGGTTAAAATTGTCACTTTTTTTTTTTCCTTTTTACCATCTGGGTGAGCTCAGCTGAAATCAGGAGTTCTTTTTTCATCCCCCTCTCATTTCCTCTTTCTTGGAAGTCTTCACTTCCCTGAGTTCCTTTTGAATTCGGTGAGAGCCCCATATATAGGAAAAACACAGAGGCATTCAGGGGAAAGGGAGCAGGCATGGGAGAAACAAATCATTCCAGCACAGTTAATCTCCATTTTACTGAAACCCACTTAAGTCCACTTGAGATAGGGTGAAGTTGTTCCTTTTATTTTTTCTTTACAGCTAGGTTACCTAACGTATCTGTTTCTCCATTATTCCTAATGGCCCCCCCGCACCCCACTAGTTTGGGCACTTCTGCGGAAGGAAATCCCATTCATCCTCAAGTTTTAGATAAGGTTGAGTGAGGTTACATCACTCGTAGTGGACAGAGTGGACACAGGGAACTCTGCATCTCCTAAAGAAAGGAAGATTTTTAAGTGTTTTTTTTCTTCTTCTTCTTTTTTTTCTTAAATAAAATCAAACTTGTTAGGCAAAGAGAGAAACCAAAAATCCAAGAAACAGTCAACCAATATCTACTGGAACTCTTTTGGGTTAGATTCTTTGAAAGAATATAAGTATATAAGTACAGAAATGTTCATTATATGACATTTGATAAGTCTGATGCCTTTGAGCAAAATTCAGCTGGAGGTTTTGATACAATTATCACCTAGGCTAAATTACCTCAGGACAAACATGAACTGTGTATAATTCAACAGTTCCCGGTGAAAGGAGCTTGAATGGTCAGAATTGCGTATCTAAGTCGAAAGTGGAGTTAGGCTGCCTTCAGGCAAACATAAGCAGGGTCTATACTGAGGCTGGCAAGCTAAGGTGTGTGCGTGTGCGTGTGTGTGTGTGTGTGCGTGAGTGTGCGTGTGTGTGTGTGCGTGTGCGTGTGCGCGTGTGCGCGTGTGCGTGTGTGTGCGTGTGTGTGCGTGCGTGCGTGTGCGTGTGTGTGCGTGTGTGTGTGCGCGTGTGCGTGTGTGCGTGTGCGCGTGCGTGTGTGTGTGGGCTGGCAAGCTAAGGTGTGTGCGTGTGCGTGTGTGTGTGCGTGTGCGTGTGCGTGTGTGCGCGTGTGCGTGTGTGTGCGTGCGTGCGTGTGCGTGCGTGCGCGTGCGTGTGCGTGTGTGTGTGCGTGTGTGTGTGCGCGTGTGCGTGTGCGCGTGCGTGTGTGCGCGCGCGTGTGTGTGCGTGTGCGCGTGCGTGTGTGTGTGCGTGCGTGTGCGTGTGCGTGTGCGTGTGTGTGTGTGTGTGTGTCCAAGATGCACATGAAGTGATTCTGAGTAGAATGAACAGGCGGCCCAGACACAGTCACCTCACTGGTGAGGTCCATGAGCTTGTGTTGGGACCTACCCATCTTCTGTTATCCCTGCCTCTCTCCCTCACTTATAAGCACAACGATCGATACCTAGTACAGATGCTCAAAGGATGTGTTCTTTGCGAATGATTTGATCTTATCCCTTTCATTTATAATTAGTAATAATTAGTAATGTATTATCTCAGGAACTGTCTAACTACATCTAAAATCTGGAGAGCTGTAATATCTTGAAACTGTTCACCATAACCCAGCAAATTAACAACTCAGCTCAGGCTAAAAAAATCCCCCTTTCACACTGGCAGTGTGTGGTAATAACATCACAGTCCTTAATCATAAAATGACAGAGCCACAGAATGCTTGCAACAGAGATGGTTATCAGTTAACTTTAAAAAATTATTTTCATGCACTCTGCAGCTTGGAATTCCCCCCTTCCCCCCACCACCTTGATGTCAAGAGGAGCTACACATGGGGGTCAGCTCTACAAAGGGCCACACAAGTTAATCTGAGATTACCCTGGAAATTCCCTCCTGTGGGTGTGGTGGTACAGTGGAATGACAGGTGATTTTACAGGGTAAATGTGTTTCAACACAACAAACATTCTAAACAAGAAAAAAAGTAGCACCAAAAAAATAGCAAAAATAGCACTAACAGTATTTCTCAAGGTCTGTTATATTTCAGACAGTGGCAAATGCATGGAAAAGGCAAGTCAACACTTCTGATCCTACTGATAAAAAACTGAAGAGTTTCCTGTATATTAGTGGGATGAAGTCGTTTGGGTGGATGAACTCATGAAGAAAGACAGTACGGAGTGAGAAAGGAAGGAATCAAGGTCAAAGTATTAAGGAACTCCAACATTTAATTGTTGGAGAGTGAAAGATAAGCTTGAAAATGGGTCTCCAAGAAGTGGTCAGAGGGGTAGGAGAAAAATCAGGAGCATGTGGGGTTCCAGAAACCCAGAGAAGAAAGGGTTTCAAGAAGGTAAGTGTGGACAATACTCTTGAATTCTCATGTAAGGTCAAGTAAAATAAGCAAAAGGAAAAAATTACTTAGCATATTATGGACTGAGCTATACCCCTCCAGACTGAAATGTTGAAGCCCTACTGCTCTATGTAACTGTTTTTGGAGATAGGGTCTTTAAAGAGGTATTTAAGATTAAATGAGGCCATAAGGGTGGGACCTCATCCAAAATGCCTGGTGTCCTTATAAGAAGAGGGAGAGAGTCCAGGGATGCCGGTACATAGAATAAAGACCATGTGAGGACACGGGGAGAAAGTGGCCATCTACAAGCCAAGGAGAGAGGCCTCGGGAGACAACAAACTTGTTAGAACCTTGATCTCAGACTTCTAGCCTCCAGAAAATAAATTTGGGTTGTTTAAGCCGCTTAGCTATTTTGTTATGGCAGCCCTAGCAGACTAAGACAAGCAACAAGGGTCTTAGATTACCGATGACAAAGTTGCTTTGGGGAGAGATGGAAGTTAAAAACTGGATTGGAGCATGTTGAGAAATAAGCAGAAGATGAGTAAAGAGAGACAGGGAGCAGAGTCAACTCTTTTAAGCAATTTGAATGTGAAAAAAAAAGTAATTTGAATGTGAAGATGAAAAAGAGAGATAAGATGATAAACTGGGGAAATGTGGGGTTTCAGGATTATGAGGATTCAACTTTAAAATTAGCAAATAATGTATGAGATTATCTATGCAAAAGCCACATTAAAAAGACAAAATATCTCTTAGATTAAAGAGCAGAGTTAGAATATGGTTATAACAGCAACAATAATAAAATAGTGATAAGTGAAAAATAGTATCATTTATCAAGCAACTTATATAAGCCAAGTTATGAGTGTCATGCTTTATAGATTTTATATAGTTTTATCTTCATAGCATAGTACCTGCCACCTACCAGGTATTCAATACACTTTCTCTGACTGAATAAGAAAGACTCTATAAAATAGATATTATTATTATTCCCAATTTAGTCCCCATTTATATTTGAGGAAATTAAGACTCACACAGTTTAAATAACTTATCCAAGGTTTACGTGGCCCGAAAGTCTAATCAATAATGTAGACATATCCAAAGGAAAATACCCTAAGTGAAAATACAAAATGAGACTTCAGAAGGGTAAAAACTGAGTGTGCTTTTATACTGCTGTCTAGGGGAAAGGATACAGGTCAGTGGTGCTATTGGCATTGGAGAGAACAACCAGCTCTTGGGAGAAGGCGCGGGAGGTTTCAGGCTTCTGGTGACTGAGTTCACTCCACCATTCACCCCCTACCTGGGATCTGGGGATCAGATTGTGGACCTTGTAGATGCCTGTATGAACTCTCAGGAGGATGGAAAGCAATTGGAGGGTTTTAAGAAGAGGAATTTTATCATCTCAAAAAAGTTTGCTAGGGCTACCAAAACAAAATATCACATACTGGACGGCTTAAACAACAGAAACTTATTTTCTTCTAGTTCTGGAGGTTGGAAGTCCAAAATCGAGGTGCCAGCTGGGTGGTCTTCTCCTGAGACCTCTCCCCTTGGCTCGAAGATGGCCGCCTTCTTGCTGTGTCCTCAAGTCGTCATCCCTCGGTCTGGGTATTGTCTGTGTCCTAATCTTGTCTTCTTAGAAGGACACCAGTCATACTGGATTAGGGCCCGCCCTCACGACTACATTTTAACTGAATTACCTCTATAGACCCTATCCCCGAATACAGACATTTTCTGAGGTACTGAGGATTAGGGCATCAACACATAAATTTTGAGGGGACACAATTTAGTTCATAACACTTCACTTGGATTTTTAACATGATCACTGGGCTGCTGTGATGAGAATAGATTACAAAGCTGTATGGATGCAAGGGTGCAAGAAGGGAGAGCAATGGAGGTGGCTCAGTCCAAGGTGGCAGTATTGTTGAGGTGGTAATAAGAGTTTGCACTTGGGAAATATTTTAAAAGTTGAGCTGAAAGAAAATGTTCTTGAATTGAGAGTAGGCTACAAAAGAAAGAAGTTAAAGAATAACTCCAGGCCTTTTGGCCTGAGTAGCTGGAAGGATGGAGTTGCCATTACCAGAGATGGGCAGATTATGGAATAAGCAAACTAGGGTGGGAGGATAGGAATTCTGTTTAGGACATATTAAGTCTGAGATGCTAGTCAGACATCTAAATAGAGATGTCAAGTAGGCATTTGAACACGATTCTGGAATGTGCATAGAGGTGTGGGCTGGACACATAAATTTTGGAGTCATTGTTATATAGACAATATTCAAAGAAACAAGAGGCTGTATGAAACTGCTGAGGGGTGCAGATAGAAAACAAATCCAAGGGTTGAGCTCTCTAGCACAACAACGGTAAGAGGTCAAATGCATGAGGAAGAACAAGCAAAAGAGACAAAGAATGAATGGCCAGAGAGGTAAGAGCAAACGCAGAAAACTATGGTGCCTGGAAGCCAGGTGATGTCATAGTTTCCAGAGCAGACAGTGTTTGCCAAATGCTATGGATAGTTCAGTAAGACGAGGACTGAGATCTGAGCACTAGATTCAGCAGTGTGGAGGTCACTGGTGACCCAATATTTGTTTGCTTAATGTGAGTACAGTGCTTAAGAGCTTAATCAACTCTGGGGCACTGAAAAGTTGAGTTTGTGGATCAAACTGCAGGGAGGACAACGCCAAGGAAAATATAACCCTCATGGCCTGCCTACCTGTCCAACTGCCCTCTCTAGGTAATCTGCTGCCTCTTTCCCAAACAAACCACAACAACGTCTCTGGTGTCTCGATGATAAGATTGGACGTGCAGTCAACACTTGGCCTTTTAAGGCCTCTGAAATCTCTGTAGACCTCAAATTGTTGTTTCTGTTGTCATTAAGTGCTACCGCAGTGCCTGGCACATGCTAGACAACCAATAAATATCAAATGAATGGATTAAAAAAATGAATGCTGTTGGGTAAGTAGATATCAGCCAACAAATGACTAGTTTTCTTCCTCTACTCTGTGTTAATCTGAACCCTCCAACGAGAGACCTCAAGATGAGATTTCCCAAAGGGAAATACCTTTGGGAGAAAGATAGGGAAAGACGCAGCAGAGGTTGGAACAACCATCAGACCTTGGAGAAGAGAAGGAAGGAAGGATGATTGAGAAGAAGCATCTTAGACTGCAGTGCAGTTTTAAGAAAGTATTGGCAAATTTATTGGGCCACGAATGCCCATCAGAAGAGTCCTTGTCTTCCAGGAAAGGGCCTGACTTATAACCCTGCCTCACTCAGTCACTGGCTGGGAGCAGCCCATGGGAAGCATGTCCGTGGGTGCCAAAGTGATGGTGTATTTCTGAGCGCAGTAGCTGGGGCTATTCGTCCATTTTGCCACCTACAGCCAAGATCTGAGAGGTACTTTGCACAGCCACCCCGCATCCCATGTCTATTTTTGGCTTCCTACTCAATATTTTATATAAATGAATGAATAGAAATAAAACTCCAAAGAAAATTTGAAAAATTGTCTTTTTCAGAGTTTCTAGTCAACTACCTGAACATCCAAAATATTACTTGGTTAAATAAGTCAAGCAACGACAACAAACCATAATTCGGGCAACTTACAATTGGTATACGATTAATCTTTGGTCATAAACATCTAAAACATTATCACTATCTCAATAAGTGCTGATTTCATATCTTTTAATAGAAGACAAGGTAAATGAAAAAGACAGAACATGCTCTCCATTCTGCTTTCCATTTATTCTGTTACTTACTAACCTTGAATTAGCTCAGACCCCAGCCTGCCTCCTCCTCTTCCATTCCGGTCCGCTCCCCACACAGACGCTCCTGTCAAGGTTACTCCTTGGATTGTGGCTCAGCACCTGCCCCAGAAAGTCAAACAAAGCCAGTTGTTCAGAATCTAGTTTTTGAAGGAAACCTTCCACCCATAAACGCACACTTGTGTTTTTACAAAAATGTGATCCAACAACCATGTACTGAGAACATATTTCTTGTAAGATTGGAATTGACTAGTCAAAAGTTAAGTTAAAATGTCTTTAATAAAGGAAAGCCTGAAAGAGAACATCTGGCCTGCTTTTCTCAACACTGTGCGCTAAGATTTTTGTAATATAATGTGTTCATTTTCCAAAGAAGTAAACTGAGTCATGGGATAAAGACTGATTTTATTTTTACATTTTCTTCTGAGTTGATACCGAAATCAGAACCCTTACATTAGATTTTCTACTCCTGCACTACACTCGATCACTGCACCGAGATCGCACTACCCCTACAGGCTGAGCGTGTCAATACCTGAGAACCATGCCTTGTGCATGACAGGATAAATAACTGTACTTGTGAAACTGAATATTGATTTTTCAGTGGTCTGTCATATTAGACGTGCCATTTCACTTGAATGAAGCAATTTTCTTTTTCAGTGTTGCAGAGGAAAAACACAGGTACAGGACAGATTTTCCCGCCTCTATTACTTAAATGAGAACTTCTGTTTTTAATTTACCAGTAACCATATTAGTCCCTGCTTTGTCATTCTCCCCAGGAATATCTATGCATTTAGGACTTACGGTGGGGAGGAGAGAGGATCACAGATCTGGGAAAACTGGGTTTTTCTCTTCTTCGAGTGTGAAGGACGTCCGGAATGAATAACTAGATGATGGATTTTGTAATTTTCCTTTTTCTTCTAAGAACTGAAAGCTCAATGGCCCCTCTCCATGTAGCACTGACGCCAACATCTACTGTTTCTACAGAGGAAACAAAAGCTCTAGAAAACCTCACTCACCTTTTACTGAAAGTGTTCATTTACTGGGAGCTTTAACTACCCCATGCTAAGAAGTTGAGCAATTCAGAGGAGTTAAAACAATCTTCTCAGGTCTTCAAAAGGCCATCCCTATTTTGGAGCCTCAAGGTCATGAACTCACTGTCCTAGCAAGGTCCCTAAGATGTGTCACCCATTATTTTGTTCAGTACAGAAATGGTCAAAACACAGATTGCACTTGTTTCCCTATTTTTTTTCGTTATGTACAACCCTCTGCAGCAAGTTTGAAAATGGCTACTCTGAATTGTGGTGATTAGATGTCACACTATGTTCTTTAAAAGACTGGACATGTGACTACTACACAGAGATATATGAATACTGAAAATAAATCTGTCAATTTTATTTCATATAATAAATTACTATATTTAAAATGTGGTCTTTGGTCAGTAACACTAGTGAATTCTGGTTCACATCCTTATTTAGTTTGGCCGCACTTACTGGAATCCTATGGGCAGAATTAAATCTAGACTTCCTGTACAGATGAAAATCTGTGCAATCTCTTATCTAGTTTACAAAGACCTCAGAAAGAGAGATTTTTGTTCCAGAAAGTTGTTTCCCTATTTTGTTCTTCTTTTCAGTGATTTTTATTTCCTTAAAGTTTTTGTTTGTTTGTTCTTTTGCTTTTTAACAAATGTACATGAGAACCTTGATTAAGCAGCTTCTCTACCAGCTTTCCAGGCTGCAGTAATCATCACTGTCTTATGGTTTATTCAATGATCTTATATCCCAAACATAAATAACCTGAAAGGCTCTCTTTCTGTTTATTCGTGTAATAAATTATTCGAGTGTCTACCTTGGGCGAGGCGTACACTGGGGGCCGTGGAGAAGGCCTGCACTGATGCAGATTGACAGTCTCTGGGGCAGTGGCACATGGCCTCAGGCTATGCAGGACACTCCTTCTCTGTGCTTGTTTCAGCTTGGTGCTCCTCTCTTTTGTTTGCTTAACCCTCACATTGTTCGCAAAGAAGAGAAAGAGAGGATGCGGGAAGGACGGCCTCTGCCTCTTTCTTCAGTCCCTCTTTTAAAAAAAAATTGGGGGAGCAAGGAAACTTTTCCTAGAAATCCACCAGAGCTTTCCACTATTTTGTTTTCCATTAGCCAGGATTTGGTTCTAAGACCATTGCTAAAACTATCACTGATGAAAGAATGGGACTACAATGTTTGGCTTAGACTAACCATTTCAGAAGGACTAGATATTGAGAAATCAACCAGAAGAGCTACAGCAGGCATGTAAACAAAATCATAAAGTGCAAGACAGAAAGTGCTGAACCATAAAAGTGACGTAGCTAAAGTGTTTTGGGTGTTAAACCTGGAGAGCTTATTTCTATCTGGGGATTAATACAGAAAAGACTTCTGAATTGAAGACTGGAATTAGGGACAAGAGAATGAAAAAAACCATTTTAATTTGCCAGTCAAGAAACGGCGATGGGAAAGAATGGGGCATACGAAAAGTTACAAGATACACCTGGCTGAGATAAAAGGTTTATCAGTTAGGTTTTCCTATGACAACAAATAAACCCCACATTTCAGAAGTTTATAACCACAATAGTTTTTGTCTTGCTCACAGATCTGCCGGTTGTCTGTAGCTGTGTTTGGCCCTTCCTCAGGTGTCTTCTTCTTCTGGGAACCAGGGTGAAGGAGCATCTCCTACCTGGGATATGCTCCTCTTGTGGAAGAGAGCAGAAACCCAAACCTATGGTGAAGTTTCTAAGGGCCCGGTGGGCTAGGGGATGTTGAGATATTCCCTCGAGATGCAGCTGAAGTTGCATCATCTTGTGCCTCCTACCACTGAGGCACAAGGGCTGATGGGGAATCTCTGGATTCTGGAGGTAGCACACGTCACAGTAAGTGTGCTGTTCTAATCGACTTAGTGAGTTATCTTTAAGCCAGACAGTTTCGCCAGGGGTTGAAAACAAGAGAAGGGTCTGTAACATGTCCATGTTTGATCATGGAAACCAAATTACCACCAGTCAGACTGTAACTGCGTCCACAAAATAATGGCCTCTCCTGCTCTCTTCCAAATCTTGTGCAAATAACTCACATTGGCAAATTCTAACCTGGAGCGATACAGAATAAGGGTTTGAGGAAATGCAATCGCTGGCTTCTCTGCAATGCAGAGGCCCTAGGAGGGTGGAAGCGATGCCAGATTGGCAAAGGCAAATAAGATTGGAAAGAGAGACTGTGACTCAATCACAGAGGGCCTTAAATGCTATACCAAGAAAAAAAGTAACAGGGAGTCTTCTAAGGATTTAAGCAGAAGAGTGGCACGATGAGGAGTGTGCTCTGAGGCACTTTCAAGTTCTCTGAACATAGAAAGGTCACAGGGGGACCCAAGAATCATAACACTTACCCCTTAACTGTGTTCCTTTGTGCCTTGCACTGAAATATATAATTTTATTTAATCTTCTAGACTTAAATCTTTTTTATATAAATTTATTTATTATTTTATTTATTTATCTTCGGCTGCGTTGGGTCTTCGTTTCTGCGCACGGGCTTTCTCTAGTTGCGGCAGGCGGGGAAGAACAAGCAAAAGAGACAAAGAATGAATGGCCAGAGAGGTAAGAGCAAACGCAGAAAACTATGGTGCCTGGAAGCCAGGTGATGTCATAGTTTCCAGAGCAGACAGTGTTTGCCAAATGCTATGGATAGTTCAGTAAGACGAGGACTGAGATCTGAGCACTAGATTCAGCAGTGTGGAGGTCACTGGTGACCCAATATTTGTTTGCTTAATGTGAGTACAGTGCTTAAGAGCTTAATCAACTCTGGGGCACTGAAAAGTTGAGTTTGTGGATCAAACTGCAGGGAGGACAACGCCAAGGAAAATATAACCCTCATGGCCTGCCTACCTGTCCAACTGCCCTCTCTAGGTAATCTGCTGCCTCTTTCCCAAACAAACCACAACAACGTCTCTGGTGTCTCGATGATAAGATTGGACGTGCAGTCAACACTTGGCCTTTTAAGGCCTCTGAAATCTCTGTAGACCTCAAATTGTTGTTTCTGTTGTCATTAAGTGCTACCGCAGTGCCTGGCACATGCTAGACAACCAATAAATATCAAATGAATGGATTAAAAAAATGAATGCTGTTGGGTAGTAGATATCAGCCAACAAATGACTAGTTTTCTTCCTCTACTCTGTGTTAATCTGAACCCTCCAACGAGAGACCTCAAGATGAGATTTCCCAAAGGGAAATACCTTTGGGAGAAAGATAGGGAAAGACGCAGCAGAGGTTGGAACAACCATCAGACCTTGGAGAAGAGAAGGAAGGAAGGATGATTGAGAAGAAGCATCTTAGACTGCAGTGCAGTTTTAAGAAAGTATTGGCAAATTTATTGGGCCACGAATGCCCATCAGAAGAGTCCTTGTCTTCCAGGAAAGGGCCTGACTTATAACCCTGCCTCACTCAGTCACTGGCTGGGAGCAGCCCATGGGAAGCATGTCCGTGGTGCCAAAGTTGATGGTGTATTTCTGAGCGCAGTAGCTGGGGCTATTCGTCCATTTTGCCACCCACAGCCAAGATCTGAGAGGTACTTTGCACAGCCACCCCGCATCCCATGTCTATTTTTGGCTTCCTACTCAATATTTTATATAAATGAATGAATAGAAATAAAACTCCAAAGAAAATTTGAAAAATTGTCTTTTTCAGAGTTTCTAGTCAACCACCTGAACATCCAAAACACTACTTGGTTAAATAAGTCAAGCAACGACAACAAACCATAATTCGGGCAACTTACAATTGGTATATGATTAATCTTTGGTCATAAACATCTAAAACATTATCACTATCTCATTAAGTGCTGATTTCATATCTTTTAATAGAAGGCAAGGTAAATGAAAAAGACAGAACATGCTCTCCATTCTGCTTTCCATTTATTCTGTTACTTACTAACCTTGAATTAGCTCAGACCCCAGCCTGCCTCCTCCTCTTCCATTCCGGTCCGCTCCCCACACAGACGCTCCTGTCAAGGTTACTCCTTGGATTGTGGCTCAGCACCTGCCCCAGAAAGTCAAACAAAGCCAGTTGTTCAGAATCTAGTTTTTGAAGGAAACCTTCCACCCATAAACGCACACTTGTGTTTTTACAAAAATGTGATCCAACAACCATGTACTGAGAACATATTTCTTGTAAGATTGGAATTGACTAGTCAAAAGTTAAGTTAAAATGTCTTTAATAAAGGAAAGCCTGAAAGAGAACATCTGGCCTGCTTTTCTCAACACTGTGCGCTAAGATTTTTGTAATATAATGTGTTCATTTTCCAAAGAAGTAAACTGAGTCATGGGATAAAGACTGATTTTATTTTTACATTTTCTTCTGAGTTGATACCGAAATCAGAACCCTTACATTAGATTTTCTACTCCTGCACTACACTCGATCACTGCACCGAGATCGCACTACCCCTACAGGCTGAGCGTGTCAATACCTGAGAACCATGCCTTGTGCATGACAGGATAAATAACTGTACTTGTGAAACTGAATATTGATTTTTCAGTGGTCTGTCATATTAGACGTGCCATTTCACTTGAATGAAGCAATTTTCTTTTTCAGTGTTGCAGAGGAAAAACACAGGTACAGGACAGATTTTCCCGCCTCTATTACTTAAATGAGAACTTCTGTTTTTAATTTACCAGTAACCATATCAGTCCCTGCTTTGTCATTCTCCCCAGGAATATCTATGCATTTAGGACTTACGGTGGGGAGGAGAGAGGATCATAGATCTGGGAAAACTGGGTTTTTCTCTTCTTCGAGTGTGAAGGACGTCCGGAATGAATAACTAGATGATGGATTTTGTAATTTTCCTTTTTCTTCTAAGAACTGAAAGCTCAATGGCCCCTCTCCATGTAGCACTGACGCCAACATCTACTGTTTCTACAGAGGAAACAAAAGCTCTAGAAAACCTCACTCACCTTTTACTGAAAGTGTTCATTTACTGGGAGCTTTAACTACCCCATGCTAAGAAGTTGAGCAATTCAGAGGAGTTAAAACAATCTTCTCAGGTCTTCAAAAGGCCATCCCTATTTTGGAGCCTCAAGGTCATGAACTCACTGTCCTAGCAAGGTCCCTAAGATGTGTCACCCATTATTTTGTTCAGTACAGAAATGGTCAAAACACAGATTGCACTTGTTTCCCTATTTTTTTTCGTTATGTACAACCCTCTGCAGCAAGTTTGAAAATGGCTACTCTAAATTGTGGTGATTAGATGTCACACTATGTTCTTTAAAAGACTGGACATGTGACTACTACACAGAGATATATGAATACTGAAAATAAATCTGTCAATTTTATTTCATATAATAAATTACTATATTTAAAATGTGGTCTTTGGTCAGTAACACTAGTGAATTCTGGTTCACATCCTTATTTAGTTTGGCCGCACTTACTGGAATCCTATGGGCAGAATTAAATCTAGACTTCCTGTACAGATGAAAATCTGTGCAATCTCTTATCTAGTTTACAAAGACCTCAGAAAGAGAGATTTTTGTTCCAGAAAGTTGTTTCCCTATTTTGTTCTTCTTTTCAGTGATTTTTATTTCCTTAAAGTTTTTGTTTGTTTGTTCTTTTGCTTTTTAACAAATGTACATGAGAACCTTGATTAAGCAGCTTCTCTACCAGCTTTCCAGGCTGCAGTAATCATCACTGTCTTATGGTTTATTCAATGATCTTATATCCCAAACATAAATAACCTGAAAGGCTCTCTTTCTGTTTATTCGTGTAATAAATTATTCGAGTGTCTACCTTGGGCGAGGCGTACACTGGGGGCCGTGGAGAAGGCCTGCACTGATGCAGATTGACAGTCTCTGGGGCAGTGGCACATGGCCTCAGGCTATGCAGGACACTCCTTCTCTGTGCTTGTTTCAGCTTGGTGCTCCTCTCTTTTGTTTGCTTAACCCTCACATTGTTCGCAAAGAAGAGAAAGAGAGGATGCGGGAAGGACGGCCTCTGCCTCTTTCTTCAGTCCCTCTTTTAAAAAAAAATTGGGGGAGCAAGGAAACTTTTCCTAGAAATCCACCAGAGCTTTCCACTATTTTGTTTTCCATTAGCCAGGATTTGGTTCTAAGACCATTGCTAAAACTATCACTGATGAAAGAATGGGACTACAATGTTTGGCTTAGACTAACCATTTCAGAAGGACTAGATATTGAGAAATCAACCAGAAGAGCTACAGCAGGCATGTAAACAAAATCATAAAGTGCAAGACAGAAAGTGCTGAACCATAAAAGTGACGTAGCTAAAGTGTTTTGGGTGTTAAACCTGGAGAGCTTATTTCTATCTGGGGATTAATACAGAAAAGACTTCTGAATTGAAGACTGGAATTAGGGACAAGAGAATGAAAAAAACCATTTTAATTTGCCAGTCAAGAAACGGCGATGGGAAAGAATGGGGCATACGAAAAGTTACAAGATACACCTGGCTGAGATAAAAGGTTTATCAGTTAGGTTTTCCTATGACAACAAATAAACCCCACATTTCAGAAGTTTATAACCACAATAGTTTTTGTCTTGCTCACAGATCTGCCGGTTGTCTGTAGCTGTGTTTGGCCCTTCCTCAGGTGTCTTCTTCTTCTGGGAACCAGGGTGAAGGAGCATCTCCTACCTGGGATATGCTCCTCTTGTGGAAGAGAGCAGAAACCCAAACCTATGGTGAAGTTTCTAAGGGCCCGGTGGGCTAGGGGATG
>NC_041231.1:99947958-99958954 GCF_002837175.3 Physeter macrocephalus
CTGCGCACGGGCTTTCTCTAGTTGCGGCGAGCGGGGGCTACTCTTAGTTGCGGTGCGCAGGCTTCTCACTGCGGTGGCTTCTCTTGTTGCAGAGCGCAGGCTCTAGGCGTGCGGGCTTCAGCAGTTGTGGCACTCGGGCTCAGTAGTTGTGGCTCACAGGCTCTAAAGCGCAGGCTCAGTAGTCATGGTGCAAGGGCTTAGTTGCTCCGCGGCATGTGGGATCTTCCCAGACCAGGGCTCGAACCCGTGCCCCCCACTGGCAGGTGGATTTTTAACCACTGTGCCACCAGGGAAGCCCTAGACTTAAATCTTTTTAATACTTTATGTATTATCCTTACAAGGTAGACCTTATCATCCCTATTTTCAAGATAAGGAAACTGAGACAAAGACAGGTTAAGGAACTTGCTCTTCTTCCCCCAGATAAGCAGATGTAGAAACCAGGTACCTAAGTAGGTTTTCCTGATTTCGGTGTCCAAACACTTCCCACTATGTAAAACTCTCTTTCCCTGTGGACTAACGCATGGGGATGGGAGCCCCACAGCCAGAAAAGGTCCAGGGGGGCAGGCAACTCGGAGGGGCTGACATCTCCTCTTTGCATTCATTCATTTATTTACTCCTCCATTCAACAAATCATTAGGGGTTACAGGTTGGTCAGTGTAGAGGAGATTTGAAGGGCATTATTTTAGCGTGCCATCAACCGTGGATCTTCAGATGCTGTATTTAATTGGGGTCCAGGTGAATTAAACCCAATTATAACTACTGATTTAACTGTCATTTCCACTACAGTTTAAACTCCAAGAGAGTAAACTGTGTCTACTATATCTCCAGTGTCTATCACATAGCAATTTCTCAGTAAAGATCTGATGAGTAAACGGGGGGGCGCCTGAGTGAGTGGCTGAGTAAATGGGAAGAACCGCAGAGAATTTACTTCTGCGGTGGTAGTAAGAATTGGCTGGCGGTCTTTCTCTTGCTGATGAGACTGGTTCTTTAAACCCGGAGCGTGAGCTCTCCCTCACACGCTCTCCAGAATGAGAGAGTTATTAAAAGCCTAATAACTCTCTTTCAGCCTCAGTGTCACTTCCTGCTAATCTCTAGCCACAAGCGAGGTAAAATGTCTAAAACAGACACCTAGTCACCATGTTATTCTCCCAGTGACGAACCTCCAGAGATCCTCCACTTGACTCCAAAGTCTGGCATAACATCTAAGGCCCCTTTGGGAGCCTGTCTTCAGCCCATCTTTCCAGCTTCCTTTCCATCACTTACAACCAGCTCCACAACGCAACCCTCCAGACTCTACACTCCATCCATATGGGACTGTTTGCAATTCCTTAAATACTCCAGGCCCTCCTCCATTTTTCCAGCAGAACCCCAACTTACCCTTCAAGTCACAGCAGCTCAAAAATTGTCTTGACCATCACACCTCATCTAGAGTGATTCGCGCCTTCTACTGAGATCAACGACACCTTGTTTATAACTCGCTTCCCATACTACATTTTGATTAGGTGTTTCCATGTCTATGGCTCCCCAGACGTACAGGGAGCTCAGAAGTGAGGCTTTGTCTTTGCACAGGTGGTTTCTAGAGAGGCAGCCAGCACATCATAGGTGTTTCAGCAACTGGTAGTTGGACGAATGGGCTTACAGAGTGAGTGGCTGGAGGTATCTGCTCGGCCACCAGGCTTTGATCCAAGCTTCTTTGCCTGGGTGTTCATGCTGGTTACAGACAGTTCCATGGCCCTGTGTCTGCCACTGCAAGCAAAGGAGAAACTGTCCATGAATCCTCATTGTATAGGTTATATCTTTTCAGCCACAAAACCATCCTCTGCTGGTACCAGTAACCTGGAGCAGTAGGTCGGTGACCAGGAGGTCCCCAGGAGATCATCCTCTGCAAGAGACTAAGAGGTTTAAATCTGAGATGCTAGCCTTTGCATCAGCCTGACCCACTGTCACCCTGGCTTTGTTGTTCTGACTAATTTGCCTTGCTGTGCAGGCTAATTTAAGAGAAAACACACAGTTGATGATTATATGAAACTGGTGACTGCACACCATTCCATCAAGGCACAGTCCTAAAGGGGGGCAGAAACGATGTTGCTGTTTTTAAAGTCCAGCAATGCTGAGGATACGACCAGACATGCTCCCTCTCGGCTGAGAAATATTCCCATCTCCTTTGTGGAAAGTAGGAGGATGACAGCAAACTTTCCTCTTCCCTGACAAGGTAACTCAGACATTTTCCTCAGGGAATGGCAACTGATCATTTGGTTCTGCTCAAGGATAATGTAAAGTGTATAAAAGCGCTCACAGGCCCCACTCTTTATAGCTGCCTCCTTTGAACACATGTGAGAACACACAGGATGGTCTTCATTAGACAAGGAGCCCACTTATGATTTTTATTCCTAAAGGCTCTTGAGTCCTGGGAGCTACAACAAGAGGTCATTTCTTCTCTATAATGCAGACCAAAAGAGCTCTTCTCAGGCCCCCAGACATGCCCCCAACCTAACTACTCTGGTCGCCATTCCTCTCTACTCTCTGGACTCTTAAAAGCTCTTTCCTCCTGAAGCGTACTGCAGAACATTTATTATAGATTATATTGGGTCATGTGCTCTCCTCTTATGTTTCATGTGTTTCAGGTAGATTTAAAACTTCTGAAGGACAGAGGACCCACCATGTACGTCTTTGGTAACCCTAGAGCGCCCAGCACAATGCTGAGTACATACATCATGCTCAATAAATAATTCGATTGACACATTTCTAAACACAAGATATAAAAAGGATGTGTGAGAGAAGGTTAATCATATTATGTCAACTTCTTTTTAGGCAACTTTATAAGAAGCTATCACCAATTTATTACTTAACAGTATTTCTTTTTGTAACCTAGATAACAAACACTATTCTGTGATCAATGACACATGCAGTTTCCCGTCAACCTGAAGCTGGTCCCCTAGACTGTGCTAACATGGGATTGTTTTTAACAATAGGATTAAAACAGCATCACATTCTTGAACCTAACCAGGATACAGCTACCTGAGGAATTCTGTATGTCATTCTGTTGTCAAACCTTAAGAAAAATAACTGAGAGCTACAGAGACCTGTGGGAAAGCATTTTCGAAGAGTAGAGAGATTGGATGCACTGTTTTAAGAAAACCAGTTGACATACTACAATTCTTTATTCAGACTACAAAAAGGATAATAACATATACAAAGTTTATAAAATCACAAAGATAAAAACTGAGTGACCACAGAATTACCTACCAAAAGCTATAATTCTACCATCTAAAGACACTTGACAAACACAGCAGGCTTGGAAAATCCCTCATTTAGTGATCATGTGATTAAAGACATATATAGACCTTAGAAGGATTGGAATCAATTAATGGTGCACAGAACCACAATATATTATTTAAGGAAATCAGAAACACTTGAGGTTCTCGTGCTGAAAGACAAATTACCATGTCTTCTCACAAAAATCTTACTTGCTGGCCTCCTCGGACATATAATATTGAGCTGATGAGGGTATTGTGTTTTGCTAGTATTGTATGTTTTAAAATCTTTACCTCCAGTTTGAATTTTTTTCTTTCCCTGGATTCCTACAGAATTTTATCTGTACCAACAATATAGTAAATAATCTGTATACTCTGTGCCTTTTATTATAAATATGTGCATGTCATTTGCCCTACAAGGTTTAGAGGTCCTTAATGACAGAAATAATGATGATAAGGATGATGATGATATAATAAAAGCTAACATTTATTATACTTTTACTATGTGCCATGCTTTACTGGGTTTCATTGAATCAGATTCACTTAATCACAATGCACTCATCTTTTTTGTTTTTTTTTTTGTTTTTTTTCCCGGTACGCGGGCCTCTCACTGTTGTGGCCTCTCCCGTTGCGGAGCACAGGCTCCGGACGCGCCGGCCCAGCGGCCATGGCTCACGGGCCCAGCCGCTCCGCGGCATGTGGGATCTTCCCGGACCGGGGCACGAACCCGCGTCCCCTGCATCGGCAGGCGGACGCGCAACCACTGCGCCACCAGGGAAGCCCCAATGCACTCATCTTTGTATGTCCATTAGGCCTAATAGTACTAGAATAAAATTATCTGTGAAATCAACAAATAGTAAGCAAGTTCAGTTGTTTATTTTCCCTTTGAGTAACCTGGGCACATGGGCAGATCTGATTGAGATCCAAATACATGACTGGTTTTTCTCCTCCTTTGAAATTTTCAGAAGTCTCTTCTATCAGGCAGGAAGGGTCACATCTTCTGATGACACAGTTTCCTCCAAGTCCCTACTGCAGTGGTAGCTACCTAATAGGTTCTCAAAAAATGCCCTTGACTTAAATATTCCACAGCACCAATTATGAAAAGTGACTTAGCATAAGCAATGATGATAGACTGAGCTGCTGTGGGTTATAGACAGTGAACATGCTACCACTTCAAATTTATAAGCGTCAGGAAGATCATGAGGGATATATATATATATATATATATATGTATATATATATATATATATATATATACATATATATAAGAAAATTTACATGTTTCAAATAAGCCCTGTAATGAGTTTGAGAGGTCCCTGTGTGTTTCTAACTAATTTGACTACATCATTGTAGTCAATCTAAAATGCTCTAAAATGCCTGGGTGGGCTCTAAAATGCCTGGGTGGGCTCTAAAATGCCTGGGTTCGAAACCTTTTAATACCATGAAAATAGTAAAAGAGAAACTGTGTGTGTTATTCTAACACTCTAAAAGGCTTAAAAATAAACCACAAATATCCTAAAGAAACTCCCACTCTTGGGGAAATTACTATCTTGTGAGTAATGTGAAGACATTCTCAATAGATTTCCAGTTACATATCCCGTGGTCTTCATTGTTTACTCTTTAATTAAAGTGGGTCCATCCCTTATGTCTCACGGACTCCCAAATACGCAGAATGGCCCAACAAAAATAATCACTCTTCCTACTCCCCTTTCTGCCCTACCCCTCATCCCTTCTAGCACATTTTCCTGGGGTTACAGTCTCCTGAGGGAACTTGCCCTGGGCCAGTGGAGGTTGGGAGGAGAGGGGTGACGGAATAGAAAGCAAGGGAACCATGGCAACTTTGAGCTCCCTCACTACCCTGAAAAGTTCTGAAATGGCCTATCTTGGTAACAATCTATGGAATTTGCCTCAAAGAGAAAGTTGGAGAGTTTTCTCCTTTTCTGATGAGGGGAATCTTAGATCCTGGTCTCAGAGTTTGCCCGTTTCTTTTTAGTGGTGGGCGGGAAGTCAAGTGGCTGAATTCCCAAGCCTTCTGGATCTATGTGAAAGTTCTCAGCCTCTACCCAAGCCTTTTTCTCTGCCAAGTGGTGCGATAAAACTTGTGAGAACAGGTTTGCCTTGCGAGGTAGCTGATGCATCTGCACCCATTTCTGGCAGAAAACCAAAGTAAAAAAGAATTTGGAGAAACCTTAGAAGTATCGTAAGGGGCTTGATATGAATTTCCTTTAGAAATTTAATGATTGTTCAAGGGAATGTGATTTTTGTTTGACCTTTATCTAAGCAGTTTCTCCCGAATCACAGCACTCACACTTAGCTATAATTCAGCTTAACCGGCCAAGACCCAGGCAAACCACTTTTATTTGGATGAATTATAAGACTTTTACCACTTCAGCATGATCGGCACGTGGTGTAGGAGGTCTTTTGCAACACTGACCTTCTACAATAATAAAACCTTAGAACTGTATGAGTGTCAGAGATTTCAAAAGACTTCGACATGAGTTATCACTTTTAACCCTAGGAGAGAATTGCTCCAACTGTCCAATAAATTCATTGATTCTAATATCTCAGTAAAAGAAATATTTTCTATTTTCCATCCTTTCCCTTTAATAAGAAAAGGAACCAAAAGGGAAATATGTATTCTTGTCACCCCTTCAGAAATGCAGAGGGGACACAGCTAGCTGTTGCATCCTTCAAAGGGCTGAGGTCTCAACCGGCCCTTGTTGATGTCACCGTGATCAGTTTTAACTTTTGCTTACCCTTCCACTCAGACCCAAGGGAGCAGCCACAAGGACTGTCAGTCACTGAGAAGCGGGGCTCCCTCCACCTTCCTCTTCTTGGTTCTGCTGTGAAAAGCCCACAGTCATCCAACACACACTTGGTGGAGAAACCAAGCAAGCCTCAAGATCACCAGCCAATTCAGACTTATAAAGTGCTTTACTGGTTACCTCACTGAACTCTTAAAACGATGCTTTGGGGCAGATATTATTACTTGTCATTTTACAGACGAAAAGTCAGAATTTTAGCGAGACTGAAAGTAACTTGCGGGCTTCCCTGGTGGCGCAGTGGTTGAGAGTCCGCCTGCCAGTGCAGGGGACACGGGTTCAAGCCCTGGTCCGGGAAGATCCCACATGCCGCGGAGCAGCTCGGCCCGTGCGCCACAGCTGCTGAACCTGCATTCTGGAGCCCGCGAGCCACAACTACTGAGCCCGCGTGCCGCAACTACTGAAGCCCGCGTGCCTAGAGCCCATGCTCTGCAACGAGAGAAGCCATTGTAATGAGAAGCCTGTGCACCACAACGAAGAGTAGCCCCCGCTCACTGCAACTAGAGGAAGCGCGCAGGCAGCAACGAAGACCCAATACAGCCAAAAATAAATAGATAAAATAAATTTATTTAAAAAAAAAGAAAAGAAAAGTAACTTGCACAAAGTCAGGTAGAACTTGGACTGAACCCATGTCTCATGGCTCGGTGACAATGGAATAAATTCACCACATCCTTCAAAGCATGTTCTGAGGACCAGCAGCAGCACCTGGGAGTTTGCTAGAAATGCAGAGTCTTAGGCACTCCCCAGAACTGCTGAACCTGCATCTTATCTAGATCCCAGGAAGTTTGTATGCACAGTAAAGTGTAAGAAGTACTGCTCTACAAAATAACTATCTCCAGCCAAGGGGAAGCTCAGCTGAAGCTCCAAATGCAGAGTAACCAAATGAGAGGGATGTGTCCCTGGGAGGAACGTTACGGCAAGCTCATGCTAAGTTTGTATTATTCATCCGTAGCTAATCCCAAAATTTAAGTCCCTCCAGCTCTTCCGAGTCTAGTAAGACAGAACCTCACCCTCTACGGGGCAGATGGACCTCTGCTCAATGCCTCTGCTTGTGATGGGCGTGGGGGGATGGGAAGCATTGTTTTCATGTGAATCTTTTTGAAGATCCCTAATGAAAAGAGGCTCATCGCTCCTGCTAATATGGAGTCCTAGCTGATGTCACTTTTAAGAAAACCCATTTAGCTTGAGTACTGTTGGAGATATTCACAGACAAGCAATAGTGATTTTTGCTTGCACAAAAGTTAACTGGTAGCTGTAGGGAATGGGAAAGGGTCTGGGGGAGAGGGCTGTAAAGACTCCCATGGGAACAAGGACGAAAGCTGCCTCTGACTTCATTCTCCTGCTCACCGAGCATCCCCTACAAAAGAGGGTGGAACGGGCCACTTAGGGCCTGCCTTTCAGGTGTCATAATCCAAATAAAAATGTTTCTGGAGGCTTTTCACCTTCTATCCGTCCCACTTTCCCAAAGAAGTAGTCAGGAAACCAAACAGCATGATTTCAGAGATTGGGAAAGTCCAATTATGCAAAATGCACCCCACACCCCTGCCATCACCTATCCTCCAATTCCAGGAATTCTTTTAATTAGTGTTTCTGCTCAAGGTAATTTTTTTATTTCTCACAATTGGAATAGTTCTCCTTTTCATGATGTTGGGTAGTGTGTTGGGATAGCTAGAAGATTCAAACTGGCCTCAGTCACATGGATGCTTGTTGGTGCTGGTGGCTGCCTGGGAGCTCAACTGGGCTATTAGCTGGGAGCTTCAGTTCTCTTCCATATGGGTTTGTCCACGTGTCTGCTTGGGCTTCCTAACAGTATGGTTGTTAGATTCTAACAAGAAGCCTTCTAAAAAGTAAAGGCAAGTAAAAGTTAAGACCTTGCCTTGGAAGTACACAGTGTAATTATGAAACATCATATTAGTCAAAAGAGGTCACTGCCACAGCCTAGATCCAAAGAGGCTAGAGAGGGAAATAAGCTCCACCTCTTTATGAGAGAGTAGCAAGATCACAGTGCAAGAGAACTGTAGAATGAGAGATATTGTTGGAGACACCTTGAAAACATGATCTACCACAGGCCATTTTAAAAGTCCTCTTGCATGACACGAACAGCAGGAAAGACGATTATAAGGACAAGAGCATTTGAAAACAAAACAAAACAACAGCAGCAGGATAAAGATTATGATACCACTTTAAGAAAACAGAGGGTGGGATGCCTGAGATTTTGATAGCCCTCAAAGGTGCTATAGAGGTACATCCCTACCCAATGGATCCAGCACATTCCCAATCAGTGTACGGGGTGAAGAAAAGTCAGGGTTCCTTTTCACCACTTGATTGAAATTATCAGTTGGTACTGCCAACTAATGGAGCACTGCAAGTGTATTACCCTACAGCGATACATGGTGTGCACTCCCCACCGCCAGCACTAGACTAAGTATAGTGGGTTGCATAGGAAGAAAAGGGCCAGTCCTTGCCCTCTAGCACTTGCATACTTAGATGTATGTTTGAAACGAGAATTCCATTAGGATGGAGCTCCCAAAAGTCTACCTAGTCACATACTTCTGAGTTTAACAAACCGTTGAATCACTTAAGGAATCACTGCTTGTCTTGCTACAATGCTTTACAAAGGAATGGTTGGTGGAACCTGATCTAGGGTGAGGTACAGACCACCCTTCTGGAGGATCAAGTCATAGCAGCATGATCAAATTAGAATTGGAGGCTATATGCAGGTTCAGAGGGAGAAGGCAGAATCCTGAAGATGTTATCCAGGCATGTGACTCCCAATTGCCTGGCTCCTTGTCATTAACAACTTGGTGTAGGATCAGAAGCTTTGTTGGATGATCTGAACCTGGACAAAAAGAACATTTTCAAGCACCTTGTTACAATATACTCTGGCAAGAGTACAGCTGGCACTCTGTAAAGTAATCTGGACAGTTTTATCAGAGTAAGAGACAATAATATGATTTGCTGTTGGCATAATATAAAATCTATTCATTTTTTAAAATAAAAAAGTACATAATTATGTAAGTGTCTTATGGTGAGCATTCTTCCAAGATAGGGAAAGGCTCCATGTCTCCAGATTTCTGGATAGAGTTTATATCTTACATAGATTTATGACAATGATGAGATTTGGTCCCTTGAACTTCCTGACATGGAGTGTCTAGTACAAGCTTCCTACTTGGATTGAATGGTCACCCTTGGGCATCCTAACTTGTGTGGGAAAAGCAAACACATAACAGGCATTCAGCAATTGCTACTGAATGGATAATTTCATGACTGGAACAGACACGACTGATTAATTGGATTTCCCAGGTCTCCACATCTGCCCCCAGCTCCCATCTTACACACACATACCTACCATTTGAGTTGCCTTCAAAGGCTCAAGAGACTATAAGCTGCTTCAGATTCTGAGGCATTTCAAACCAAAAACATAGTAAATACTGCTAAATCAAAACCACACAGACTGCATTCATTCAGTCTACTACTTTGGAACAGTTGCTTTCCAGAGCAAGACACTCAGTGGTTATAAGTAAGAAATAGGGCTCAAGTGGAAAATATTTATAAAGGGAACAAAAAGCAAATGGTGTTGTGTTTGCCAGTGACATCTTGGAGAACCAGTGGGTATTAAAAGAGGGAAGACAAAGAGGCCTGATATTATAATACGCCTTTCTTTCAAGCACACACATACACACAACCAAAATAAGGCAAGCCCCTTTCAGGCACTGAAAGGCAGAACACTTCTGGCAGAAATAATTGCCCTATACTTATTGCTGCTGGAGTTGTGGCTCAACAGGGGAACAGAAGGTACAAAGGGCAATGAGGTAGAGCTGCAAGGGGGACCAATGGGCACTGAACAATTCACAAAAGGCTCAGTGTGTTCTACCTGGAGAGAGGAGTGTATATTTTAAAATATCACATTTAATTAACACTTGAAGAGAGGAACCTAATGGCTCACACCAGTGATTCTACGCAGCTTTTGTATGAAACAGAGGAAGGGGAAAAACCCTGATTAGGCACTGGCCTTAAGCACAGTTTCCTTGGATTTCCTTTTTCCTCTTTACCATATAATAACATGGCTGAAAATTAGTTCTGACAGCTAATCAGAGTGAGTGGCTCTTTCTTTTCTTGTAGTGGTTAACACGTACTGTGCATTGTGCCAATACACCTACTGCTAAACGGCTGTAGGAAGGAAGGAACTGATGAGTTATTTCATCGCAGGCAGCTCTGTACCTCCTTTCAGCTTAATCAGAGGACTTCTGTGGTACTTGGGTCCGTTATGTGTCTGAGGGCAACCTAAGAATGTCAGAAGCAGCTCTGCTAATATGGTAGCTTCCCCTCTGACCTATTGGACCTTACGTACCTGCACTCCCCACGCCCCCATGCCCCACACCCATCCCTCTCCAATGCCTCCCACTCATAGTTACTGCTGCTTCTGAGAGCACACTGGAAATGTGTTCTATAAAGATGGAGTGTTGAACTAAATTTAGGCTGTTAAACGATAAAGCAGGAATTAGCTAAAGACAAAAGAACAAGTCAGTAGAAGGAAAGAAATCATAAAGATCAGAGCAGAAATAAGTGAAATAGAAACAAAGAAAACAATAGCAAAGATCAATGAAACGAAAAGTTGGTTCTTTGAGAAGATGACCAAAACTGATAAACCTTTAGCCAGACTCATCAAGAGAAAAAGGGAGAGGATGCAAATCAATAAAATTAGAAATGAAAAAGGAGAAATTACAACTGACACCACCAAAATACAAAGGATTATAAGAGACTACTACAAACAACTATATGCCAATAAAATGGACAACCTGGAAGAAATGGACAAATTCTTGGAAAGGTACAATTTTCCAAGACTGAACCAGGAAGAAATAGAAAATATGAACAGACCAATCACAAGTAATGAAATTGAAACTGTGATTAAAAATCTTC
>NC_041231.1:99959118-99968387 GCF_002837175.3 Physeter macrocephalus
ATTAACAAATTGAAGAATAAAAACCATATGATCATCTCAATAGATGCAGAAAAAGCTTTTTACAAAATTCAACACTCATTTATGATCAAAACTCTCCAGAAAGTGAGCATAGAGGGAACCTACCTCAACATAATAAAGGCCATATCTGACAAACCCACAGCAAACATCATTCTTAATGGTGAAAAACTGAAAGCATTTCCACTAAGATCAGGAACAAGACAAGGATGTCCACTCTCGCCACTCTTATTCGACACAGTTTTGGAAGTCCTAGCCATGGCAATCAGAGCAGAAAAAGGAATACAAAAGAAAAAGGAATACAAATTGGAGAAGAAGTAAAACTGTCACTGTTTGCAGATGACACGATACTATACATAGAAAATCCTAAAGATGCCACCAGAAAACTACTAGAGCTAATCAACGAATTTGTTAAAGTTACAGGATACAAAATTAATGCACAGAAATCTCTTGCATTTCTATACACTAACAAGGCAAGATCAGAAAGAGAAATTAAGGAAACAATCCCAGCTACCATCGCAACAAAAAGAACAAAATACCTAGGAATAAACCTACCTAAGGAGGCAAAAGACCTGTACTCAGAAAACTGAGTACAGCTTCTAAAACACTGATGAAAGAAATCAAAGATGACACCCTGATACCAAAACCAGACAAAGATATCATTACAAAAATAAAATTACAGACCACTATCACTGATGAACATAATCTGAAAAGCCTCAACAAAATACTAGCAAACAGAATCCAACAACACCTTAAAAGGATCATACACCATGATCAAGTGGGATTTATCCCAGGGATGCAAGGATTCTTCAATATATGCAAATCAATCAATGTGCTACACCATATTAACAAAGTGAAGAATAAAAACCATATGATCATCTCAATAGATGCAGAAAAAGCTTTTTACAAAATTCAACACTCATTTATGATCAAAACTCTCCAGAAAGTGAGCATAGAGGGAACCTACCTCAACATAATAAAGGCCATATCTGACAAACCCACAGCAAACATCATTCTTAATGGTGAAAAACTGAAAGCATTTCCACTAAGATCAGGAACAAGACAAGGATGTCCACTCTCGCCACTCTTATTCGACACAGTTTTGGAAGTCCTAGCCATGGCAATCAGAGCAGAAAAAGGAATACAAAAGAAAAAGGAATACAAATTGGAGAAGAAGTAAAACTGTCACTGTTTGCAGATGACACGATACTATACATAGAAAATCCTAAAGATGCCACCAGAAAACTACTAGAGCTAATCAACGAATTTGTTAAAGTTACAGGATACAAAATTAATGCACAGAAATCTCTTGCATTTCTATACACTAACAAGGCAAGATCAGAAAGAGAAATTAAGGAAACAATCCCAGCTACCATCGCAACAAAAAGAACAAAATACCTAGGAATAAACCTACCTAAGGAGGCAAGAGAACTGGAAAAAAAAATTGTACAATTTGTATGGAAACACAAAAGACCCTGAATAGCCAAAGCAATCTTGAGAAAGAAAAACGGAGGTGAAGGAATCAGGCTCCCCAACTTCAAACTACACTTCAAAGCTACAGTAATCAAGACAATATGGTACTGGCACAAAAAGAGAAATATAAATCAATGGTACAGGATAGAAAGCCCAGAGACTACACACACATATATGGCCACCTAATTAATCAAAAAGGAGGCAAGAACATACAATAGAGAAAAGACAGCCTCTTTAATAAGTGGTGCTGGGAAAACTGGACAGCTACATGTAAAAGAATGAAATTAGAACACTCCATAACACCATACACAAAAATAAACTCAAAATGGATTAAAGACCTAAATGTAAGACTGGACAATATAAAACTCTTAGAGGAAAACATAGGAAAAACACTTGTTGGCATAAACCACAGCAAGATCTTTTTCAACCCACCTCCTAGAGTAATGAAAATAAAAACAAAAATAAACAAATGGGACCTAATGAAACTTCAAAGCTTTTGCACAGCAAAGGAAACCATACACAAGATGAAAAGACAACCCACAGGATGGGAGACAATATTTGCAATCAAAGCAACAGACAAAGGATTAATTTCCAAAATATACAAACAGCTCATGGAGCTCAATATCAAAAAAACAAACAACCCAACCAAAAAATGGGCAGAAGACCTAAATAGACATCTCTCCAAGGAGGACATACAGATGGCCAAGGGGCACATGAAAGGAGGCTCAACATCACTAATTATTAGAGAAATGCAAATCAAAACTACAGTGAGGTATCACCTCACCCTGGTCAGAACGGCCATCATCAAAAAATCTACAAACAATAAATATGTAAGACTGGACAATATAAAACTCTTAGAGGAAAACATAGGAAAAACACTTGTTGGCATAAACCACAGCAAGATCTTTTTCAACCCACCTCCTAGAGTAATGAAAATAAAAACAAAAATAAACAAATGGGATTAGAGAAATGCAAATCAAAACTACAGTGAGGTATCACCTCACCCTGGTCAGAACGGCCATCATCAAAAAATCTACAAACAATAAATGCTAGTGAGAGTGTGGAGAAAATGGAACCCTCTTGCACTGTTGGTGGGAATGTAAATTGATACAGCCTCTGTGGAGAACAGTATGGAGGTTCCTTAGAAACTAAAAACGGAACTATCATATGACCCAGCAATCCCACTACTGGGCATATACCCTGAGAAAACCATAATTCAAAAGGACACATGTACCCCAATGTTCATTGCAGCACTATTTACAATAGCCAGGACAATGGAAACAACCTAAATGTCCATGACAGATGAATGGATAAAGAAGGTGTGGTACATATATACAATGGAATATCACTCAGCCATAAAAAGGAATGAAATTGGGTCATCTGTAGACATGCGGATGTACCTAGAGTCTGTCATACAGAGCAAAGTAAGCCAGAAAGAGAAAAAAAGATCGTATATTAACGCATATATGTGGAATATAGAAAAATGGTACAGATGAATCTATTTGCAGGGCAGCAATAAAGATGCAGACGTAGAGAACGGACATGTGGACACGGGGGAAGGAGAGGGGGGACGGATTGAGAGATTAGGATTGACATATATACACTGCCATGTATAAAATAGACAGCTAGTGGGAACATGCTATAAAGAACAGGAAGCTCAGCTCAGTGCTCTGTGATGACCTGGGTGGGATGGGGGGGTGGGGTGGGAGGAGGTCCAAGAGGGAGGGGATATAGGTATACATACAGCTGATTTGCTTCATTGTACAGCAGAAACTAACACAACATTGTAAATCAATTATACTCCAAAAAAAAAAAGATAAAAGAACAAAATCAAAACCAACTGTCTCTTAAAGAGCAGAGCTTGGGACCCAAGAGATTGGCTCAGAACAGGACCAGCATTTGTGTGTCATGGGCAGATGTGAGTTAAGGTCATCCCAGGTGAGTGGGCAGGAGCTTCCCTCCCCAAAGAGTGTCCTTTACTTGGCTGAAGGGAGTTTGTTTGCCTCACCAAGAATTTTGTTTTTATAGTTTGGAATGCAAAAGAATGATCATTGCTAAAAGGGCTGTGACAGAATGGAGTGGAGGTAAAGAGCTTTAATATTCTCCAGATGAAAGCCATGCAAAGGGGTACAATGATTGCCCCACCAATTAAAAATAATAGCAACAGCAAAAGTGGCCAAAGGGGAGGTATCTGGGCCAAACACAGCCCACAGGATTCCAAACCCTGCCCTAGGGCTGGATCTCATTTGAAATCCCAAAGAATGTCCCTGAGACTACAGTTCCTGATATGTCCCCTTCCTAGGGAAGGAGCCCGGGGAAAGGATTCTGAGCTTAATAGGGCAACGTGACAAGGCAAGACCTGAACTGTGGCAGCTCCCACTAAGCCGAGAGTAGCTATGTCCAAGCAAACAAGCTGGGGTGCTTGGTCACGCCCCAATCAGGCTCTTGGCTGAGATCCTGGAAAGCTTCCCTTTCAAGTTGTCTTTTGAGGGAGGAATGGACACTCATATTCTCCAGTACAGGTCTCCTTGGCCCTCTGGAGGGAGATGAGCCCCTGAAAAGGATGAACCTTCTTCAGCACAAATGTCCTGGCATTTTAGGGCTGTGTTTTGCTATGTCTATGTAGAAGGTCAAAGAAAGAAGGAAAACCAAACCTTTAAAATCACTTGAAAAATGCACAGGCTGTATTTTGGCTGGATGAACACTTGTCCTATTTTTTTTTATAGTGGTAAAATACACATAACAGAAAACTTATATTTTAATCATTTTGAAGTGTACAATTCAGTGGCATCAAGTACATTCATAATGCTGCTCAACCATCACCACCATCTGGTTTCAGAACTTCTTCATCACCACGAAAGGAAACTTGTACCCACTGGCAATAACTCCCTCATTCCTACCTCCCCCACCCCTGGCATTCACTAATCTGAATTCTATTTCTATAGATTTGCCTCTTCCTATGTTTCATATAAATAGAATTACACATATCTGGCCTTTTGTGTCTGGCTTCTTTCACTTTGCATAATGTTTTCAAGGTTCATCCATGTTTTGGCATGTACTTTATTCCTTTTATGGATCACTAATATTCCGTTGTATGGATAAAGCCCATTTGGTTTATCCACCCATCAGTTGATGGACATTTGGGTTGCTTCCACCTTTTGCATACTGTGAATAATGCTGCTATGAACATTTGTGTACAAGTTTTTGTTTGAACATTTGTTTTCAATTCCTTTGAGTATATGCCTACAAGTGGAATTGCTAGGTCCATATGACAATTCTATATTTAATTTTTTAAGGGACTACTAAACTATTTTCTATAGATACTGTACCATTTTACATTCCCACCAGCAATATAGGAAGTTTCCAATTTCTCCACATTCTCACAACACTTGTTATTTTCTGTTTTATTATTGCCATCCTTGTGAATTTGAAATGGTATCTCATTATGGTTTTGATTTGCATTTCCCTAATGACTAAGGATGATGAGCATGTTTTCAAGCTCTTGATGGCCATTTGTATATCTTCTTTGGAGATATACAAATAACTATTCAAGTCCTTTGCTTATTTAAAAAAATTTTTGTTGTTGTTGAGTTGTAGGAGGTTTTAAAAAATATATTCTAAATATTAGACTCATCAGATATGTGATTTACAAGTAATTTTCTCCCATTTAATGGGTTCCTTATGTACCCTCTTCATTGTCCTGTTTTTAAAGAGAAGATACCAAACAAAGCACTCAGATGCTTTTAAGAAAGGAGAACCAAACAAGACAGTAACGGTCACAACAGTTCTGAGCTAAGGAAAGTCTCCATGCTGTCACTTTTTTACTCTCCTGGCCTCCAGCAGGAGGCCTCCGACGTCTCCCTGAAATAACTAGAGCAACAGTAAGTTGTGTAAAGACTCCGTGTGCCAGACAGGGTGCTGAGTGCCTTAACTGCACTTCCTCCCATCCTTGTAGCGACCCTGCAACGTAAGTGTCATTACTCCCATTTTACAGATGAGGAAACTGAGGTGCAGAGGTATTAATGAATGACCAAAGGTCTCACTGTTCACAAACAGAGTCAGACTCCAAAGCCAGGTCTGCCAGACCGCTTCCTACTCACCCACAGGTTTGTTCTGGGGAGCTTTAGGGCCTCCAGGTGGGTGCCTCTGCGGCCTTCCTGGACATAGAGAGGAGGATCAGTGGAGGGTTTGGGTCTCTGGGGCCAGCACCCACTCCAACCAGAGGAGCTCTGCTTTGATCTCTTTTATAATTTGGGGCTCAGGGGTAGAACTTTGAAAAACAAGAGGCTTCCGGTGCTTTAAAAAAAATGTTTGAAAACCACTGCTAAATCATGCTGCTTCACGGGAGGAAAACCCAAAACTCTTGCAGCTTCTTGTAAAACAGAGGTTTAGTTAAAGGAACATCAGTTCTAAATGGGGAGTTGTTGTTCAACAGGTATAAAGTTTCAGTTATGTTAAATTAATAAGCTCTAGAGCCTATGGTTAACAATACAGTGTTGTGTGCTTAACATTTTGTTAAGAGTACAGATCTCATGTTAAATGTTCTTGCCACAAAAAAACCCAAATACAATTAAAAAAAAAAAAAGCCTAAGGGATACAAGGAAAAGTTGGGAGGTGTTGGAAATGTCTATTACCTTGATTACAGTGATGGTATCGTAAGACTTTGCATATGTCTGAACTCATCAATTTGTACACATTAGATATGTGCAGTTCTCTGTATATCGCTTATACCTCAATGAAGCAATTTCAAAAAAAAGGAAAACCACTCCTTGGCTTCATTGATAGAAACCTTTCGTGTTGCACTCGCACACGCCCACCCCCAAAGATGCACACACTCTCCCTCATCGCCCCATTCCTGTACTTTCTTACTTCAGGCGGGTGATGCCAGCTCCGGAGGGAGTTGCCTCTGAATTCCCACTCACCAAAAAAAAAAAAAAAAAAAAGGTGGCTCTTGCTGGCGAGTGCGCCCACACGGCCTGCCTGGCGGCCACAGCTGTCACCACTCATCAGTCAGGTATGCTGCCTGCTTACCTTTGAGGGCATTCTCACAGCCAAGCAGCCAAACCAGAGCCACCTTTCTTGTTTTTTATTTTGCAACTTAGCATGAGGACCGTGTTTAGGAACAGAGCCATCCTGTGGAAACCACGCAAGGTGAGGCCAAATCTTAAGAAAAACAGCTTTGCAGGTGCCTATCTTCCCAGACTGACAGCTGGCTTGGATGGACAGGTGGCTGTGTGGCCAGGTAAGGAGGCGAGGGGACTGCCTTTCCCACACAGCATTTCTGATCTTAGGGGAAGAGGCGGCCAGCAGCAGGCAGAGCTCTGGGCCGGAAATCCCGTGTGCAGGAAGCTGGGCTTGGTCTTGAGCTCCCTGCCTTTCGTTCTTAGGAAACTCGGGCAGCCTGAGGTGAGCTACATGCACACTAGAGCTGGCATTTGAGCTTCGCCCCTGCGGGAGGATGAAGAGTTGCGGAGGGGGTTAGGGGCCTTGTGGTGGGTGGACAGGGACGTGGATTGGGGCAGCTTCTCAGAACTGCACCTTGGGTTTCTGACCATTTATTCTCCGTGCCAGTGAAGTGTTGCCAGATGCCTGCTCAATTACAGTTCTAGTGTGAAATCACATGGAGAGGTTTAATGCCATTTACTGCTTTGGTCAAAGATAATGGAGGGGTGAGGAGGAACTTTCCTGCCCACGAGTTAAACTGAGATCTAAGAGCAGAATGCCCTTTCATCCCCCACTTTTAGTTTTCTCCACTTAAACGCTACGCAGGGCATCTTGTTTCCTTCTGTTCTTGAAAGTTATCCAACTGATAGTGGGTATTAATTATCATACGCCTATAGGGTAAATGGTGTCAGCAGGATGTCAGCAAGATGTGCTTTCCAAGACACTGAAAGGCCTTCCTCACCTCCACATCCTCCCCAATGCTTTCCTCAAGTACCACCCCCTCTCCTCTAATCTAGCCAAAACTTTCCTAAACTATAAACCACTAAAGTCACTAGTAGGTTAGCCTACCAATATGGCACTTTTGCTGCTGGAAGGCCCCTGGCAAAGTACACCTGGCACTGCAGACTCAGCTGCTCAGCGGCCCGTCTCTGGAAGATCTAGACCACACGAATCCAATGAGACACAGATAAGAGCAAGCCCAGGTTTGTCCTGCCACTTGCTGTTTCGGTGTGCACACCCTTGCTGGGCTACACCCAACGCACCTACCCAGATAAGCAGCAGCTCGGGGGGTGGGCAGGCACCAGCCATTTGAGTACTCAGTGAATCATCTCTGGAACACTGGAGGCCTGGAAGTTGAGAAAATGCCCCTTTCCTTCATCCTTCTTTCTTTCAGAGCCTAGGGGTCCAGCTGTAATTTATTCTCTTCTTTACAATCAGATAAAGTTTTCCCCATGCCTTGAGAAAGAATAAAACTAAGAGGAGTTTAGTACTGTCTAGCCGGTGTTATTTCCCAATGCCTCAGATATTTATATGCGCTGTGGTGCGGTTCTTTTATTTTTCAATCAGCAAAATAAATTACCACCTACCAGCGAGGGAGACCTCTTGGTGGCAAAGTCTCCAGATGGGAGTGGCAAAGGGGAAGAAAAGGGCATCCCCCACACACACTACCGGCCACTGAGTTGTGCCATTTAGTCAAGCCTAATGAGATCTTCTCCACCCCATCACAGTTCTTTAGCCTCTCCTTTTACAAGGGATGAAACTGGTAAGTGCTTGGTTCTGAAGGTATACAAGAGGGCGGGGATGGGATCTCATCGGGGAGCAAGGTAGCTCTGGAGGGAAGGCAGTAAGATGAGGTGCTAAATTCATGTGAACCCTCTATATCCCAGTGTACCCTTGATGGCTAGGGGTGCCTTTGCTGTTAGATCTTCCTTTTGAGTGAAACTAGCAAATCTCAGGGATCCTGGATCAGAAATCCCATGAATTTGATTTAGAATGATTTCCAGAATACTTTTCTCTCAGGACTGACATGATTTCAGTGAGCGGCAAATAACAGAATTATGCTTGAGGATATGCCTTATGTGAAATAAGAAACAAGAAACCCTCCTTTCTCACACCAGAAGGGTCTCCCTAAAGCCCTCCTGCAACTCTGAACCTTCAAAACATAAACTGTAGGCAGCATTTCAAAGTGATCACAGGGCAGAATCGTATACAGAGGGTTAGATACGCAGAATATAGTTAGTGCGAACATTCTTGCTAAATTAACCACGGCTCTTTGCCAAATTAATTCCTCTAAGAAAAGAAAAAGTTCAATTTTCTGACTAATTACGCTCAACGATTTTTCAAGGTCATGCATGCCTCAAAACAAAGAAAATGGTGAAGGTGAAGGTGAATACTGAACATTTTGCAATAAGACTTTATGAAGAGCCTGAATCTGAAATGATGTTTTATTTCTATTTCAATAATAACTACCATTCTCTTAATCAGTGAGCATATCTAGAATCTTACCTTCAGAACCACACCCTGTGTTCATGCTGGCTACAGACAGGTCTGTTTACGCTTAGGACCCCGGGAGCAGGCTCACCTATTTAGGGTCTATTTCTTGGGGCTTAAGAGGTTTCTAAGAAGTAAATTATTCAACTGCCTCTGCCCTCCTGATTACATAGCTTATCTGTGGCAATCAAGAAAGTGTAAGGTTGGATGTCATATGATGCTTGTGTTCTTTTGGTGCCCCAGTAATAAGTTTACTTTGGGACCAAGATCCACACCTGACCTAAGTCTCATTGTGAACCATGAATCAAGATGACCAATATTTACTATTTTTATTTATTTATTTATTT
>NC_041231.1:99968635-99984693 GCF_002837175.3 Physeter macrocephalus
CGGGCCCAGCCGCTCCGCGGCATGTGGGATCTTCCCGGACCCGGGCACGAACCCGTGTCCCCTGCATTGGCAGGCGAAGATGACCAATTTAAACAATTGTTTTTTGAGGGGGTGGGGAATGGCAGAGTTGTTAATGACACATGAATTTACAAATAATTATTTGGAGGTGTAAGACTAAGTGATTTCTAAAGGATTTAGTGTATTGAAAATGGATCCATTCAAAACAAGCTTGCTTCTTGAGAGAGGGAAAGAAAACCAATTCTAAGTGTTTAGCTTCATAGACAGAACCTGGCGTTACACCTGCACACGTCCAGACCCACATCCACTCCCCCGCCGTTTCCCCATTCCTAGCAATTCTGTGAAAAAGATCATGCTTCTGAGCAGTTGCCACCCTGTAATAAAGTCGAGACAGTTTTACTCACTCCTGAGGGTGCCCTGGTGATCGCCCATTCCCACCATCTCCTCCGGTACTTCTACAGATATGAGTACAGTCCAGCCGTGGGCTGCCTGCATGGAGGGGGCCCTATTCCAAACACTGATTCTTCCCCAGACCCACCGAAACAGAATCTCTTGGGTTGGAATCAGGAATTCTGTTTTATTTTTTTAAAAAACAAGACCCCCGGCTAATGCTTATGCACAATAAAGTTTAGTAACCACTGACAGCAAGATGGCAAGGAAATTGGTTCATAAAGGAACCAGACCCAAGGCCTTGATTTCATTCTTATATTTATCTCAGCAACTATAGCTCTAGACTTCACCACCACCTTCCAATGGCCCAATGCATTATAAGAAAAAGAAATGCACAAGAAAGGTTTAAATGTTAAGGACCAAAATAAGAGAAATAGAAGTCTCAGTAATAAATGCTAGAATGCCGAAATAGGTAATTTTTAACTCTCTTTAATGACACAAAGACACCCAAGACATCACTACTTATAAAGTCATCGTGATTCAGGTAACCAGTATGACTGAAATTACGTATACATTTTAATATGGATGCTGATTTAGATCAACTGAACTAGAGACAAGAGAACAGTAAAGCAAAGCAAAATAAAATAAAAAGTGGGCTTCTTCTTCAAAATAAAAAAAAATCCTTTATTAAAATGTATGGATAGACAGTAGTTACCAATAAATATACAAATATTGGGGACAGAGCTCAAAATTTTTGCTGATAAGGAGACATAATCAAAAGTGTTTGGGAACCACTGCTTTATTTCATTCCTTCAGGATCTCGATAGTTGAGATGAATCTGATAAACTTTAAAAATACAACAGGATACTAATATATGGTCCCATGTGCCCCCTCTTAGAAGATATTTGTATTTTCATAGAGGACAATGCTTACTCCAGAGGAATCCACTCAAGATGAGCTTCTGGCTCTCTGGATGGCAGGTAGATGAGATGTTGGGGTAGAGAAGCCTTTCCCAAGAGAAGCATATCCAAGAAGAAACTTCTCAAGGTTCTTAACCACATCCTTGTCTGGGATGAGGAAATCAAGGCAGTTATGATTTTTCAGTGAACTCACTAATTAGCTTCTATTTTCCCATCTGAGTGGGATTCAAAATATGGTCAAGTAGGTTACTGGTGGTTTCTTCAGGTAGTCTGAGGATAAGTGTCTTGTTGGTGTTTTCTATATTCATATTTGTATTGCAGTTTTACATAGACTACCTCAGTTTTAATAATCAACTCTGTGATCACATCAATTCATTCATTTGAAAGAATATTTTATAGGTGTTCTGCTTGGGAGGGAAAACTCAGTTCTTTATCTTGCCTCTGCGTTTCCCTCCCTTTCACTCTACATGTAGCTAGCACGTGTCTAATTCTCACTTCCAAATATGCCAAACATATTTTACAAAGGAATCTGCTTTAGAGTGACCAACTATCCTAGTTTGCCTGGGATTGTCTTGTTTTAACACTGAATGTCCTGCATCCCAGGAAGCCCCTCAGTCCTCTTCACCCAGAACTGCACTATCCAATATGGTAGCCACTAGCCACATGGGGTGAGTTAAATCTCAATAAGTTAAAATAGATAAAACAGTTCCTCAGTTGCACTAGCTGTATTTCAAGGGCTAATAACTACATGTGGCTTCTGGCTACCCTACTGGCCAGCGTAGATGTAAAAAACCTCCATCACTGCAGAAAGTTCTGTTGGATAGTGCTGAGCTAGAGGGTTTTTCCAGCAAGTACCTAGCACTAACATCTTTTAAAACAGTACCCTGGTCAAGCGTCACCAGTTGGTTGAGCAAACTCACGTGATGGGGCCTGCCGTCTCAGTGAACACACAGAGTATGCTGGCTCATCACAGCCTCAGTGAAAACTTTTGTTTTTCAGAGTTCACATTTCCTGATGCATCAGGCTTCTGGAACCATGCCCTCAACCTTCCCAGCTCCCAGGGATTTACAAACAGTTGTTCGCATTTAGTGAAAATGGGAATACGGCATTCAGAAACATTTAACATGACAGCAAGAAAAGACAATCTGACTCCTTTTAAATTGTGTCCATGAGGCCTGAGGGTCACACTAATTTTGTTCCCATTTGTGGATTCTCCCTCGACGCGCAGCGTAGCAGAGAGGACAGCCGGACCCAGCTGAGTTAGAACTGGAGAGGACATGCGTAGGAAAACCACCTTAGGAATGGGTGCCTTTAAGTCGGTTGCATCCGTACCCCAAGCATCAGTTGGATGGAGCAACGGGGCTTCTCCTCTTACAAAGTGGCCAGGAGTCATGGAGAGGACGGCACTTTGGCAACACCCCTGTTCCCCCAGGGCAAAGGAGAATTAGAAACAGAAACAGGAACAAATTGCTGTGGGTTTGAAGATTCATTGCTGAAAGATCTAATTGTGAGGGCAGGGATTTATTTGTTTTATGGAAGTTATTGAGCACCTACTCCATAGGTCCCTGCTCGTGAGTCATTCACAGTCTAGCAGGGGAGATTAATAATGTTCACTGAGTTTTAAAGCGTAATGTAACAAATGGTTATTTGTGAAGATAGTGATGACCATGATGACAGCTAACATTTACTGGGAGCTTTCCAGGTGGCAAGCTCTACTCTTGAGTGCTTTACAAGAAGAATACTTTAGGAATACAGATGCTGGAAGGATCCCCAGGTGAAAACATAACACACTATTTTTCAAAATTTCCAGGAAATTTAGCAGATAAACAAAGCAAAACTCTCACAAGCTGCTTGAGAAAGTAGCCTAGTAAAGCAATTTAGATAATGGATTTTATTTTTTAAATAACCTTTTTTATTTTGGAATGACTTGAGATTCATGGAATAGTTTCAAAGAAAGTATGCAGAATCCCCATATGATAACTGGGTTCTGAGTCAGACAGAAATGGCTTCAAGTCCCAAGTTCTGTTATTTATTATTGTGTCCTTGGATAAGTTATTTAACCACTCATACCCTCAGATGTGGCTTCCTCAACTGTAAAATGGCACAACAGAACTTGCTTTAGAGGGTTGTGGGAAAGAAAAAAAATGAGAGAATTTGTGTAAAGTGGTTTGTACATGCTTGGGCCACTGTTGTGCTTAATCAACATTAGCACATTATTATTTATGTGGATGACATCTTTAACAAATTAATGAAATTTGTTAAATTTAAATGTTATAATAATTTTAAATGGCCAATATCTAATAACTATAGTTTTAGCACTTCAAAGGACAAGTTCCATTTCCTTATCTTGTTCCTTTTCTCAGGCAGTTGAAGGGGCTCTCAGTTCTAACCTGCACCCAGGCTCAGTCTATACCAGGCCAGATGGATGCACCACCATTTTGGTCTCACATTGTAAACATGTCTCTCCCCAACCTAAAGAAATGAAGGGAAGATGGAGTGGGTATACCCACTGTCTTAGACATTTCAGGCTGTTATAATAAAAATACCAAAGACTGGGTGGCTTAAACACAGATATTTATTCCTCATGGTCTGGAGGCTGGAAGTCCAAGATCAAGGTGCCAGCAGATCCAGTGTCTGGTGAGAGCCCATTCTCTAGCTTGTAGATGGCTGTCTTCTCATTGTATCTTCACAAGGCAGAGAGCAGAGAGAGGAAGCAAACTCTCCTGTATATTCTTATAAGAGCAGTAATCCCATCTTGAGGGCTCCATCCTCATGACCTAATTACCCCCCAAAGGCTCCCATTTCCAAATACCATCAAATGGGGGATTAGGGTTTCAACATGTGCATTTTGAGAGGACACTAACAGCCCACAGCATCCATCCAGGATGGGAAGCTGAAACATTCTGCTCTGGTCTGTTCAATCGGGGCTCCCTGAGGGGGCTCACAGAGCACCTTCTTAGGAGCTCTAGGCACGGGTATAGGGACTCCTTCTTCTGTGGGGTTGGTGAATGATCCATAACGCAGCGTCCCGTTGTCTCCCTGCTGAGCTGGGGATGGAAGTGGAAGGGCAGAGAAACTGGAGGACCAAGCACCTTCTTCCCCCTTTTCTTCTCGTTCTATCATCTCTGAGGTACTGAAGGCTGTGTCTCTACTTCTCGAACACAGAGAACTCCCAGGATCCTTGGGTCTCTGTGTGGTCCATTAGAGCCATGCACATTTATCTCCATCACTGAGAAACAGTCACCCCTGCTGTATGATTTCTTTAGAAGAAAATACTTTTAACTAGACAATATTTGGGTTATGAATTCAAAATCCGTTTTCTGAGGCTTCAAAATTTGGTAAACAGTTGAACACACTCTAATTTTTCCATATTTCTCTCTGCTACCAGAAGACACTTCTAATCATCACTTAGCACCCCCCTTGATTAAAACAAAGACACCAACTCAACACTGAGTGTTTACTTTTCTTCTTACCCACCCTTGCCCACATGAACCTGCCCCCACTATGTATACACACACACACACACACACACACACACACACACACACTCACACACACTCACACACAAAGAAAGAGGTGATGATAATCCACAAACCTTGGACTTTAGGTCTATTTCAGTTGCTCTTTTCAATTTCTAAGAAACTAAGCAGGGGGCATTGGGAAATTCTGAGTTGCAGTCTTAATGGAAAGCCCCAGGTCAAGAGTAACAGCTTTTCTTCAGTTTAAAAGCTAATGTTGACCTTAAGAGAACTCTGAAATATGTGCGAAAATTGTTCCCATCAAATGTTTTCTGGAAAGAATTCAGGCTTTTTGCAATGAAGAACCTATTGATAGATTTAGCACCTCAACATGCCATTCACCAAAGACACACTGCAAGAGTTGTTCCTGTGACCATTCCTTCTAGTGGTGGGGTACTTGCTGTCGGCCAGATGGGCATTCTGATCAGGTGGTGGCTGTGAGGACAGACAGGCTGTGAGTAATTCCTATCATAAAACCTAACACTTATTGAGTACTTACTACCTTACAAGTTCTATCCTTAGCACTTCACGTGTACTGTCTCATTCAACTTGCATGGCCATGCTATGAGTTGGGCACTATTATTATCCCCGTTTTACAGTTGAAGAAACTGAGACTCAGAGTTTCATTAACTTGCTCACTGTCACACAGGTAGAAAGAAGTGAAACTAGGATTTGAAGCAGGGCATGCTGCCTTTGGAGCCCACAGTCTTGGCCACTAAGTGACAAGGCTTTGCCTCACTTCACTTTGGAGTCCATGCTTCTTTGGAAGCCAACATTTAGCTGCAGACCAGCAGCCTCACCAAACAGAAAGCAACCTGAGGACCACTCAAATCATCCAGCATCTTGCAAACATTTCCTTAGTCATCCCCTCTTAGTATCCCCATAATGATGTCACTGATGGTAGAAAAATGGCAGTGCCAGGACTGAGCACTGGATTTTCCTACGTGGCACTTTGCCCAGTGGCTTCTAGGCCCAATGTATTCTCTCTTAGCTCCTGAACCAGTGCTCACTTTGAAAGCTACAGCCAGATTTATGGAACCAGGGATGCTCATACTAACAACACTAAAGAGCCAATAACTTCGTAAAAACTGTTCTATCTTATTACAGCGGTAGGGGAGGGTGTCGTTAGGCCTGCAGTGAAACAATCATTGTTTCCAAGAACACAAAGAAGTCAGCACCTCAGCACTTCAAGTAAGTTCATTGGCAAAGAGGCCTCATGGTTTGAGGACAATCTTGAAGACAACTGATTATGCTTCATCTACTCCCTATGTAGGCCTTTTCCAAATCATTTCAACATTACTCCCTCTGAATTTTGGAAGGGGGACAGAGAAGGGGAAAAGATAGAATATCATGGAAAAAGTTCTGACATCTTTGAAGACCAGAATGCAAAGGGTTCGTACTTGAGTAGAGGGTCAGGAGGAGACATTCCCTCTAGCCAGCTGAGAAGCAGCTGTACTTCTGTCTCCAGGAGCTTACAATCTATAAAACATTCTTATCCTGAGAGGCCAGGTTTCAAAGAGATCTATTGTTGTTGAAGGTAAGAGAGAGATGCTGAGTTTATTCTGTATTGGCATGTGATTTATTTTAGGCACCAACAAAAACTGGAATCACTTTGAGTAGCCCCAAATGCTATGAACCTTCTGGAGGAGAATGGTGGAAACTGCATCTCAACCAACCAGATAATGTGAAGCAATTCTAGATGCATAATTAGTATGTAATGATTCAGACACGCTTGGCAGGAAGAAAATGCCAAGGAGGCTAACAGATTTGACCTTAACCTTCAGCCATTTTGTAAACAAGTGTTCTGTGAGGTTTCATTTCATTTTCATACACGTTGAGGATGGCATTTCTATTCAGAGGCCCGTCAGGTAAATGATTGGCCAAAACAACTCCTTTTGACCAAATGAGTCAACTCTGCAATAAACAATCTGGCAGTTTGTGTGTTTTTTGGATTTTTTGGTTTACTTTTTGTGTTAAGGGGATTTTTTTTTTTTAAAGCACAGCAACCTTTTCTTTGCTTTTATGAAACACTGCCCTATGTTTCCAGGCAGAAAAGCAAAAACTTTCAAAAGGTCATGTGATGTCATTTCAGCAATGCAGAAACAAGAAGAAAACCAACTAACATGAACAAAAGGATGTATTTGATAACGATCTTTGGCAGATGTCTTAAAGCAGAATATATAAACATGCATGCTATATATGTAAGGCTAAGAGGATTTCACCTTGAAACTTGAGAGCTGTAATTCCTTAATAAAGACCACTTGTTTGTCAAGGGCTAGGTTAACTGCTGAGCTGGGTGATACAGGAAATCAAATTCTGTTCCATTATAGGAGCCATTATCAATATCCTCCCTGAGTACAAATTTGGGATGTGGTAAGAGGCAAATAAAGCCTTCCCTCATCCCAAGCCGAAGGAGTCAGCGCACGTAAACACAGATTGGGATCCTAAAGTGCTTCCACAAAGCTTTAGGGGAGAACATATTCCCATCTCCCTACAGGATCATGGCCTGTTCTATATGGAGCACATTGAACTCTTCTGGTTTCTAGAGAGTAATGGTCCTCACTTGGGGGTGATTTTCTCCCCAGGGACTTTTGGTAATGTCCACAGATATTTCTGGTTCTAACACTGGGACCCCCAGTGATACCAAATAAACAAAGCAAATCAAAGTAGCATCACAAAGGCTCAGGAAATTAAATTGTCATTGGAACCATAGCCTACAAAAGTCAGGCCAGGACCCGTGTGCTAACCCTAAACAGGGTGACTATTGCTAAAAGATTTAAATAGGACTCAGAGACTCTTAAGATAATAATCAAAATCTCTAGGATACAACTGAAAATCCCAGCCATACCAAGAACCAGAAAAAGCACAGCTTGAATAAAAAAGGACAATCAACTGCCACCAACACAAAGATGAATCATATATTGGAATTATCTGACAAAGACTGTAAAGCAGTTATTATAAAACTGCTTTAATGAACAATTAAAAAGTCTCTTGAAACAAATGAAAAACAGAAAATATCCACAAAGAAATAGAAGCTGTAAAAAAAACTCAACTGGAATTATAGAACTGAAAGATAACAGTAACAGAAAAACAGACAAAAACAAAAACAAAAAACCTCACTGAACGGGCTCAGTAGCAGAGTGGAGATAACAGAGGATAGAATCAATGAACTTCTGGAGCAATTTACTCATGTTGAAAACCGGAGAGAAAACAGACTGAAAAGAAAAAACAAACAAACTGAATTAGAAGAGCCTCCGGGAACTGTAAGACAACAACTAAGGATCCCAAATTCATACCACTGGAGTTCCAGAAGGGGTGTAGAAAAAGAGTTCGATCGAAAGAATATTTTTAAAAAATGGCTGAAAATTTCTCAAATTTGGTGAAAGGTGTAAATCTACAGATTTAAGAAATTCCACAATCTCCAAATATGATAAGCCCAAAGAAATTCAAGCCACAACACATCATAAATAAACTTCTGAAAACTAAAGATAGTCTTCAAAGCAACCAGAGAGAAATGACACATTAACCGTAAGGGAGCACAAATTCAAATAAAAGCATATTTCTTATCTGAAACCATGGAGGCCAGAAGGAAGTTGCACAGTATTTGTCAAGTGCTGAAAGAAAAGAACTGTCAACAGTGAATTCTATATCTTACAAAGCTATTCTTCAGGAATGAAAGGGAAATAAAGACATTCTCAGATGAAGGAAAACTTAAAGAATTTTGTTACTAGCAGAATCACCCTTAAAAAATGGCTAAAGGAAATACAGTCAGCCCTCCATATCTCCACATCCACATATTCAACCAACTGCAGATCAAAGATATTCCAAGAAAAAATTCCAGAAAGTTCCAAAAAGACTTTAATTTGCCACACAGCAACTATTTACATAACATTTATACTGTATTTACAACTATTCACAGGCAGACCTCATTTTATTGCACTTTGCTTCATTGCACTTCGCAGATATTGCATTTTTTTACAAATTGAAGGTCTGTGGCAACCCTGCATCAAGCAGGTCTATCAGTGCCATTTTTCCAACAGCACTTGCTCACTGCGTGTCTCTGTGTTACATTTTGATAATTCTCACAATATTTCAAACTTTTTCATTATTATATTTGTTTGGTGTCCTGTGATCAGTTATCTTTGATGTTTCTACAACTCACTGAATGTTCAGATAATGGTTAGCATTTTTTAGCAATAACGTATTTTTTAATTAAGTTATGTACATTCTTTTAGAAATAATGCTATATTGCACACTAAACTACAAAATAGTGTAAATATAACTTTTATATGCACTGGAAGACCAAAAAATTGCAAGTGACTCACTGTATTATGATATTTGCTTTATTGTGGTGGCCTGAAACTGAACCTGCAATATCTCCGAGGTCTGCCTGTACATAGCATTTACATCGTTTTAGGTATTGTAAGTAATCTAGAGATTTAAAATATACAGGAGGATGTACCTAGGTTACAGGCAAATACTACACCATTTTATATAAGGGACTTGAGCATCTTTAGATTTTGGTATCTGCAAGAGGTCTCGGAACCAATCCCCCAAGGATCCTGAAGGATGACTTAATTCAAACTGGAAGACAATGACAAAAGGATGAAACTTGAAGCATCAGAAAGGATGAAAGAACAAATGCAAAAAGCAGAAATATGGTATATACAATACACTAACTCTTCTCATGAGTTTTATAAGTCATTTAATAAGTAGAACAAAAACTGCAACACTATCTGATTTCCAAGACGAAGATATTTAAAAATGGGAAAAGTAAAGGGACTAAAACGGAAGTAAGGAGTCCAAGTGGTAAACTGTAATGCCAGTAGGCTGTAATAAATCACATATGTATATTGTCAGACCCAGAGCAATTGTTAAGAAAACTATACAAAGAGATACACTCAAAAATACTATAATCAAATCAAGACGGAATCCTAAGTGTTTAATTAATACATGGGAGGCAAGAAAGGAGGAACAGAGGTATAAAAAAACAAAAGAAACAGAAAAAAAAAACCAGGGGAAACAAGGAGAAAGCAAATAACTAAATGGAAGACTTAAGTCCTAACATACCAACAACTACCTTAAATGTGTCTAAACACAACTATTAAAAGGCAGCGATCGGCACAGTGGGTTAAGAAAAACCTCACAACTCATCTATGCTGTTTACGAGAAACTCGCTTTAATTTCAACGAAATATGTAGATTGACAGTAAAAAGATTAAAAATATGTACCATGTAAGCATTAATTTAAAAAAGAAGAAACAATAATATTACTATCAGATAAGGTAGACTTTATCTGAGCAAAGAAACTGACTAGAGACAATGAGAGACTTTACATAACGTGAAAAGGATTAATCACCAGGAAGACATAGCGATCCTAAAGATACATGTACCAAATAATAGAGTCTCAAATACATAAAGCAAAAACTGATAGAGCTGAAAGGAGAAATAGACTAATCCATAATTATTGTTAGGGACGTCAATACTGCTCTTTCAGCAGATGACATAATTATTAGATAGAAAATCAGCAAAGTGCAGTTTAGGTATATGAATATACATGATTCACACGTGGTACTATACAGACTACTAAAACAAGATAACCAGAGCTTAACTGCTGATCTTCTTGTGGTGAATTTCCCAAGAAAACAGGCATTTACAGGAGAGTTTTAAAAGATTGAAATTGGAATTGCTGATTGGTCAGCACCGAATATATTTTTTAACTTTGCTGATTAGTTCAGCATATAAAATTCTACCTGAAATATCTGAGTTCTTTCATGAGAAAACTCATGTATTTCTCATAAACATAATTTTGCAAAACATGAAATCTGACATGGCATCTAAACAAGTCATTTCTAGGTAGACAGTTTCTCTTTAATAACTTCATCAGACCTCACATAATCAAGTGACACACAAACTAATTCAAGCAAGAGAAATTCACCTGAAAATTTCAGAGCTTGGGTACAAAACAAAGCAATTCAAGAAAACAGTAAAAGCTCACTGGCCTGATTGTTAAGACACTTGTGTTCTGGTCATTGCTCCCCCATTAACAGCTGTGTGATTTGGGGCAAGTCCTTTAACCTCTCTGAGCTTTAATTTTCTCATCTGAAAGATGAGGAGGTTGAATTAACTGACCTCAAACTGTTCTTTCCTGCACTAAACTTTTAAGACAATGTGAGTCAATTTCATGCTTGTAAACAGGAAGAGTTCTTTGGCCTCCCAACTGAAAATGCACCATCAAAACTACCAACAGAGAACTGCTGCTCTGAGTGAGTCTGAGAAGATTAACACAGACATTGCATTCCACTGCAAAAGCAGAACTGGAGATCAGAGTAAGGCAGATCTGAATCAGGTTTCCCAATGCAACAGGCAAAGTGATGGGCCAGGAAAGTTTTCATAGACTGAAAAAAACAGGTTCCAATGCCTTTCAGAGCTGGCTTGGTTTGGTGGCTGGAAACCCACACATGGTCTCACCAAACAGACTTCAGATGGGAGCCTTTAATAAATGTTCTAGTTTTTAAAAAGCAGGGCAGTCACAGTGACCTCTGAGAAAATCAAGTGCTGCTAGATGTGGTATAAACAACCCAATGGGTGAAACGCTTCATTCTAACTCAGTTTTCGACCACATGTACAGCGAATGGACAAGGGATCCTAGGGATGCAAAGTCCACTGGAAGGAAGATCCTAGTCGCCCTGAACCTTGACTTCAACTGGGCATCTCACACATTCAATTATTTCCAGAATAAAAGGTAGGTACCTTTTACTGGGGAGAGGGCCTTTAGAAGACAGTGGGGGTGATACTGGTTCAGAGGCAGCAGGGCTTCTAGGGAAATACAAACAGCACTGGGCTATGAGAGTGGTAATAATCAGGAAACCCAATGGTTAGAGAACCTCCCCCCCACCCCTGCCCCAGGTAGATATTAAGAAGACCACGATACCAGAATTGATCCATGCAAACAAATCTTCATTAGCATCTAGAATTTACCTGCTACCATAAACAGTGCTGAGGGCCCAGAATTGTATCAGATTCTCCTGGAGGAGCACACAGTCTGATTGGCTCCATCAGTTAGAGTTCCAGCAGAAAAAGGTAGCCCCACCCAGCTGGGAATTTAATAATGGGACTATTTACCCAAGGGTGGGTGAAGCTAAGGGAGCCTATAAGGGCTAGGGAGGTATATATCAACTTTAAAGGGAAGGAGCCATCTCGGCATGGTTCTCTGTAGGTTAAGAGGGTAAGTGGAATACAGGTAAGTCCCACCAACACGTCTTGTCTTGAAGCTTAAAATGATTGGGATTTACCGGTTAGTTTGTTCAGCACCATCAGCGGGAGGGGTCTCTCCCTTGTGCCAGAATGAAACCACACTCCCTCAACCTTTTCACCGTAACCTCAAGAATTCTGGGCTCCACCATCCTTAATCCCTTCTCTCCACTGGGCTGCCTGCAGCCATCACTGTGAAGGGTCTTCCAACACCTTCCACTATGGTTGGCTCTACGGTATGTGCTGGGGTGGGTGTGTATCTGTGTGGGCCTGGGACTTCCTGCCAATCTCTTCAGAGGCTAGCCCACATCAATTACTCCTTTAGCCCAGCAGACGTCCTGGCTTTAGGAAGTGAGACCATCACCACTCCAGATTCCCTGAGCCCCATTTCACACTTGAGGGAACTAACTAACATCCCGATGAGGCTGATGTCTGACCAGCTCAAGGTCATGCAGCAGACTCAAGCCCAGGTTTGAGCCCCTGCTCCTTGTACCTCATCATTCTGTGACTGGCCTAAGAAGGAATGGGTTACAGTCTCCATCAGACAAAACTGTTATCTGTGCTGGTGGTTATCACAACTTTACTCAGTGAGATTACATTAATTCTTACCTTCTCCTACATGACATCTGGAGTCTCCTATGATTTACTCAATGCATTCATCTTTAACTCCATCTTCTGCATATTTAGAATGACAGAATAATTTGCAGGATAATTTAGGCTCCATTAGTATGTTACACATGCCTCTATTACAGTACTTAGCACATCGTGCTGTAATTTTTTGTTTACATATCTGTCTCTGCCACTTGACTGTGAGTTCCTACGGGGATTAGCCTATGTCTTACTCATTTTAGTATTCCACCTCCTCCCCAGAACCCAGCAGCTGAACATTTTGAATGTCGCAGGTTTTTAATGAATGAGGCAGCTATTTATAGTAAGGCTCAATAGACAACCACACCTGGTTTGCACACATTCATTTATTCAACAGATATTTATTAAGTTCTTACTGTGTGCCTAGCAGTATGCTAAGCTCTAGGAGTCCAAACATACCATCTCTGTGTGTTTAATGGGAGATAAGGGCACATACAAAAGATAAAATCCTAATTGCTACAGACTGTGTTTCTCCAAAATTCATGAATTGAAATCTTAATCCCCAAAGTATTGATATTAGCAAGTGGGAAGGTGATTAGGTTATGAGGCTGGAGCATTCATGATGGGCTTAGCGTCATTACAAAAGAGGTCCCAGGGAGATCTCTGGCCCCTTCCCACATGTGAGGACATAGCAAGAAGATGACTGTCTAGGAAGCAGGCTCTCACCAGGCAGAATCTACCAGCAACTTGATCCTGGACTTCCCAGCCTCCAAAACTGTGACAAATAAGTTTCTGTTGTTTACAAGCTACTCAATCTACGGCATTTTTGTTACAGCACCCTGAGTGGACTAAGACGCTAATCACCGTGCAGTCTGCAGAGACGCACGGGGTGTTAAGGGAGACTAGAAGTGGCTCTTTAATACGGCCTGGTTGAGGAGAGGTTCAGCTCAGGGTCTCTAGAGAAAGGAAACTGCCGAGCTGCATCCTCGAACAGGGTTATGAGATAACCAGGCAGAGACACGCTGCGAGGAGGCTGCCAGGGAGCAGAAATAATAAGAGTAAAGGCACTAGGACATGACATGGCCAGTTGTGACTGGAAAACTCTGCCAATTTGGTGCTGTAGGAGGAACATCAACTACGAGACAAGAGCAAGGCAGGAAAGACTGTCACAGCTAGCTGAGAGTGGCCAGTTCGTCAAGTTACGGAACTTGGATGTCATTCTGTTGATGATACTGATGCGGTAAAGGGACTTAAGCCGGGGAGAGATGTGGTAAGACTGGCATTTTAGGTAGAATCACTGCCTGACCTTGTGAAGAACAGGGTTGGGGCATAAGACTAGAATTAGGAAAACCAGTTAGAAGACAGTTACTAAAGTACTGGAAAGAGATGAAGAAGACCTGAACTAGGTCAGTTGTAGAAGGAATGGAAAGAAGAGGACTGACTTGAGCTTGATTTGGAAGATGAACTTGGCAGGATCTGGTGGTTAGTTGGATTTGAGGAGTAAGGGAGAGAGAGGAAACAAGGAAGACTCCCAGTTAGAAGACAGGGCCATACTCACAGACGGAGAACAGAGGTAAATAGTCAGGTTTGGGGCAAGGTACTGAATTCATTTTAAACATCTTGAGTTTGAGGTGCATCTAACCAATTGAGGAAATGTCCAACAAGCAGTCAAAGATATGTTTGAAGCTTGATGGGGGTGGGGAGAGGGCTGGGATTAGAGGTATAAAATTTTTGGTCATAAACTAGAAAGCAGTGGTAGAAACCATGAGAGTCGGCAAAAGCGCTACGGTGGGTGTGTAGTGTGAGATGGACAAAGAGCTGGGCCAGGTCCCTGGGAAACACCAGGGAGATTTAGGTCTGTGTCTCCTCTCCTTTCCCAATATTTCCCCAATTCTTTACCCATCTGCAGACCTATGCCTGAGATTTTGTATAAAGGGATAAAAATCCCTAAATCTATAATGATGCTTACCATGAAAACACCCTGGGAGACAGCACAGTACCTCATATGTGCACCAAGTTTTAAAACGTATCTGATCCTTTCCTGAGAGAATTTTCTGATGGGAGAGCTAGAGGAATAAGAGGGGCTCAGCAGGGAGTGGAGAAACATTGCAGAGGGAGTCTGCGGGCGTGTTTCTTTGTGGTCGGGCACACTGGTGAGAGTGCAGCCTGCAGCTCTGCCTGCCTCTTACTAGCTTTTGAAGGCATCCAGCTTGGGCTTCAATTTCCTCATCTGAAAATGAGGATTACAGTAGTACTTACTTCATAGTAGTGTTTAGAGTGTTAACTGAGTTAATATGCGCAAAGCATTTGGAACAATGCCTGCCTCATAGTAAGTACTGTAAAAGTATTAGCCGCTATTGTTATTTACCATTTTAACTTAGGCCATGGAGTGGTGTACAGCATTTTCCGTCCCTCATTTCCCAGACCATCCTCTCCTTTGGGAATGGTTACCATGCAGACCCTATATTGTTGGCTCAGGCTTGCTCTACCCGCGTTTACAGTTCCTGATGTTTGGGATCCAATGACTCCTGGGAGGTAGGTTTGTTTTTGTTTTGTACTCCATGTGTAGCCTGCAGTTCTTTCTCCCAGTACTTGTAAGCCCTGATTAAATCACTGGACAGCACCACCTACAGACTTACTTAACTGCATCAGGAGCATTTCCCTTGGGGATTTGCTCAAAACCCTCTGAGTCAGTTGCCCAGGGAAACAAGCTGGTGATGTCACAAGATATGACACTTCCAGCCCTCTCTCAGGTCCCTTCTGTGGAGCCTGAGGCAGGGCCTGGTTCTGAAAACTTTGCCCAGCCTAAGCATACTCTTGTCCTCTCCAAGGCAATGCAGAGACCCTCACTCTCTCTCAGCAATGTCTGAACTCAGGTATGTTGGGGTAGTGACCACACACCTCTTCCTGATTCTTTGGGCACAGAGCTCTTGCTATGCTTCTTCCCTCCAAGGGAACAGAAATGCCTGTTTAAATGGAGCGGCTGGGACAGCTCTCAAGTTAACTCTTCGTTCTCTAGGATATAGAGAAAAAACTGCGGGGGTGTATATATGTCCATGCCACTCTCTCACTTCGTCACAGTTTACCCTTCCCCCTCCCCATATCCTCAAGTCCATGCTCTAGTAGGTCTGTGTTTTATTCCCGTCCTACCCCTAGTCTCAGTGGGAAGCAGCCGCATGGCACAAGGAGATCAGCTGGGTGGTTTGTGACCACCTAGAGGGGGTGGGATAGGGAGGGTGGGAGGGAGGGAGACGCAAGAGGGAGGGGATATGGGGATATGTGTATATGTATAGCTGATTCACTTTGTTGTAAAGCAGAAACTAACAAACCATTGTAAAGCAATTATACTCCAATAAAGATGCTAAAAAAAC
>NC_041231.1:99984808-100012503 GCF_002837175.3 Physeter macrocephalus
AACAAAAAACTGCCGGGGGGGGGGGCGGGGGGAGGGGGGGGCGGGGGGAGGGGGGGGAAACAACTAACTAAAACGCTGGGGCTGCTCCCTAGAGGATCAAATGTTGTTTCAGATTTTATAGGGCCTCAGAGACCTTAGGAGCAAGATTACAACACCCTTACCCTTTCTAAATATTTACTTCCCTCCCTGCGATAAACACGCCCACAATCTCTCCCTCCTGGTCTGTCAACCTGCTTCTTCTCATTCTCTCAAGATATATTATGGCAACTTCCTTATTCTGCCCCAAAGAAAAGAAAATACGACCATGACGGTAGGTATTTCATTAGAGTTCTCTGGTACTTAATGATAAGGTCATTTAATCATGCCCCGACCCAGTCAAATAGTGCAAAGGGCACTTCTTACATCACTCCCTGCCCTCTTCAAAGCCCAAATACTGAAACATACGCACATTTGCGGATTACCTGCTATTATCTGAATGAAGGCATCTGAAAATCGGCAATAATCCTGTCTCCCACGTTTATCAGGAAAGGAGCCTATGAGAGAAGCAAAATTCATCCATGTTGGAAGTCTCAATCCCAGAGGGGTGTGTTACACAGCTCTCCTTCTCCGGCCTGGCCTGCCATAGGACTTCCGCCGGAAGTACGCCAGAGGGAAGCTACTTTGAGACCGTTACGGTTCCCTGGTCAGAGCTAGCCATGACGAGGACTTCTACGTGCATATACCACTTTTTTGTTTTGAGCTGGTATATTTTCCTCAATTTTTATATCTCACAACAAGTAAAGGATCGGCGGAAATCCGAAGTCTTTCTAAATGGTGGACAATGGAAGTACTTAACATTCCTTAATCTGGTAAGTCCATTCGGCTGTATCAGGAAGCAAGCTATTCGTCTGTAATATCAGTGCCTCTACACATAACACCTTTTGATTGTATCAAGTACAAAATTCCAATATTTGTCTTTCTTCTTCACTGTTGGTGAGTTTTGGCATTCTCTTTTACTTGACAATTTGCTCTGAGAAACCCCATTTGGGAGTTATCCATAGCTACCTTTTGTGCTGGCTAATCGTTAAATGCTCTTTTGAAAAGAATCTTGTCTTGAAGTTCTTCTCAGATGAGCCCAAATGGGGAACTAAACTAATGGTTTCACCATGGGACTGACTACATATGCAGGAGGAATTTTGAACTTTGCTTGGGGAAGTCTGTGAGGGAAGGCTGAGTGGTGTATGTTGCGTGGGAAGTGCAATTTCCAGTGGAGGAATAATGCCATTTTACAGCACACACAGACTAACAGATTTATCTAAGAAAAGCAAATACATTTTGCCATGTTCGGATCCCACTTCAATTTTTTATAGGCTCAGGCTCCATCTTAAAGGACAAATCACCCAACCAAATGGCAAATACACATTTTCAACTATTTACAAACCAATCACATCACTTGATCCTTCCTTGTCTCCCTAGCCCAGCTGACCACAATCTGATGAATGAAGTGATGAAGTGTGAATGAATGGGAGAAAAATAGGTTTTTAAAAAATGTTTTGGAAATATGTAAAATTATTTTTAGAGTTAAAAGCTAAACATGCTGCAGCCTTTGGGGATGCTAATTAAAGTTTTGAGATTTTTAACCTAAATGTAGGGTACCATATAAACATCTGATTTCAGAAACTAGACAAAATATTCCAATTCTTTGGCATCATAATCCTAGGCAGAGGTAATGCATGGTAAAAAAGAAAAAGAGAAAAAAAAAAAAGAAAAAAAAGATGACTCTCTGTAATGCTAAGGAGAGGAAATTCAGAAGGTTCAAATCAAAGAAGCCTGGGAGTTCAGCTTCCTCCTCTCTTGTAACTTGCTGGCTTTTGATTTTGAGATTTGAGCCCTGAATACAGTTCTACTGTGCTTGAAAAATATCAAGGTGAAGGCTTGTTTCAATGAGAAAACAAGTAAACAGAAAACAATAACAAAAAATGATTTTGTGGAATTAGAATACTACAGTAAAAGTCTCAGCTTTATGTATCTATTAGCTTCACATTAAGAATAGTCAAGGTAAAGAGAGCAGCGTCAGCCAGGATGGATGATGTAATCAAATCCAAATGCTAGTATGGTTGTCCTCCCTCACACTAAGCATGGCTAAGAGCAGATTCATCCCCTACTCCCAAAACCCAGCTCCCTGGCTTCTTAATTATAGCTCGGTTACATGTCCCAGAGTCATCATATTTCCAAGAATGGAAAAAGACACTCATCTGTCCAAGACACTTATTTCCTAGTGTTAATTCCCTGACTAATCAGCCACCAAATCCTATGTCTTTCCTCTTGTTAGGTTCAACCCTTCTTCCCCAATCTTACTGCCCCTCTCATTGTAGGTGTTTATTAATTGGTACCTAGATGACCAGATCACCTCTTCACTGTCCTCCCATTATCAGTCCATCCATCACTCAGATTTCAGATTAATCTTCCCAAAGAACTGTTTTTGGTTTTGTTTTGCTTCAAACATCATAAGCCTGCTTGAGAAGTGTGGCCAGCTACTCAAGAAACCACAGGGGCTCCCTCCTACCTTACAGGACCAATCTAAACTCCTGATTTAAGAGCTCACCTGCCTACTTAGCCTCGGGCGCTCGCCTCCCTAGGAAGGTTGGTCTATTCTCCAGGAAGGCCTGTGTCTTCTCCAGTGTTGGACCCTAGGCTTTTGCTGTCGCTGTTCTACCAATATTCACACTATCCTGAATGAAACGCCTACCTGCTTCTACACCACCTTGCTGCTTTCACAGACCACCTGAAATCCCATTCTCCTTAAAAATCTCTGCTGACCAACTCTAGCCCAAATTCGTTTTTTCCTTTCCCTGAATTTTTACAGCTTCTCTCAGTCTCCGCTTATTTATGTATGGTATTGTTTTCTCATTTCCACCCACATGTGATTCTCAACATTTCAATCAAATTGTAAGTGGCTCCAAAGCAGGAGTTCTGTCTCCTAAGTCTTTGCCAGCCCTAACGTTCTATGATTCTACATTGTATTTGCTACAGCGGCTGGCACAGGTTATCCCCATAATAAAAGCTGGGTGACTTGGTATGTTGACTGGACTTGACCTCACTTTTCTGTATTCCTGAGCTGTCTCTTCTGACATCTTCTGGCCCTTGAAATGGGCAGAGAGGGGCTTCCCTATGGCTGTTTCCTTTCTGCTGTTAGGTGTCATCCTGAAATTGTGACTTAATGCAACGTTTTCCGACTGGTGAAGATGGGTTGAATGTGTTTTAGAGGATCAATTTAAGGTCAGACTTCAAATACGTGACATCACGTGAAATACTGCGCCTTAAAATTTCTAGCTCTTGAGGTCTTGTGGGCTGATTAATGGTTGTGTTTCCTAATGATTAATTAGTGTTAACTAACGAATAATTAGTTAATGGTTGCGTTTATAAAGTCACAGAGGTCTCATAACTTGCTATAACACTCTTAAATTTATTTTATGTAAACATATTGAAGTCAGTAGTACCCCATCCTGCTTTCCAGGAAATTTACACCCCGCCCCTTTAAACAGCTTTCATTTCTAGTTGGCTGAATATCTGTCATGGCCCCTAAGAACCAAGTCCAACTTGATCAAGTCAGCATTCTAAGTGGGCCCCCTTTCCTCCTGAAGCTACCCCAGGGGCTTCAAAGGATTGATGCCTGGGGCATGAGGTGAGTTGGGGGTGGGGGGTGCGACTGGGGAATGGTGACCAATTCCTGCCTAGTACCTAAGGAGAGTAAAGGAAGAAGAGGAGAGATGTGAGTCTCTGTCTAATGAGGGAGTAAACTGACCCCAGGGAAGAGGCAGCCAATCCCCTGTTGGGAGGGAAGGCAGTATAGCTTAATGGTTATAAGCAGGAACTCTAGGATCATGAGGTCTCTGGGATGGTTCCTCAGTTCCACCTCCTACTGACCCTGGTCTGGGTATTTCTTTGTCTTCTATTTCCAAATCTGTCAAATAGTGCATAACCACAGAGTGACTATAAGGGACAAAGGACATGAGGGAAGCACCCAGAATGGTGTAAGCAGTGGACAATGGAATGAGGAGATAGGAGAGTGCTGGTGAGCTTCTAGCCATCTCATCGTTGAGTACAGAAGGGATGGTGCAGAGGGGAGGGTAATTTTGGGGGACACCAGTCCCCTCACTGAGCACCATGGGTGGTGGGTCATGGATTCAGGCAAGGGTCACCCAACTGCCTCACTGCTCAAGTACTTCCCTCCACAAGCTTCATACTTCAGCTTCGCAGCTAGAGGAGGACCACTGTGGCGTCAGTGCTTTCCCTATATAACAGTTGCCTAGGTGGATGCCCTCCGGCACTGGGGAAGCCCTAGAGGTAGAGTCCACAAGCTCAGGCAGAGGGCAGTGAGTCCTGCTGAATGGGGCAGCCCCCCAGGAGCTGGGCACGGAGACAAGGCAGTGCTGTGGACGTCCTCCGGGTGTTCATGTTGGCCCAGGCTTCCAGTGCCTGGGTCCTCCACAATGTTGTGTTCCCTCCTCTCCATCCACTCCACTTCCACCCCGGGACTGTCCCTGACCCCAGGGAATGCAAGCTGGGGAGAGGGGATAGAGGGATTTTTCAGCTACAAGTGAAATCGGCTTGCAGAATTCATAGAGTTTGCTGGGTTTTCCTCTTTTTAAAAATAAACTTCCTTCTGAAACATGGTTAGAGGTGGTGCCTCATAACTGGGATCTCCAGGGGAGATTCTGGGCGGGCCCCTCCCTGTTTCCCTCCCCCGACTTCACCAACAGAGGCACGACGTTTCCCTCCCCTCTTCATATAAAGTTGCCCAAGCCGCAGGCAGCTCTGACCTCATTATCGTCAAGCTCTCAGGATGACAACAGCCACTTCGTTACACAGGTCCTCAGGGACGGCAAAGCAGGGCCAGGGGAAGAGAGATCCTTGAGAGATCCTTGGGGACGTTCCATCGTTCAAACTCCAAGGTAGCCCATGAACAGTGAGAAGACAGAGATCCATTTATAGTATATAGAACCCGCTGCGATCCTTGGGGCCAACCTTGAATTTCCATCATCGGGTTCATATATTCATCTGTGGAACTCTTAAGCTCAACAGAGTCAGAAATACACTTAACTGTCTATTCCACAAAAATGCTTAAGATCAGTTTTTACCTCTCAGATAGTTGAAAGGGTGAGGGCTGAGAGAAGGGAAGAGTCACCACCAGCACCCAAAATGAAACAGCTGTGGTTTACTGAGTAACCATGACAGCATTTTGGTAGGTTCTTTGTGCACAGTATAGATTAGTGATTGAAGGCCTAGCTTCTGGAGCCAGACTGCCTGGGTGCCACTCACGTGCTGTGTGCTCTTGAGTGAGTTACCTCACTTCTCTGTGCCTCACATGTAGTGGATCTGTGGTGTGGCACACAGATTCCCCTACCTCCTCAGCATCAAGATGCTCACTCCCCAGCTCCTGGGAGAAGGGGTGTTGGCTGCTGGTGACTCACAGCTGAGCTCTCAACCCACAACTGTCCTCAGCAGAAGGGAGCTACCTGGACCAAGGCTTAAGGCCTCCCTGAGGTTGCTGCGTGCAAAGACTGGTTGACCTGGGCTACGAAGGCTGGGCTCCAGGACAACTCTGAAGGGACAGCTCAACTCCAGCGCTCCTTCAGGGATTAGCTGATTCCATGCAACTGTACTGCCCTTCCGGTTTTCCAGCTGCTCAGTCCTTCTCCCTCCCTCCCTCCCTCTCATGGATGTTCTGAGAGCACTCCTCCATGAACACTCTTCAGGCAGATCTCAGCATCTCAGATTCTGTTTCCCAAGGAACCTGGCCTACAAAACGTAAAATGGTAAATGTACCGAAAAGGTTCCTCCTCTTCCGCCGCCTCTTCTTCTTCCTAATAAAGATATATGAACATAGAACCTGCCCTGGTCTGTATTATGCCTAATTTCTGGCACCTAAGAGACATTCTGTGAATGTTGGCTGCATGAATAAATGATCAGAACATAACTCTTAAATGGTAAGAGCCACTTTCTAGAGAACCCCATCCCACGTGTAAGACAGCCTACCCCACGGCCATCCTGCTGCTACACTGAAGCCAGCTGTTATCAGCTATACAACACTGGCCAAGCATTCTTACAAATCTTCCTTCCAGCCTGTCCCTCAATGTTCTTAGTTTCTTCTCTTTTTTTTTCTTGTGTTCTTCATATCATTTCTTCTCCCATGTTCTTGATCTCATTCTTTCATGTTTCATAAGCTCAATGCACATGAATAATGTCTGAAATAGAATATTACATATAATACAGATATATTTGACAGACTTCCTCTACCTGTCCCAAATGCCACCACCCTTACCACCACAGTTATACAAAATGCTCATCACAATGAGTCCCCATTTGCTGTTTTATGCTGAATTAATCTCCACTGCAAGTGTTGCATCATTTTGAAGGCGAGATCTGAGAAAGTCCCGGCCTGTCTGAGTCAGGCACAGAGAGCTGAGCTGGGCGTTGGATTACTTGACTCATTCAATCAGAGTTGTAATGTCTTGCTCAGGAAACTTGTGGAATCTCCCTCTCTGGAATTATTTTTAAATGAAGAAATTCTCATTTCCTGGGACAGTTTAAGAGGGTTCTGGCTTAAAGCAAGGAAAATAAACTTGACGACTTAGAAAGGTTAAGCTTCTGTGTTTTCAAGATTTTTGTGAATTTTGTGAAGACGTATGAATGTAAAAACGAAACATCCTTCAGCTATGGTTTCTCAAATTGCACTCGTTATAAAAAAAATGTAAATTAAGCTCTCCCAGGTGGTACGTTTGTCAGCTAGCAACAAAAATGGAAGACAGCTAACAAACTTAGATCAGCAGTATTTCAGAAGAAGGCACAAAAGAACAAACGGAATTAGGGAAGAACTGGTAGAAAAAAGTTAAATCAGACAGCAGCAACTCTGAAGTAAACCCTGACCAAGAAGATACCATTAACTTTGCTTTTCTGAGCAGCCCAAATAGTTGAGAAATGTAAACAACAGGAATTTTGCGTCAGAGTCACAAAAGAAGGCCAGTTGTTGCTATCTTCTTTGAACGCTACCGTATTAGTTTGCTGGGGCTGCCATAAAAACGTACCACAGACTGGGGAGCTTACACAACAGAAACTTCCTCAGAGCCCTAGAGGCCAGCAGTCCAAGATCAAGGTGTTGTTAGCAGGGTTGGTTTCTACAAGCCTCTCTCCTTGGCTTGTGGATGGCTGCCTTCTCCCTGTGTCTTCACGTGGTCTACCCTCTGTGTGGGTCTGGGTCCTAATCTCCTCTTCTTATAAGGACACCAGTCCTACTGGATTAGGGCCCACCCTACTGTCCTCATTTTAACTTAATCACCTCTTTAAAGATCCTGTCTCCAAATACAGCCACTTCCTGAGGTACTGAGGGTTATAACTTCAAATATGAATTTTGGGGGGATACAATTCGGTCCCTAACAGCTGCCATTTTCCCCCTTGACTATTCTTTCTGTGAATGTCTTATAAACATTCCAGTGTACTGTCCTTAGAGAATAAGCAGACCAGCGTCTGGTTTTGTGAGTGATGCGAACCTGTCCTCGAGGCCCTGCAGGAAGCCTCCCCATTGAGTAAGCCGATGCCACCTCCCTCTCCTTGCTCTCCAGCTCTGCTGTGTGGATCCTCTATGCCCTAGTTCTTGCCTATTTATTTCTTTTGGCAACACCCTAGCGCCTCCCCCCTGGGCTCCCACGTAGGGGCTCATAAATATTCCTTGTTGATACAGATGATGGCACGTCAACGTGGATTAAGATCAATGGAGACCAGGCTGCCTCACGCACACAGCTGGCATCTCTCCAAAGTGACATATGCCTGTGAAATAACGTGTGAGCTGAGGGTAGAGGGGGAGAAGTGATTGGCAAGTTTGTGGTGTGGAGCAAATTTTGATCGGTGAAGGAGAAGCCACGGAGGCTCTGAGTAATGTGTTCTTTCCCCAGTCCAATTTCCACATTCTGCGACTGGGAAAGGCAAGAGAATGTCAGGACGGGCTTGACTCATGCTGATGCTAGGAAGCTCTCGCTAAGGAAAGTGGTCACATGGACTTCACATGCTGGGTGGAGGCGGCCTCTCCCCAAGGAGGGAAAACCTGGCAGGCACTCAGCGCTCAGTGGGAGATTAATTGCTGTGTGGATTAACTGCTGTGTTGATAGAACGGTGCAGGCCTCCTCACCCGGGCCCAGGCCCCTCGTCTGCCCTTCCTAACTCCAGCAGCTGCCTGCTATGGCCTCGGGGGAGCTGAGAGCTGCTGGGGAAGAAGGGAGAGAAGGAGACTTCTCCTATAGCACCCAGTGCAGACTGCACTCCAATTCGGCAGCGCTCAGGGCTGAACGGCAAAAGTAAATGACGAGTATTGGGGTGGCAGCCTCTTCATGGCATTTAAAACTGTAGCCCACCCTCCCTGGAATGGCCCCTTCTGGCTTGGAGCTTCCTCCTCCCTCAGGGCCATGGGGTTCTTGCACGTTCCTGATTTTCTACCATCTGATCATTCTTTGCTACTCTGCTTCCTCCTTAGCCCTTCTGTCCCTTAGAGGAGGGCATTTCCTCAGCATTTGCTTCCCACTTGCCTCCTCTTCCCTTTGTCCTCTCTTTAGAAACCTCATCCCACCATGCAGCCCCGCCTCCCTGGAGACTACCAGGTCTGCATTTCCAAATGGAAGTTCCTCTAGGCAAGTGGTTCTCAACCTCGGCTGCCCTGATTACAATCATCTGGGAGAATGTTTTAAGATCCTGAAGCCTAGGCTGCACCCCCAGACTCATTAAATTAGAATCGTTGGGAGTGAGAATCAGGCATCGGTATTTTTTGAAGTCATTTTTAATTCTCCCACCTGGAGATAATGGTCTCTTTTTCTGAACTCCCACAGTGCTTTATCCTTATTCTTAGAAACCTGACACATCACATGGTGTGTGGGGTTTTTTTAAAGTCTGGCTCAAGAAGCAGACTTTGGGTTTCAAACCCTGGCCTTGATATTTATCAGCCATTAGGCTTTAGACAAGTCTGTTTATCTCTCTGTGCCTCAGTTTCCTCATCTGTAAAATGGGAAGTGGGGACGGAATAATAGGACTTACCTCATAAGGTTGTGGTAAGAAATTAAAAGCTTAGATCAGTGCCCAGCACATAACAAGAAATCAATAAAAGCCAGCTATTACAAAAAAAAAAGTCAGCTATTATAGTTTTGAGCAGTCAGTAAGATTTTTAAGTGATAAATTTATGTCTAATCCAGTGGTTCTAGAACTTTAGCATATACACAGAGCACCTGGGAGTTTACTGAAAAACAAATTCCTGGGCCCCATTCCCAGAGATTCTGATTCCATAGTCTGGGGTGGGGCTGAGGTCCTGCATTTCTAACAAGCTTTGGGGTGATGCTGGTACTACTGGTCTGAGGACCCCCGTGGGGACATCGCTGGCTTAATCCACCTCTGTGTCCTCTCCTGCCCACCCTTCAGCCTGAGGAGTGGCAGGAGGCCAACTCTGCTAGAGGTTTCCTAGGGTTCAGAGCTCAGAGCTTGTTCCCCAAAAGCCGACTTGGTTGATCATTAGTCCAGATGCCCAGGTTCCAGAACTTGTCTAACTCAGACTCAGAGCAGAGTCCAGGCTGTTCCTTTTGTACCAATCAGAGCTTTCAAGGAACAGGATTGATTCTGAAGCAATAACTCAAAACCAACTCCAACTCTGTACTATTGTGACCATTAAATGAGAAGCCGTGGGTTTGTGGAAAACTGTAAGAATGGACAAAGTCTGTTCTGATTGTGATCTTATGTCCTTGAAAAAGGCCCTGCTTCTTTTTCACCTTCAAGGGCCTCAGGTACCTAGAGAGGCACCCGAGCCCACGGTTTGCTGTACAGCCCTGTGGATTTAAATCACTCCCTCACACAGACTGTCTCGGTAAGGTCTGCAGAGGCCTTCTCTTCTGGCTTCTCCCTCAGATAGGCAAGATGCCATTTTGTGGGTCTCCCTCAGGAGAGCACAGAGCTCCTTCCTGGTGCTCTTGACCCTGATTCTGGCTTCTCTAATGAGACTGCAACACTAGGCATTTAAAAATTTTTTTCTTCCTAGGAAGAGGCCAGAATATATCTACCATTGTGTCTGGTGCTCTGCCCTTGTGCTGTTTATTTGGTTTTTCCCACCACTGTGCAGCCAAGGTATCTATCTCATTACATTCTCCTTTTAAGCTGACTCTATTCTGTTTCCATTTTAGCTCAAGTCCATTATGCTAAATACTGTACACATTATTATCCCCTAAACAACTTTACACAATCGGTTTTAGTGATCAAGGTCAGGGCCCAGCAAGTTGCAAGACCAACCTTCGAATTGGCTCCCAACCGAAACAGCCAGCAGCCCCTCCTTCTCAAATCAACACTGCTCCCAGAGGGATGGCGCTTCATGTCAGTGAAGAATGTATTAATTAAAGGAAATGAAAAGGTCCTCATTTGTTGTAACGAATTTAGTTCTTGCAGGCCATTTTCTACGGGGTGGCCTGTCTGGAAGATGTGCTGAAAAGAGCTAAAGGGAAAAAAGACATTAAGCTCATAACTGCCTTCAGAGACCTGCTTTTCACCACACTGGCTTTTCCGATATCTGCAGTAAGTTACAAAGATGTGCAGGTAATATAATACACATGTCATATGGACTGACACTTCCCCTGGGCAGCAAGGAGCCCATTATTGTAATCCAGGGCAACTGCATTTGCATAAATGGCCTGAGGACTGCATAGCACTGCCCAGTGTCTCAGGGAAATAAGGCACATTGACTGACAAGATTTATCATTAGCTTTTGTACCTTTGTGAACGTTTGATACAAGATCCTTATGACTGTCTACCAGGGAAGTCTGAGGGACCTTTCCTAACCAAAATACAACTGCGATAACCTTGGTTCCATGAGGGTGATGGGAATGGAGGGTGCTGAGGAGGGCGATGACTGATTTCCCTTTCACACATCTTGTTTCACTTGCTGCAATAAGCATTTGTTACTTCTGCAAGTGGAAACCATTAAAAAAAAAAGGTATGAAAACTTTCAAAGTTGACACTTTGAAATTGAGGAGAGAGAGACAGGCTGTTTGAAATACCTGGTGTGGGACACATGGTGGGTGACTCATGCATTTTGGTGAATGAATGGACATTGGGAAGAAGCCAGACATATATATGCAAAAGGGACAGTCGGCTTGTTGCTGATACTGTCCACGTTTCTACAACATTGCTCATGCGTTCATTCATTAGTTAGAATGGAAACAAACTGAGACCAGGCACACGGGCTGCCCAGCAGGGCCTATAATTAGAAGTGATTACCTCTTTCTACCCGTCATCATTCCGCTTCCTATAGTATTGAGACCTCAAACTTAAATCCAAAATGAAACTCTCCAAACACTAATAATGAGCTCTTGGATAACGGAGCGAGTACGCATTCCAGTTTTACTTTGCAGGACACCTCCTCCTCCACCCCCCAAAATCTTCTAAAGGCTAAGTTTTTTTGTATCAATGGAGTTTATTCATTTTTTAAGACTTAGAAATTGAGCCTTTGGAATTTAAGAAGATGATCGGAAGATTAATAGTTATTTTCTTCCACCTCTCCATTGATTTTGTAGCATGGAAGACAGACACTTTGAAAAGAGAGCCAAGGGGTACAAGAGGATGTTCTGAGCAATAAAGAGATCCAACTCTCCGTTAACTAGCTTGTGAATTACCCTGGGAGCTTGTCACCTATCCTCGCCCCAGCCTTCCTGCTTCCCCTTGCCATGCCTATTTAGAGAGTGGGCAAAGCCAGTGGAAGACTCACTCAAGCCATTCCATGTGGCTGCTCTCAGCACTCCTGGTAAAGCTCAGAGAAGAGAGAAGTCATTGGTTAAAATGAAATGGTCTGCGAATCCTATTACATCCTCTCTGCCTGCCACAATGACAAATAATTGATCCCTAACTCTCTGAAATCCCCAGAGACTGGGTATCGTAATTCTACAATAAATAATTTTTTCCTTCATTTAGTATTTCATTATGTATATATAGGAATGTATCTTTAAAACTGGTATCTATTTTTATTATGCTATGTTTCCTTGATTATCTTAGGAAGCACTCATTGAAAACAAACCTAATGATACTATTTTTGTGTTCTATTTTCCAGTTTGTATTTTTGTCATTCTGGATCCTCTTTCTCTACGATCGAGAACTCGTTTACCCTGAGGCCCTAGATGATATCTTTCCAGTGTGGCTGAATCATGCAATGGTGAGTAAAAGGAAAATTTAGTGAATACAGAAGGGCAATGGCCTCTGTTCTGAGAACTCCAAGTGCCTTATTTATGTTTCCAAACTTCTCCTCAACCCCCAAAATCCCATTCACCCCTCCCTCTTCATCCCGTCACTATTTATTTAAAGAACACACTGAGAATATGAAATGAACAAAAAGTGGTGCTGTAACTGGAGATACGGAGAGCAGATGGGATGTCCAGGCAAGACTCTTTGCCAAGTTGCTTATGAAGTTATTGAAAAGACATGAAACCATAAGGGCAAGCAAATTCTTGGAGTCTGCAGTCCTGAAAGAGAAGTAACTTCAGCAAATAACATGTAATGAATTCCTATCTAGGAATGGAATCAAGCAAGCTTTAAAAATAAGCCACCCTGGATGTTAGCTAGACTGGTGGTGGTGAACATTTCGCAGTACATACAAATATCAAATCATTATGTTGTACACCTGAAACTAATATGCTATACGGGTCAATTATACCTCAGAAAAATCCACCCAAATGTCCAAAGAACAACTCACGGCTCAGAAGCAGCTTCTTAGCTGACACTTGATCAGGACTATTTATCACAAATGATTTACATATTTCTGTTTCCCATTGGGGTTTTTATTCATGTATTTATTTTTGAGCGGCTGAAGAGTAGCCGGAACCTGCTCTGAGTTATTCAGGGCACTGTATCTGAGTACCAGTAACACTGGCCTGGACAAGCAGAGCTGGAGGAGGACCGTCCAGGTCTTGGATGAAGGAGGAGGTCTGAGTCATCACCACACGCACAGAGTCATCATTCAAAGTACTTGCTCCGCTTCTCAATATTTACAAATGTATTTCCACATTAGTCAGGAGTTCAGGAGGAGGTCTGAGAGTCTGTGAAGCAAGTGACATTTAAAAACCGGGGGAAGTCACAAGGGAGTAGCATATCAAGGCTCCTCAGGTTCACAGACTTTCTTCTACCTCCAACTTTTCCACTGTCTTTTTTTTTTTTTTTCCACTGTCTTAAAACTCCCATGATTACCAGTTTGGAAAAGCAGCTCAGTCCACCGGGTGCCCTGCCCCTCACCCCTCAGAAAAACATGCTTTCACTTTAAATATGTGCTCAGTGAGATACTAATTAATTAACTAAGGTATACAAGTTCCGATCTCATTTAGAGTTCAGGACCAAAAACTATATATTTAAGAAGTCCCACCTCCCAGAGACCCGTCCTACCAGTTTCTTTTTGTCAGATCACCTCCACACCTTCCCGTTAACATTAATCTGAAACCCCTACACAGGGAATATTGTGGCTTTTTATGGCAGTTAGACTATATTAAGTATGTTCCTCAAATAGGAGCCCATTTAATTCATACAACTTTCTTTAGATAACATTTACAATCCTGAACTTTTCCAAATTAAAAAAATAAAAACTTAGAAAGGTTAACTGATTTGCCTGGGGCCACTGAGCTCATAATTCACTCTTCCTTGCCTTGTACTATAGTAAGTGCAGAACGTGTGGTTCGATCTAGTTTCATAATTCACCAGGCAATCAAAAAGGATGTCACTTTGCTTGATTAACAAAGCAAAGTGAGAATTCTCACTTAAAAAAATCCAAAATCCCCATCTGTATGCTAATAAGCCAAAACTCTACTTAAGAAAATGAAGCGATTTGGGACAACTGACTGAGCTAGATGTTACTAAAATAAAAAGGCAGAGTATTGAAAGTGTCTTTTATTTGGAGCCAAACACATATATCAAATACCTTTTCAAGGTTTTGTTAGCTCAGCTAGTAGTTTCCCTACAACTATTACAGGCTTGCTGCCTCCTCGGGGTACCATTTTCCACACGGAAGTAAGGTTAGACTTCTTCCAAATAGTTGTGACGGTGAAGCCCAGCATTTGTGACCTCGCTAAACAGCCATATGGATTTTTGGTAATTTTGGAAGCAGATAGCTTGGTAATGTATGTCATATCCATCAGTTAACTGGCAAGGCAGATAATATACAACAGAGAACATAAAATATTCGTGTGCCTTCACAAGCTGGGGGTTTCTTTTGACCCTGCTCTTTGCCTTTTGGTCAATCAAGTAACCTGAATCCCTTAGAGAGAAGGGGCTAGGGTCAAAAAGGGTGGAACGACAGTGAAAAAGAGAAAAGAAGAGGCAACCTGCCTTGGGTCAGACACAGACTCTTCTGTGATTCTATTAATTTAATTGGAGAAACTCCCAACAGAGCCATTTCTAGTGAAAATGCTGGCATCAGCAAAACCAGTATTGGGTGCTCCTAACGGGGTCATCCCCCAACGTCCCATGCTTCCTTATGGTGTCTGCATCTCATCCCTCTCCCCCAAACTGTGTCCCTTACTCTGGACATTTTGTGTCCTCACTATCAAATACTCCCGGTCTGTTACCTCAAGAAATGCTCTCTGCTAACTTTTTAAATACTAGTATAAAAGAATATGGAAATGGCTGTTACTGGGTTAATCTGTTGACACTTTCTGCATTTTAACAGTGTCCTTCCACGACAACTCAAATGAGTAAATACCCAGAAACCACCACTGTGGCAGCCAAAGTGAGGATGGGAGGTCACTGGTACTAGTTGCTTCCATGTAGGGCTGGGCCTGATCTTAAAATGAATCACTTCCTGTATTGCTCCTTTTTTTCTTCCACAATATAAGAATTATTGCTGTACAAAGCCAGTGTCATACTTTCCTGAAGGTTCTTTCATTTCACAACAGTCTTTATGTTTACTATTCTAGCCTTAGCTTTGGAATATTCTCCCTGTTGCCATTTGCATTGCTGCCCTGGGTTTTATGAGTAGAATTTGTCAAATTAAGAAATACCACTCTCGGGGCTTCCCTGGTGGCGCAGTGGTTGGGAGCCCGCCTGCCGATGCAGGGGACACGGGTTTGTGCCCCGGTCCGGGAGGGTCCCACATGCCGCGGAGCGGCTGGGCCCGTGAGCCATGGCCGGGCCGCTGAGCCTGCGCGTCCTGAGCCTGTGCTCCGCAACGGGAGGGGCCACGACAGTGAGAGGCCCGCGTACCACCAAAAAAAAAAAAAAAAGAAAAAGAAAGAAATACCACTCTCCCCTTTGACACAGTGTAGTTCTAAAACCTTCATGATTCATCAAGTCTTTGGGCTCCTCCCAACGCAACCCTTCTAGCTCATTATAGACTTGCCATTGCAGTAGATCATTCAAAGCTGACTATCATCTCTAATGGACATTTTTCTATCCTTGTTATATATTCAAACCAAACAGTAACATCAGTGTAATATTTGCATCAACCGTGGGCAGGCTGCCTTATTTAAAGTAGATCAACCGGACTGTTTTATTGCTAAGCTGTTCTCCAGTCTTCAAGAAAGAAGGGAAAGAATAGCAAAGTACTCCTCCAGGTTTTGCCAGGAAAACATTAACTCCTCAGGCATTATCTAAATGACTACTAAAGATAGAACCAGAACAGATAGATTCAAACAGTAGGAAGAGGACTCAGTAACTGAGGAAATGCTCAGATCCTAACCTGAAGGGAGCTGGGGAACTTATTTCTCCGGAAATCAACCTAAACCATTCAGGTTTCCCTAAAGGAGAGGTAAAAGATCAGAGGCCGTCTACATTTGAAATCAGTACACGATTACTGAGCATGTGCATACAAGCACCTTATAAACTACCAAGGACTGCATAAACAGTTATTATCATGTAAGACTCTCAATCCACGATCACAGAGTTTTAGAACTGGAAAGGCTTCATTTATATTAATGGAGATTTCAAAACAATCTGCTCTTAAGAGACAGGCCTTATCTTGGCTCTTTAAATTGGAGCAAATACCAAATCCAGCTACCTAGTTATTTAATGTGTTATCATTTATTCACTTGAAAAAAAATAATTATTAAGTACCAACTATAAGGGTAACACCAAGATGGATATTTGACAAGGGTTTTGACTTCTGGCACCCTTAACTCTGGTTGAGCCTAGTATACACACACAAAGTTGAAATAATAAAAATAACAGTTAATGCTAATACAAGACATTGACATAGATGGTGTCATGCAGCGTTATGTTATTATTGCCAAGTGAATGACATAGACAGGAGGGCTGCTATGCCCCTTGTGTCCCAGCCTGGCTGTGACAGGCACGTGGGTCATGATTGGACAACCTGGAAGGCCTTTTAGCCCTCTCTGGGGGCTTGCTGGGGAGTCAAAATGTCAAGGGAGTGAAACTCTAAACCTTCCAGTTTCTTCCTCACTCACAGTATGCCAGATGTTGTCCATCACTAAATTCAGGCCCAGTCTCAGATTTTTCTCTCCCACCGTAAGCTTGGTGTGAAACCGTCGGGCTGCTAGGTAGAGGTAGGTGAGTCCTAATGAGTAAAGAAGGTCACCTGTGGGGACATCAGCATCAAATGGCCGCCCTCTGTCCTCAACATTACAAACCCCTCGCCCATGCCTCCTTGGTTCTTTACCCCAGTGCTTCTGGGCAGAGAGGACCCACAGTCTAGATATCTCTGGATAGCTCAGTGGTTTTCAGCCTTTAGGAAACAGAACGCTTTGTGAATCTGAGGAAATCTATGAACACTTTCCCAAGGAAAGCACAAATAACCATAAAATTTTGTGTACAATCTTAGAAGGTTCATAGACCCTCAAAATTCCATTTACGGACCACAGGTTAAAATCTCCTGACATAACGGAACATATACTTGAAAACTGGGCCCCCAGATGAGTTCTAATGCTGAGTTCAAATAAAAATACAAAATCAAGAATTATTCATGGGGTGACAAGGAAAATTTGAGATATGATTCCTAACCTCAAGAAGCTTATAGTTTTATCTATATACATACTCCCACCCAGCCTTTTAACTTGCTGTACGTAGAGGCTGTGTTCTGAAGGAACTCTGGCAGAACATTTGCCACAGTTAAAAACAGCCCCCCGCCCCTCCAGTATTATTCCCCAGAAAGTCCATGTCTGAAAAGGAAGAGGGTCCTGGTCAGGGTTCCTATGGGGAACTCCACCTCCCATCTACTTCTGTTTCCATATGATATAAGACAACAGCCAGAGTATGTTCTGCTGATACAGCAGCGTCCCGGCCCATGTCACTCACAGGGTGGTAAGTGAGATCCTTTGGAGGCTTGGTCTAAGTCCGCAGACATGCTGTGCTTGTGTTCAGTATAGATCTGGAATGTAGAGCCATCAGGATTTACTGAATATCTGGCAAGAAAAAAAAGGGAGATAAGCTTAAGACACGGGGGAGGTATGGATAGAGATGGTAGGGGAGGTGCAAGGATTGTGGAGAAGGAAATTGTTTCGTCTGGACATTTTTGAGATGCCAATTAGACAACAAACTTTAGATGCAGAATAGGCAGCTGGACATATAAGCCTAGGGGAGATTTCTGGACTGGTGACATAAATTTGGCTGTCTTCATTATAAAGATTGTTTTTAAAGTTAAATGAGATCACCTAGGGAGTAAGTATGGTTAGAGAAGATATCCCAGGACTAAGCCTTAGAACATTCCAACTTTCAGTACTTGGGAGGAAAAACAGGAGAATTCAACAAAGGAGATTGAAAAGGAGATGCCAGTGAGTTAGGTAGAAATCCAGTGCAGTTTAGTCTCCTGGAAGTCAAGTATAAAAATGTTTCAAGAGGAAGTCTTCTATGTCAAAAGCTGCTGAGAGGTCAAGTAAGAATGACACTGTAAGATGATCATTGGATTTGCAGTAATGAACTCTCTGGTGACTTGTACAAGAGCAGTTTGACTGGGGGGAGGGGAGAGCCTTGGTAGTGCTGTATGTACTAGTTTCCTGCTGCTACTCTAACAAATTAATGCAAACTTAAATGGCTTAAAGCAATACAAATTATCTTACAGTTGTAGACGTCAGAAGTTCAAAATGGGTCTTATGGGATAAAATCAAGGTGTCAGCAGAGCAGCATTCCTTCTGGAAGCTCTAGAGGAGGATCTGTTTCCTTCCCTCTTCCATCTACAGTCTGTGTGCCTTCTTTGATTCACGGTCTCTTCCTCCTTCAAATCTGCTGTACCATTAAACTCTAAAATCTTCTCTGGCCATTTTCTACTCTAGACCAAGTCCACATTAGAAAGAGAAACTATGGCTGCCAACAATGACCAGAAAATGGTGCTGGGAAATAACTTGTCATGTGACTCTGGAGAGGGAAGGGCTGCACCAGTTAAACTGATGGTGTACCACAGGAAAGCTCCTTTCTCAGAGCATCGTTCTAAAGCTCTGAGCAAGAATGAAGATAGAATCACTTCTCAAACCCTGATATTTACTTGGATTTTTTTTTCAGGTTTAATCACTACAGTGTTATAAAAAGTTGCCCTCTTGTTTTAAAACACTTTATTCATTCCATTCGCTTCCTAATCCAAGGTAGGTTAGACGCTCCAGTGGCACTGGAGAAACACTGAGTTAAATGAATGCTTAAAGCTCAGCAGTGAAATCAGAAGCTAAGCTGGGATTAGGAAGCAGAGTTAGCTGGGTAAGAACAATAAAGCCATCTTGCCCCTCAGGAAGTCTTAAGGTAAACACAGGAGATTCTGATAATGAACTGCCAAAGGATTACCAGTCCACTTAAGGTTTTATATAACTACAACCAAGCAATCACAGTGCCTGCTTTCTTCATCTCTTGAGAGCAGAAACCAGAATGGTGGAAGTATATCTTTTTAAAAAAAAATCCCAGTTCTGAGAATTTCCGGTGTGTGCTGAAGAGTAGCTTGCTTTTACAATTCCATTACCCAGTGATGCTCTATCAATGGGCTGCTTTTGAAACAGAAGAATACCAGTAGAAAATACATCCCAATTTCAAAATCAAAGTCAAAGGTTTTTTTTTTTTTTTTTTTTTGTGGTACGTAGGCCTCTCACCGTTGTGGCCTCTCCCGTTGCGGAGCACGGGCTCCGGACGCGCAGGCTCAGCGGCCATGGCTCACGGGCCCAGCCGCTCAACGGCATGCGGGATCCTCCCGGACCGGGGCACGAACCTGCGTCCCCTGCATCGGCAGGCGGACTCCCAACCACTGCGCCACCAGGGAAGCCCAAAGTCAAAGGTTTTTAATGATCAAAACCTATACACGTCTTCTAAGAAGTTACTGGGAATTTGAATAATTGAAATCATTCGGTGTCCTTGAGGGTTCGCTAGCAGGTCTCCCGTCCTGTGTGATGTAACTAGTCCCCACTTCCATGGCAACCACGGGTAATACTACCAACAGGAAGAATGACTTTATGCTGGAGAATAACCAAGGTGGAGAAACTCACAACAGAAGATCCTAAACCTCTCTGAAATACCAAAAGAAATCAAATCTAAGTGGGTAGGAGAGGGCAAAAGTCCCATGATCTCAGAGCAGAAGTGAAAATGCCCACGAGCAGCCTGGTGGAGGGTGTGAGAGCCTTCTCCACAGATCTGAATGGACATCCCCTTCCTGACTAGGGAGCCAGCACAGAAAAGCCCCCTTCATGCTTCTAGTTACTTCCTAACCCCACAGGCAGACACTCTGACAGCTGCAGAGTCCCGTCCTGGAACAGGGAGCTGCTGACAGGCTCTCAGCCAGCCTCCACATCTTTTTCCCTGGTCTCTTTATCTTCTCTGCCTACAGAGCAACCACTTGTGCCTAATTGGGAATTGAGTTTTTCCAAGCCCTCTAATCTTACTCTCACCTCCAGGTCCTTGGATTATCAGCCAGTAGATGATTTCTGTAGGGCGTTATCTAGTCTGCTTTATTCTACTTGCCCACATATTATACACCCATCACATGGATTCCTAGCTCTCACATGCTTATGTCCTAAGTTTTGAATTCTCAGCCCTGCCCTTCATTCCTCTCAATCCAACGGGCACATACATTAATATATAGGTACCTGCGTTCCCAACTGCTTCCTAAATCTCAACAGCTCTTCCAACCTATCACCAGCCTTACTTACTTACCAGCTTCATCCTTTTTCTATCACCTTCATGTATTCACTAGACTCATTTATTTTCTCTAAAAGTTTACAATTAGAGCAAAGCTAAAGAAGAGTGAGAACATGGGAACAGGAATGAGCTCTTTCTCTAGGGAGTTCATGCATGTTGAGCCATGTGAGACAGGGGCAACGCCGGAGTCTGTGAGAGTGTGAACAAAAGGGCTGCTCAAGGTGGAGCTCCTGCTTTTATGCTTAGTGATTCTACACTGAGTGTGGACTTGCAGTCTTTTAACAGTGTTCTGATAAAAGGGCCCAGATGCCATCTAAAGAGCATCTCCATTAATACAGAAATCTATAGGCATGTTGGTGCACACTCCATGTATTCACTCAAAGAATAGCTATCGAATTCTGAATGCTGAGAAACAATAAAAACCTGATGTTGGAAACAAGCTTGCTGATCAGGGGCAAGAGGGCATGGCCATTGCTTGAAAATGCTGTTCTTGCTATTGTCTTAGTACATATGACTAACAGACAATAATATAGTGATATTTCCCTTTTTACCCAATGCATGCTTGACGATAAATATTCTTTTGTAGCAATGACTGGCAGAGACACTAAAATACTTAACCTATCAAATCGTATTTAATAGAAGTCTTTTGTCTCCAATCAACCCAGGGACTTTAGTTTAAGGCTTATATGTGGGAACATTTTAATTAATATGCAACTTTTTCTGACATATTTTAAAATACTTTGCTAACCTAATAATGTCAGAGTTAGCGGCATTAAAATATCATGATGATCACAGAAATTGTAAGCCTAGCAAAAAAGGTGCTTAAGAAATATTTGTTGAATGATATCTGACAACTGGAATATTAAGCTGCATATCCAAAGGGAATGACACAATCTTAGTGGTATCTCTTTTGAGGTGGTGACTTTTAGAGCATGGTGCAGACAGTCCAAGACATCTCCAGGTACAGGTCATCAGGAAATGGACCATCTGGTGAATCATATCCTATCTTCACAAATGTCCTTTCACATCTGTTAAGGTTCTTCTTGGGCTAAAAAGTTGGAAGGGATAAACTATTAGGAAGAAAAGTGCTGGAGCTTGATCCCTAAGAGTTAGTTTGGGATGAGTGGAAGCAAAATGTCTTAGCCCTGTGTCTCAGTTGTAAAAATAATTGATCTCAGATGTTTTCTACACGTTAATTTTTGATTTCCTGAAAAGAATTGACAAAAGGACCAGAAAACCTCAGTTATGGTCCCATTTCGGCCATTGTCTTGCTGTGTGATTCTTGGAAAAGCTAACAGACCTACACTGGGTATTGGTTCCTTGAAATAGGTGAGTTTACTGTTCTTAAGTCTCAGTGATGCTATCAGGAGCAAATAAAATAATACGTGTGCATCATAAAGTGCTATCCATGATGTGTAACAACCTCTGCCAAATTGTTGTCAACTTGGAATCACCGTCACCCCTTCTCCATTCTCCTCTGCATAGCAAGGGTTAAGCCTGGAGTCACACACAAGGTCCTAGAATCCCCTTCTCCATATGGTTCCAGGTGAGAGTCAGCCAATGGCAGGCACTCTCATGAGACGTGCAAGTGAGAACGCCTTTTTCTCTAGCGGCAGTTGAGAACAGGTGTGCGGACACGAGGTTAGCACCAACTGCTGGACAAGCACCCAGGAATCACAGGCGTTACACTACAGGCAGCGAGGGGGCAGTTCCCAGAGACTTCTGAGATTTACCACAGCTTCTGAGCCAGCTCCCTCAAACCATCCCCTTGTAGTAAAAGTTTCCCTGACTTTTACTGCTTTGACCTTTCCAATAACTGCCAAAGCCTCTAAAACCTTCATCCTTGGAATCCCTCAATGGGCTTCCCCGTTCCTGATGGGATCCTGCCTGATAATGGCCATAAATTCCTGCATCCTTCCAACTCATGCCCACAGCCCTTAGCAGGAGGAGAAGGTTATCCATCCAAGGGAAACAAGGTCCTGAGCGCCATCCATTTCTGGCCATAGAGAGCAACAGTAGCCTGAAACAAACAAACATACAAACATTACAAGACACCGCAAACGCTGAAAAAAATATTTAAAAAATATTTGTAAACACTTGACTTACGGACAAGAAAATAATGGAAATTCCCCAAAGTTAAAATAAAACAGAAGAGGAGCTAAGAAAGAGAGTGAGATGCAGGCAATATCTGAAGAGAGAATCACTGATTATTTCTTGGAATTTATGAAAAATTAATTCTCAGAGTCAAGAAGTGCCAAAAAAAAAAAAAAAAGACACACAGGACACAGGGCAGACATCTAGTCACTTGTATGACATCACAGACACCTTAGACAAAAAGATCCTAGAACCAGCCAGATTAATAAAATGGATTTCCCCAAAAGTAACCACTGTTACACTGATAGCTGATTTCTCAATACCAACAAAGAAGCCAGAAGAAGTGGAATAACAGCTTCAAAGTATTGAAGAAAAAAAGAGCCAACCTATTTACTCTCCAAAAGTATCTTCTGAAACAGGGACAAAGTAAAGACATTTTCAGACACACTAAAACAGACGTTATCACCCACAGACCCTCAGTAATGGAAAATGCTAAAGGTCGTACTTCAGGAAGAAGGAAAATGATCTCAGAAGGGAGGTATGAGATACCAAAAACAATGGCAAGCAATGTGTTCAGTTTATGGTGACTTTAAAAAAGAATGAATTAAAATCCTGGATGCAAACAGAATGTAAGTTGAGAGAGGGCTGATTAGAATTAAGGCATGTTAAGCCCCCCCTGGATTGCTGGTGGGGAGGGGCTAGAAATAATGACTTATATTAGCCGTTACCACATTAAATACGCGTGTTTTAATGTCTAGAATAGCCACATACAAATGGAGTGTATGACTTATGCATCAGTAGAAAAGGAAAAAATGAACAGGAAAAAAAAATAAACTGATGAGAGTTCGAATCCATGGTCAGAGACTATTCTAAGGTGTGGAGAAGAGCATGGGAACAGGACCTGGTAAGAGGTAGATTCAAACCCATGAATATGGGAAGTGGCTTATGGTGGAAAGGGCTTTCCTGCAGGATTAAGTTACCTTCCCCCGAGAATCATTTCTACTGTTCCTGCAGGCACAGATCTCTAAATTATGCAGCCACCCCCTAACTGAGCTGTTCCAGTTAATAATGTAGTTGATATGATGGGGGCTGGGGTGCAGGATGGGAAGGTCAGAGCATATTTGAGAGTAAAATGCTAAGCTTCTGAAGTACTCATTATAAAGGGGTAGGCAAAAGAAAAGGGAATTAATGATTAAATCATCCTTTTTGTTCATCCCTTTAGTAGGGACAAGAGCCCTGTTCCCGAAGGCTTATTCCACAAGCCACTATTTAATAATACTAAATTGTGATTATAGATGAATTTGGTGGAGTGTTCTCCTTTCTAATCCCGCAGCTGTCCCTGGAGAGGAGGCCCCTAGAGTTCTCTGCCAATTAAGAAAAGGCTCTTGATCATAAAGTGATCTCTGGAGGTGATCAAACTGCCTGCCTTCCATGCTAGGCAATGTAACAATTAAGCACAAGTTTGTATCTTTTTTATATTGTGGTGCATGCTGTGTATTCGTCTGTATATAATTAAAGTTTCAGGGTTGGGTTTTAATGTCTCAGGATTGCCTGATTTACTTTCCTGTTAGTGTCAACATGGGAGTTCTGCACACGAATCTACAGAACAACCTGGACCTACTAGTGAGGGGAGGGGTGAAATGCAAGTTCTGTCTGTTACCCGGGATTTCCCCCACTGAGAGATCTAACTGGAAACCAAGTTCTCAGCTCTCCCCAGCTCAGCAATGCCCCAAAATGGAGACTTTGCCAACACAGGCACTGCTTTTCTTTTCCCCAGTTTCCCAATCCCTTCTGTTCTTCTATTCTATTCTATTCTGGTGGTTGTGGGGTTGGCTGATTAGGCGTTTCCTTCAGGGCAGATAGTGCTATTTGAGCCACACGCAAAACAAGCAGGTATGCCTTTCCGAACGGAACAAAGTCCAAGAGCATTGCCCCAGACCCATACGGAATTATCTGTACAATTCTGCTCATTCCTCTTATTCTAGCCACCAACTATCCCCAAACTGCCAAACCCAGGGCTCCTGTTTCTGCCCCCATCTTACTCTCAGCAGCATTCAGCACCCTACACTTCTCGCTCCCTGAAACTGTGCTTTTTTGGTTCTATTGATAGAAGACTTGACTCGTTTTCCTCCTACCTCAGTCTCTGGCTGTGTCCTCTACCTGCCCTCTAACTGATGCCCTCTTTAAGGCTTGTCCTGGACCCTCTTTGCCAGTACTCTTTTCGCAGTAACTACTCACATCCATCCCCAAGGGTTTAATTCTATCCATGTGCTGAGTCTATAGCTCAGATAGCCTTTGAGTTCCAGATTTGTTTCTCTACTGCCTACCTGACATCGCTGTTATAGGCACAGCTGTAGGCATGCCACAGACATCTCTGAATCAACGTGTCCAGAAGTGGACCTGTTATACTCACTGCCAAACCTGTCCTGGGCACCTCCATCTCAGAAAATGGAGCCACCATCCTCCCAACTGCTCAAGACAGAAACCAGCATTGACCTTCCCACCTCGCTCCATCCCACCACCCTCATATCCCATCTATGAACTAGTGTCGTCGATGCTTCCTCCAAAATATGTAGCAAATCTGTTCGCTTTCTAGTTTGCTTTCTGTTCACTGCCAACACCCTGGTGTCCACCTTCACTTCTCATCTAAACCATACAATACCTCCAAACGGGTCTTCCTGCTTCCATTCTCGACCTTCTCCATACAGCAGCACGATACACAGGAAATAGTGTCCCCCTTCCTAGTGCTCTGCAGTGGCTTTCCGCTACACTTAGAATAAGTGTAGTGGAAACTACACTTATGGGAACTCCTTCCCATGGCCCACAGGCCTGATGAACCTGGCCCCTGCTTAATGCTCCAGACTCCGGTGGAGCCTGTCCCCCCATTACACTATGTTACAGCTCTTCTGGCCTCTGCTTTGTTTCTGTAACTATGAGAGCTCCTTCCCACACCGGGACCTCTGCATATGCTGTCCCCTTTGCCTGGAATGTTCTCCATTTGCTCTTCCCTGGCTTTGCTCTTACATGTAGGTCCCAGCTTAAAAATGACCTCCTCAGAATGACCCTCCCTGACTGCCTTATGTAAAGCATGTGCCTCCACTTTCCTTCCAATGAGTAGATTCCTGTTTGTTTCCTTTATAGCCCATATCGTGACTGGTATCTATGTGGCTGTTTACTTGTTTATAGAAAATCTTGCTGATCAGACTGTAAGGTCTACAGGGGCAGGGCCCATATTTGTTTACTGTTTAATCCCCAGCACCTCACACAGCACCGGGCATGGGGTAGGCACCTAATGAAGATGGCTGCACAGAAGAATGAAGTCTTTTCCTCTTGCTCTGGTAGCTTCTCTGTGCCCTAGATTGACCCCCGAGTTCCTCCTCAGGGGTAGAGTGAGGTGTGCTGGGACCAAAGGGCATTGGAGGCAGAGAGAAAGCCTTTAGCAACCCTGCCTTTACATCTGTGGATGACATGATACGTTTGAAACTTTGAGGTGTTCTTTTGTACAGAAAGTTACAAGTGAGGAAAATTCTAGAGAGATTATTGGTACCTTGAAATATCTATGGGGCTTTTAGTTGTTGTATCTGAGACATATGCTATATTAGTGACTGATTTATGTTCAAAGAGACGCACAGAGTCATAGTAATTACATATATTTTGTTAAAGGAGAGATGATGTTTATTCTGATTTGGACTGGACTGTGGTTCAAAAGTGGTTCTGGAAAAAACATTTCCAGGCTTACACTTTCCTCTGTTATCACCATTCTCAATGTTAATTAGGTAACTGAGTATTCATGTAGCCAAAGAGAGTTCAAAAAACCATTAAAGGGCTTCCCTGGTGGCGCAGTGGTTGCGCGTCCACCTGCCGATGCAGGGGAACCGGGTTCGCGCCCCGGTCTGGGAGGATCCCACGTGCCGCGGAGCGGCTGGGCCCGTGGGCCATGGCCGCTGCCCACCGGGAGAGGCCACAACAGTGAGACATACCACAAAAAAAAAAAAAAAAAACAAAAAAAAAACCCACAAAACAAAAAAAAAAACATTAAATCAAGGAATAAGGGTGGCAGAGGCTGAATTTAAGAAAAGGAATGAAGACATGACCACAGAAAAAACCAGATGAAAGAAAAGTGGTCAGAAGAAAGAGGAGAAGAATTGATTGCAAAAACAGCCTCTTTTTATCTCTGTGAAAGTGTGTGGAAGGCCCATTTCCCCCATTTTTGTTGGTGGGCTAGCAGTGGCTCTGAGAGAGATTCTTCCCTCTCTCTCTTTTTTTTTAATGTGGACCATTGTTTTTAAAAGTCTTTATTGAATTTGTTACAATATTGCTTCTGTTTTATGTTTTAGTTTTTTGGCCCCAAGGCATGTGGGATCTTAGCTCCCCGGCCAGCGATCGAACCCACACCCCTTGCATTGGAAGGTGAAGTCTTAACCACTGGACCACCAGGGAAATCCCTCTGAGAGAGATGCTTGATAACAAACAACCAAGGATTCCTACTGATGAGCAGAAGCTAGTAATGGGGTGCATTAGTATTTGTGAAAAGTGAACCCACGAATGTGGAATTCCACCAATAGAAAGAGAATAACTACATCGGTGGCTGCCACTGAACCTAATGTTTTTTCTTTCCTTTAACATCTTTATTGGAGTATAATTGCTTTACAATGTTGTGTTAGTTCCTGCTGTATAACAAAGTGAATCAGCTGTATGTATATATACATCCATCCCCATATCTCCTCCCTCTTGCATCTCCCTCCCACCCTCCCTATCCCACCCCTCTAGGTGGTCACAAAGCACTCAGCTGATCTCCCTGTGCTACGCAGCAGCTTCCCACTAGCTATCTATTTTACATTTGGTACTGTATATATATCATTGCTACTCTCTCACTTCATCCCAGTTTAACCTTCCCTCTCCCTGTGTCATCAAGACCATTCTCTCTGTCTCCGTCTTTATTCCTGTTCTGCCTCTAGGTTCATCAGAACCGCCTTTTTTTTTTTTTTTTAGATTCCATATACATGTGTTAGCATACGGTACTTGTTTTCCTCTTTCTGACTTACTTCACTCTGTATGACAGACTCTAGGTCCATCCACCTCACTACAAATAACTCAATTTCGTTTCTGTTTATGGCTGAGTAATATTCCATTGTATATATGTGCCGCATCTTCTTTATCCATTCATCTGTCGATGGACACTTAGGTTGCTTCTGTGTTCTGGCTATTGTAAATAGTGCTGCAATGAACACTGGGGTACATGTCTCTTTTTGAATTATGGTTTTCTCAGGGTATATGCACAGTAGTGGGATTGCTGGATCATACGGTAGTTCAATTTTTAAGGAACCTCCATACTGTTCTCCACAGTGGCTGTATCAATTTACATTCCCACCAACAGTGCAAGAGACTTCCCTTTTCTCCACACCCACTCCAGCATTTGCTGTTTGTAGATTTTGTGATGATGGCCATTGTGACCGGTGTGAGGTGATACCTCACTGTGGTTTTGATTTGCATTTCTCTAATGATTA
>NC_041231.1:100012616-100013992 GCF_002837175.3 Physeter macrocephalus
GATTAATGCTTTGTCAGTTGCTTCATTTGCAAATATTTTCTCCCATTTTGTGAGTTGTCTTTTCATCTTCTGTATGGTTTCCTTTGCTATGCAAACGCTTTTAAGTTTAATTAGGTCCCATTTGTTAATTTTTGTTTTTATTTCCATTTCTCTAGTAGGTAGGTCAGAAAGGATCTTGCTGTGATTTATTTCATAGAGTGTTCTGCCTATGTTTTCCTCTAAGAGTTTTATAGTGTCTGGCCTTAAATTTAGGTCTTTAATCCATTTTGAGTTTATTTTTGTGTATGGTGTCAGGAAGTGTTCTAATTTCATTCTTTTACATGTAGCTGTCCAGTTTTTGTATCATCTTTAATTTCTTTCATCAGTGTCTTATAGTTTTCTGCATACATGTCTTTTGTCTCCTTAGGTAGGTTTATTCCTAGGTATTTTATTCTTTCTGTTGCAATGGTAAAAGGCAGTGTTTCCTTAATTTCTCTTTCAGAATTTTTGCCATTAGTGTATAGGAATGCAAGAGATTTCGGTGCATTAATTTTGTATCCTGCTACTCTACCAAATTCATTGATTAGCTCTAGTAGTTTTCTGGTAGCATCTTTAGGATTCTCTATGTATAGCATCATGTCATCTGCAAACAGTGACAGTTTTACTTCTTCTTTTCCAGTTTGGATTCCTTTTATTTCTTTTTCTTCTCTGACTGATGTGGCTAAAACATCCAAAACAGTGTTGTATAATTGTGGTGAGAGTGGGCAACCTTGCCTTCTTCCCAATCTTAGAGGAAATGGTTTCAGTTTTTCATCATTGAGCACGATGTTGGCGGTGGGTTTGTCGTATATGACCTTTATTATATTGAGGTAGGTTCCCTCTATGCCTACTTTCTGGAGAGTTTTTATCATAAATGGGTGATGAATTTTGTCGAAAGCTTTTTCGGCATCTACTGAGATTACCATATGGTTTTTATCCTTCAATTTGTTAATATGGTGTATCACATTGACTGATTTGCGTATACTGAAGAATCCTTGCATTCCTGGAATAAACCCCACTTGATCATGGTGTATGATGAATTCACCTGTGAAGCCATCTGGTCCTGGGCTTTTGTTTGTTGGAAGATTTTTAATCACAGTTTCAATTTCAGTGCTTGTGATTGGCCTGTTCATATTTTCTCTTTCTTCCTGGTTCAGTCTTAGAAGGTTCTACTTTTCTAAGAATTTGTCCATTTCTTCCAGGTGGTCCATTTTATTGGCATATAGTTGCTTATAGTAATCTCCCATGATCCTTTGTATTTCTGCAGTATCAGTTGTTACTTCTCCTTTTTCATTTCTAATTCTTTTCATTTGAGTCTTCTCCCTTTTTTTCTTGATGAGTCTGGCTAATGGCTTATG
>NC_041231.1:100014156-100073326 GCF_002837175.3 Physeter macrocephalus
CTTATTTATTTTCATTTTGGATGATCTGTCCATTGGTGAAAGTGGGGTGTTAAAAGTCCCCTACTATTATTGTGTTACTGTCGATTTCCCCTTTTATGGCTGTTAGCATTTGTCTTATGTATTGAGGTGCTCCTATGTTGGGTGCATAAATATTTTCAATTGTTATATCTTCTTCTTGGACTGATCCCTTGATCATTATGTAGTGTCCTTCTTTATTTTAAAGTCTGTTTTGTCTGATATGAGTATAGCTATTCCAGCTTTCTTTTGATGCCCATTTGCATGGAATATCTTTTTCCATCCCCTCACTTTTGTTTTAGATGTAAGATTAGGTCGTTTATTTGAGCTTTTTCTTGTTTCTTGAGGTAGGATTGTATTGCTATAAGCTTTCTTTTGATGCCCATTTGCATGGAATATCTTTTTCCATCCCCTCACTTTCAGTCTGTGCATGTCCCTAGGTCTGAAGTGAGTCTCTTGTAGACAGCATATATACAGGTCCTGTTTTTGTATCCACTCAGCAAGTCTGTGTCTTTTGGTTGGAGCATTTAATCCATTTACATTTAAGGTAATTATCAATACGTATGTTCCTACTACCATTTTCTTAATTGTTTTGGGTTTGTTTTTGTAGGTCTTTTCCTTCTCTTGTGTCTCCTGCTTAGAGAAGTGCCTTTAGCATTTGTTGTAACGCTGGTTTGGTGGTGCTGAATTCTCTTAACTTTTGCTTGTCTGTAAAGGTTTTAATTTCTCCGTGGAATCTGAATGAGATCCTTGCTGGGCAGAGTAATCTTGCTTGTAGGTTTTTCCCTTTCATCACTTTAAATATGTCCTGCCACTCCCTCCTGGCTTGCAGACTTTTTGCTGAAAGATCAGCTGTTAACCTTATGGGCATTCCCTTGCATGTTATTTGTTGCTTTTCCCTTACTGCTCTTAATATTTTTTCTTTGTATTTAATTTTTGATAGTTTGATTAATATGTCTTCGTGTGTTTCTCCTTGGATTTATCGTGTATGGGACTCTCTGTGCTTCCTGGACTTGACTGACTATTTCCCTTCCTGTGTTAGGGAAGTTTTTCAACTATTATCTCTTCAAATATTTTCTCAGACCCTTTCTTTTTGTCTTCTTCTTCTGCGACCCCTATTATTTGAATGTTGGTGCATTTAGTGTTGTCCCAGAGGTCTCTGAGACTGTCCTCAATTCTTTTCATTCTTTTTTCTTTATTCTGCTCTGTGGCAGTTATTTCCACTCTTTTATCTTCCAGGTCACTTATCTGTTCTTCTGCCTCAGTTATTCTGCTATTGATTCCTTCTAGAGAATTTTTAATTTCATTTATTGTGTGGTTTGTCACTGTTTGTTTGCTCTTTAATTCTTCTAGGTCCTTGTTAAACGTTTCTTGCATTTTCTTCTTTCTATTTCCAAGATTTTGGTTATCTTCTCAAAAAACCAGATTTTAGTTTTATTGATCTTTGCTATTATTTCCTTCATTTCTTTTGCATTTATTTCTGATCTGATCTTTATGATTTCTTTCCTCTGCTAACTTTGGGGGTTTTTTTGTTCTTCTTTCTCTAATTGTTTTAGATGTAAGATTAGGTCGTTTATTTGAGCTTTTTCTTGTTTCTTGAGGTAGGATTGTATTGCTATAAACTTCCCTCTTACAACTGCTTTTGCTGCATCCCATAGATTTGGGGTCATCATGTTTTCATTGTCATTTATTCCTAGGTATTTTTTGATTTCCTCTTTGATTTCTTCAGTGATCTCTTGGTTACTTAGTAGCATATTGTTTAGCCTCCATGTGTTTGTATTTTTTAAAGTTTTTTTTTCATGTAATTGACAACTAGTATCATAGCGTTGTGGTTGGAAAAGATACTTGATATGATTTCTACTTTCTTAAATTTACTGAGGCTTGATTTGTGACCCAAGATATGCTCTATCCTGGAGGATGTTCCATGAGCACTTGAGAATAAAGTGTATTCTGTTGTTTTTGGATGGAATGTCCTATAAATATCAATTGAGTCCATCTGGTCTAATGTGTCATTTAAAGCTTGTTCCTTATTTATTTTCATTTTGGATGATCTGTCCATTGGTGAAAGTGGGGTGTTAAAAGTCCCCTACTATTATTGTGTTACTGTCGATTTCCCCTTTTATGGCTGTTAGCATTTGTCTTATGTATTGAGGTGCTCCTATGTTGGGTGCATAAATATTTTCAATTGTTATATCTTCTTCTTGGACTGATCCCTTGATCATTATGTAGTGTCCTTCTTTATTTTAAAGTCTGTTTTGTCTGATATGAGTATAGCTATTCCAGCTTTCTTTTGATGCCCATTTGCATGGAATATCTTTTTCCATCCCCTCACTTTCAGTCTGTGCATGTCCCTAGGTCTGAAGTGAGTCTCTTGTAGACAGCATATATACAGGTCCTGTTTTTGTATCCACTCAGCAAGTCTGTGTCTTTTGGTTGGAGCATTTAATCCATTTACATTTAAGGTAATTATCAATACGTATGTTCCTACTACCATTTTCTTAATTGTTTTGGGTTTGTTTTTGTAGGTCTTTTCCTTCTCTTGTGTCTCCTGCTTAGAGAAGTGCCTTTAGCATTTGTTGTAACGCTGGTTTGGTGGTGCTGAATTCTCTTAACTTTTGCTTGTCTGTAAAGGTTTTAATTTCTCCGTGGAATCTGAATGAGATCCTTGCTGGGCAGAGTAATCTTGCTTGTAGGTTTTTCCCTTTCATCACTTTAAATATGTCCTGCCACTCCCTCCTGGCTTGCAGACTTTTTGCTGAAAGATCAGCTGTTAACCTTATGGGCATTCCCTTGCATGTTATTTGTTGCTTTTCCCTTACTGCTCTTAATATTTTTTCTTTGTATTTAATTTTTGATAGTTTGATTAATATGCTGGTCTAATGTGTCATTTAAAGCTTGTTCCTTATTTATTTTCATTTTGGATGATCTGTCCATTGGTGAAAGTGGGGTGTTAAAAGTCCCCTACTATTATTGTGTTACTGTCGATTTCTCCTTGGATTTATCGTGTATGGGACTCTCTGTGCTTCCTGGACTTGACTGACTATTTCCCTTCCTGTGTTAGGGAAGTTTTTCAACTATTATCTCTTCAAATATTTTCTCAGACCCTTTCTTTTTGTCTTCTTCTTCTGCGACCCCTATTATTTGAATGTTGGTGCATTAGTTATTCTGCTATTGATTCCTTCTAGAGAATTTTTTATTTCATTTATTGTGTGGTTTGTCACTGTTTGTTTGCTCTTTAATTCTTCTAGGTCCTTGTTAAACGTTTCTTGCATTTTCTTCTTTCTATTTCCAAGATTTTGGATCATCTTTACTATCATTACTCTGAATTTTTTTTCAGGTAGACTGCCTATTTCCTCTTAATTTGTTTGGTCTGGTGGGTTTTTACCTTGCTCCTTCATCTGCTGTGCATTTCTCTGTCTTCTCATTTTGCTTAACTTACTGCGTTAGGGGTCTCCTTTTCGCAGGCTGCAGGTTTGTAGTTTCCATTGTTTTTGGTGTCTGCCTTTACTGTGTCTGGGGTCTCCTTTTCACAGGCTGCAGGTTTGTAGTTCCTGTTGTTTTTAGTGTTTGCCTCCGGTGGGTTAGGTTGGTTCAGTGGCTTGTGTAGGCTTCCTGGTGGAGGGGACTTGTGTCTGTGTTCTGGTAGGTGGGGCTGGATCTTGTCCTGGTGGGCCTGGACCGCGTCCAGTGGTGTGTTTTGGGGTGTCTGTGAACTTAGTATGACTTTAGGTAGCCTCTCTGCTAATGGGTGGGGTTGTGTTCCTGTCTTGCTAGTTGTTTGGCATGGGCTCTCCAGCACTGGAGCTTGCTGGCCATTGGGTGGAGCTGAGTCTTAGCACTGAGACGGAGATCTCTGGGAGAGCTCTCACCAATTGATATTACATGGGGACAGAAGGTCTCTGGCGGTCCAATGTCCTGGACTTGGCTCTCCCACCTCGGAGGCTCACGCCTGACAGCTGGCCAGAGCACCAAGACCCTGCCAGTCACAAGGCTTGGAAGGAAAAAAAAGGAAAAAAAAAAAAAGAATACGAACAGATAGAACCCCGAGCCAGATGATAAAAGCAAAACTAAACGGAAAAAAAAATCACACAAAGAAACATACATACACACACTCATAAAAAGAAAACAAACAATCAAACAACAACAAAAAAACCCCAAACAGTCAGAACCCTAAGACAAATGGTAAAAGCAAACCTTTCTACCTTGTTAGACTGGTAGAAAGTGCAACCTGTGCAATCAGGGACACAGGATTTCCAAGCTGCTATAATTCTAAGAGTCATTCTAATCTCTGCTTTTCTCCAGTCCTTCTGAAAATTATGAACCAGGAAGTAATGTAGATCCGTGGATTTCAGTAGTAAAAAGCAGTCAAGAATGTGTGGCTTCATGGAATTTATACTGGTCTTCCTAAAGCCGGGCCACCTGCAGCAGCAACTTCTTGTAGCCCCTCCTCCATAAAGCCAGAACCTAATGTTTTAAGAGTTCAGTAGTAATCAGGAGTCTTATGTTGAGGGCAGAATTGGAAAACAAACAAACAAACAAAACCCTCATAAAACCAGGGGAGATTTCAGCATTTCACTTCCCTTAATCAGAACAGATTCTACCAGTGAAAATTCAGATCTGAAAGCTATAAAAACCAAACTAAAACAAAACAAAAACCTTTGTGCTTTTCCCCCCTGAGTTTGGAAACCAAAAAATGCACGATCATTTCAGAGGGGTATTCTGGAGAGCTCTCGTAGTACAAACTGCTTGGGAGTAAAAGCTTGTGTGTTTTTTGACATCTCTCTCCAAACACATCTAGGAACTCATAAAAGCCACATTTTTACTATTTTCTGGTGAGACAGAATTTTGTGACCTTTTGAGAAATTCTGTTTTATTTTTCCTAAGAGGACCACGATAAGGAAGTAAGCCAAATTTCTTGGCAATGGGAGAATTTCAATGCCACAGGCTTGCATTCCCAGGAGTGTAGAGGGCTCTGAGCAAGTGGACTTGTAATCAACTTGTGCCACATGTAGGTTCCCAAATTTTACACTTTAAAACTTGTCTAAATGTCCACCCACTCTTGGGGTTTGCAGAACGGAAGGCAATGGCAGCCCTGGAGACATCTCTGTATTAACCTCCTCCCAGAGCCCAGGGGCTCCAAGGTCCAGGTCTAAAACTACTATGAACAGGAGGTTGAAACCCAAAGATGCAGAAGACTGGACAAGGAACATGGGCGTCAGCCTAGAAGGAAGGAGGAGCAATCGGGGACACAAGGAGCAAAAGCTCCTCTCTGCTCACCACACATTCTCGTCCCTAAAACCAGGGGTGCCTTAATACCTTTCCTTGATCTTTGACACAAATTTACCACATCTTTTTCTCGAAACAGTCCCTTCCTTTACCTCCAGACTCTCTGACACTCCTTGTCAACTACCTTTGCAAGATGTTCTTTTTTTGTCCATCACTTAAATCAGGGATTTTCAGCTGGGGTTGCTTTTGCTCTCCAGGGAACGCATGGCAACATCTGGAGACAGTTTTGATGGTCACAGCTGTGGGTGGGTAGGTGCTCCCGGCTTCTAGTGAGGAGAAGCCAAGGATGATGCCACACATCCTACAAGGCAGAGGCAGCCCTCCACAACAAAGAATTACCTATTCTTCAACATCAATCGTTCAGAGACTGAGAAACCCTGCCTTTCACAGGGTTTTTCTTCTAGATCCTTTATTATTCTTCTCACTCACACACTCCCTTTGGGTCATCTCATCTACTCTACCACTAAAAAAAGTTCTACACGCTGCTCCCATATCTCTCTCTCCAGCTAGATTTCTCTTCTGAGCACCACACTTGTGTATCTACTATCTTACAGGACTTCTTCTTTGATATTCTACAGATGCCCCTTTTGTTTTCATTTTGTTTTGCTTTTTGCTTCTCAGCAAGAAAAATAATTGTTCATAATTGAAAAAGTAGTCTGTGATTATAGCTACCTGCTTTTAATAAAAGAGAATTAAAATTGACTTTTATTTTGAAAGAACAAAACACAGCTTAGTGACTGCCTATGAGATATTAAGACACAGTTTGGGATGCCACAAAAGCTCATGAGGAGAAACCCTTGAGTCTCTTAGGTGTGAAGGATTTTTACGAAGTGCGTGAAGGATTTTTACGAAGTGCGTGAAGGAGAAGCAGGTCTTTGCAGTAAATGAGAACTTGTTCTCTTTGGTTGTGGACTTCAAGGGCTCAACCCAGTGCTGCCTACTGCTGTCTAACACTTTCAGAGCCTCCACTACATAATGCTTTAGAACTAGCCCAGGTGTAGTGTGAAATCTGTAGGGTTACAGTAAATGTAAGTTGAAATTCATTAATATTTTTTTGAGTTCCAAGACCATATCTTATGGACCTTTTAATTGCCTGGAGTGCTGAAACATAACTGCTTTTCATGAGATATTTGATGGATAGCAAATGAGGGCATTTCCCAAGCAAACTTTTCTTTTACCTCTAGGTGCCACTCCCATCCATCTCCTCCCTCTACTGGGAAGACCGCCCCCCCCCACCCCGCCACCGAAACCCCACAGTGAGCTCATGTGCCCCTCATGCAGACAAACCCTAAATCAACCAAGTACACACATCTGGGAAGGTCACCAGTGAGCAACTGCCATTCTTGCAGAACAGCTGGTGAGTCCTTCTAGGAATACCCTGATGGGTCAGCAAGGGAAAGCCAGAGGCAGGAAGGAAAAAGTGTGGAAACTGGTCCATCATGGGATCCGTCACATGGAGTATCTGGAACTCTGCCCTGGTGCTTGTGCTTACAGGGTACTTTCCTGATTCACTGTTTTATCTCCCAGGGAAACCAGCTGCCTAAATATTGAGTCCTTTATTGACATGGAGATGAGATAGCTGAGAGGAATGGAAGGTGCCCTGAGAGATGGTGGCTCTAAAGCAAGAGCAGATTCCTATGCTTCTGAAACTTTCTCTTTCTTGAAAAGAACAGTCTCCTTTCTCCAACTCGGAGCAGCCTTCTAGAGAGCTGCCCATCTGTCTATGTCTTGAAAACAAGTCTCCATGTGTGCTCTGTGGAGCCAGGCACAGAAGCATGGAGGAAGCGTGGATTACAGATTGATATAGAGGAGGGGGTACAAAGAAGATACCGAAGAAAACCTGGGGAGTTTGTTTACACCGGGCCCAATCTCAGAATGGAGGGCCACAGGCCAGTGGGTCCCAAAGAACAGCCTTTGCTGGATAAAAATTTCCTGACTTCTTCCAGGGCTGCCAACTCCTGCAGGGCTGCAGGGATGGTGACACCCCTTTCTTGAGTCTGTAGTTTAGCTGCTGTAATGTTGGCACCCAGAGATTGTTCCCAGGAGTCACATTTTCTCACAGGTTTCCCCGTGACCCACAACACCCATTTTCCGGACTTGGGGTGCCACCTATAGCCATGACAAAGGGTACAGGTGACTAGCCTGAAGTGGGATTGACTCTGTGGCCCCGCTAAGCACGGGCACAGCCCGACATGTGGCTGCCAAGCCAGGTGAGTCTGGCCTGCAGCTGTCATCTTCTCACTCTGGGACACGGATTATCTTCCCAGGCTACGCAGAGGAACTCTTCTTCCTCTTTTGCCCCACTCCACTGTTTCACTGATTCATTCATTCATGCCACAGACAGTAAGTGGCCAGAGAGGTTAAGCACGGTTCTGAGCACTGGAGATGAAATGGTGACAGCCCTAGCCTCAAGTTGCTTCCATCTCTGGAAGGCTTGGCCGGTACTGGGTGAACACAATAATGTGATGCTGCGATGGGTACGAACACAGGGAGATCCAGCCGTGCCAAGTCAGGGCACCTGCCGGGGGTCCAGATTCTGCCCTGGAGGCAGGGGTATCTACCTTGAGCCCTATAAGGTGAGGAGAAGGTGGAGGGGGCTGAGAAAGGGGAGACATAAGTGTGTGTAATGTACCAGTGGTGAGAAAGGGAACTGTGGGTGAAGGGCAGCGTCACCAGGGGGTGAGGGCTGGGTGAAGGCCACAGGATGCGGAGCAGGCCATGGAAATAAAGACGGGACAGGTAACCAGATCACCAGGGGCTTTGCAGGCCACATTAAGGGCTTAATTCCATAATACTTGGTAACACATAGGTTTGAATGAAGAAAATCGGTCGAAGAGTCGTTATTAATCAGAGGGTGGAGGGGAGTCCTGAAAAAAGAGGAGATGAAAGCTTTGACCTCAAACTGTTTATAATCTAACTGAGAATAGAAGAAAAAGTACACGAAATTGACAGTGTAAAAGTGAAAACGGAATGTAATTAAGCACAGAAGAGTCTAATGCAAACCAAACGAGCTGCAGGAAGGACAGGGGAGAGCATCTAAGCAAAAGCAGGATGTGACACGGGTGTGACATGCACGTGCCACGGGCCCCAGAGGTTGCAGAAAGCGCTGGGTGCTCAGCTCCTAGAGGCAGGATGGTTTTCTTGGTGAGGCTTCTGATCTGCAGTGAAAAGGTGTCAACATTACCACTGACTCTGAATTCCTGCAAAGCGTTTATATCGCCGTGTCATCAACAGTGTATAATACCTACACTCTAGGCTCTAAACACAGAATCTAACACTGGCTGTTTAATGACTCACAATTAGAGTAAAACCAAGCAAAAACTCTCGTGGGGGGAAATGTTATTTCTGGAGTCCCTCGACGGCTCTGATCATCAGAAGTCTACATAATCATACAATGTTATCTCCTTACTGGCAGAATCCCCTTCAAAATGTGTTTTATTATTTTGCCTTCAAATTTTATCGGATATTATCATTTTATGGAACTTAGATCTCTGAAATGTTTTGCTATGGGGACACTGGTGAGAGCACTGCCTACTATTACTGAGTGTTCCCTAAATGAGATGCAACAGTGAAAATTTCTTTGAGGCCTACTTACTAGTGGAAAAACTTAATTTCCCCTTAAAAAAAAGAAAAAAACAGGAACTGTATACATTCCATCTCTCTCTCTTTTCACTTTGGCTGTCTGGAAAGAAACTGCTGCATTTAAATCTCGACAGCAGCAACCCAGCAAGCCTCTGGTTGGCATGTTTCTGTCTCAGTGTTCTCCTGGGTCCTGATGTTCTTTTACATCTCCTCACGTTAATGTGTGTGCTTTTGGTTGGAAGGCATCGCAAAAGTGTGTGGGTCTGACTGGGAGAGAAGAATTAAAGAAAAGAGTTAGGTGTATGAAAAGAGGGAGGAGTTCTAGGGAAGGAAACAGAATGAAACACAGGAATAATGAGGAGACTGGGTTGAGTGGAAGGGATGGAGCCTGTGGAGATATTGTGGAAAGTGGGAGAGAGATAAGATTAGAGGAGTAGACAGTGGACTGAGGCAACAGGGAGCCACAGGAGGTTTTGGGGGGAGTAGTAACATGAAACTTGTTTGAATAAGGTTGGTCTAATTGGCAATGCTGAGTATGGACCAAAATAGAAGAAAGCTAGGGAGGTGATGCTGGGGAAGATAAAAGAATAGACAGCTATGGGAAGCATCTGAGGAGGAAAGTGAATCAAGTTTGGATCGAGAAGGAAAGAAATGAGTCACTGATTACAGCTGGTGTCTAGGGTGTTATTATTGCTGGAGAGAGTTAAATTGGAGGAAGGGGTTTGGTGCTTTGGACAGGCAGGGACAGAGAGGAGGAGAATGGGAAGAGGCAGATATATTCCTGACTGCAGGCTCTCAAGAGCCCAGATCTTTCTTTTGTCTTACCCTTAACTGAACAGAATCTAAAGCACTTCTTCACCAGGCTGGACACCATCAAAGCCGACTAGCTTCCTAGGAGAATGCTGCTTTGAAATGTTGGCTAAACTACATATTAACCCGAAGGACAATAGTGTAGCAAGTAAAAAAATCACATAGAAAGTTCAGAGATTCAGAAAGTTATCATTTAACCATAAAAGATTCAGAAAGTTATCATTTAACCACCTGTTCATTTCACATACAAGTTCACAAATAATGGCATGCTTTTCTTCCTCAGCCCAAAGGAACATTCGTTTCTCTTTCCAGGTCAGTAAGACTATTCATATTTCTCCCAACATTTTATTATGAACATTTTCAAACATAAAGCACCGTTGAAAGAATTTTACAGTGAACACCTGTATTACCTGCCAGTTAGGTTCTGCTATTAATAGTTTACGGTATTTGCTTTATCACAAATCTATGCATCTCTCCATCCAACAAGTCATCTTATTTGTGGTGCGTATCAGAGTAAGTTGCAAACATTACTACTCTTCTGCAATACATAAAACTATTGGTTTTTAACTTCTGTTCTCTGAATTTTTACCTGACTGGGCTGTGTCAGCCCACCTAGGTAGACTGGAGATCAAAGAGAAGCCTTTGGCTCTTTCTCTGGGTGGTTTATCCTCCCAACCCCTCATCCCCAGGCGCTGACTCTTTAATTACAGTCATGCTCTGTCTGTGCACTTAAGTTCCTAGAAAGTAGAAAAGGAAGTTTTTACAAATCCAATTATCTTCTCAACTCTAGTATTTGAGATGGAAAAGACTCCTGCAGGTAGTGCAGGTGGAAGAGTGAAAAAAAAAGTCCCCTAGATAAGTAAGCAATATAACCTGTGTCTACATATCCAGATTACCATATATTGGATTGACCTGAAGCAAAACTGCACCTTTAGTCACATAGCGGGGGCCATAGAGAATATAGATTGTCTCTGCTTTTGGATACAAAATATTCCCAGAAAGACCATCACCACTGTCCCAAACTGTAAGAGTTAGAGGCAGAAACTGCAGTGGGGGAAGTTGGTGAAGAGTGAGGTGAAGTTTTTTAGCTGGTAAATGGATATTATCAAAACCAGAGATTGCCTTACTAGGATTTACAAAACAACTATTACCGCATGCTTTTACTGTGTGTAGTTTTCAAGCTTAAGGAACACGATCCGCCATTGTAATAACAAGCCTGGGTACAACGGCGTTCTATTAAGGTTTGTTTTGCCTCCATTTTCATGTCTGTTGTTGTATTTATGTTTAAGTTTTAATTGATGTTTTGACCATGTGTTTGCCCCGAGGAGGTTTTGTGAAGGCTTTCATTTTTAAAATTTTAAAAATGATATATTTAATATACAGTAAGCAAAAATATCCTCCTTAATGTACCCAGAAGTAAAATCTTGTCCGTGCACTAAAACTTCATTTTAAAATATCTATCCAGTAGCACCATAAATGAACCAAAGACATTATCTTAGTGACTTGAGAGAAAGAAACTCAGTTTGGGAAGAGCCAGTGTAAGGAATGAATTCTCAGATCCAAGAGTTGCCTGAACAGAGGAAGGAAGGAGAAGACTGAAGCAGATGTGAAGTGGGCAATACTACATAAGCTCCTGATTAGGAACAGCACATGAAGGAGAAAGCCTTTCAATGACCAGCCTGAGAAGGCAAAGGCTGACTTATTTATATTGGTCCACTCAACATAAGAGCTGGTGCAATGAGGAAATGAAACAGAGGAGAGAGGCAGAGAACTTATTTTAAAGTGTTATCGTCTGAGTTTTACAATGTGTAGCCTCTCTGAATTTCTTTCACTGAAGACAATTAAGTGCTCTTGGACCTCCAAGAATCTTAGAGATAAGAGTGTGGCCGTCCTCACCTTCTGGAGTCAGTCTCTGGAGGCTGCACAACAAGGATGGAAGACTGTTGGCTCCATGGGTTATCTGAGTGATCGAGGCTGGCCTCTTTCCCAAGAGTCAGGCAAATGCATCTCATTTTAATTTGAGCCTCAGACACAGGGAAGCTGTTTAGAGCAGCTGCTTATCTACTGGTATGAGGCTAGTAAAAATAAGTGCTCAGTACTTTCCATGTTGCCACTCATATAACCTTATAGGAATTCTCTATGGGCTGGTAAATTGTAGTACTTATCTACAAGGCTGTTTTGCAACCAAGGAATCTACAGGGCAACTATTATACTAACACTTAAATCAATCTTTCATGCTTATAGTTCTGTCTCCGAGATATTCCGATGGAAGTAGGCATCACACAAAGGACAGGAGGAAAGGGGTAATTTAGTAGAAATGGATGAAAAGAGAACAACACTTTTCCTTTTAACCAATGCTTTGGGAATGAGGTATTTAAAGAAAAATCTACCAAAATGATGGCTCAGTTAACAAGGAAAGATAGCTTCCTTCCATCCCCTCTGTTTACACATACTATTGTTTCGGCCCATGATGTTTTGTTTACTTTGGAAGGAAATATTTTACTCCCTCTGAGATAATTAATTTTTGTCAGCTTCACTGTTTATAAGGGAAACTGAAAAACTGTTAACTGAAATACAGAATGAGTCACTGTTTTCAGTAATTTTTGGCAACATTCTAATTTGTGTCAATCCCAGCCTAATTATTAGATTTTTTTGGAAGCAGAAAGCATATTTGATTTTTCTCTTACTAAATTTTTTCTCCTTTTTTGAAAAATATGTGCTGCCTGACAAAGGTTATATAATTTATATCAACGTGAGGTGAAATACTACCAGTAGGTTTGAAATACCGGGAGGTTTACTGTGTCATGCTTGGCTCTTCACAGTAGCTCAATATTCAGAAAGCTCACAGAATACAATCTTCCTCCTTTCCTCATTCATACCCCCCGCCCTGGCCAAAACAATGTGATTCTTTTAGAGACCTCTTAGCTGGTATTAAGCCATAGTATATGGCCCATCACTAATGACATCACTGAAGTAAACGTCCCAGAAGCCATCGGGGAGAATTCATTTGGAAATCCAACTGAATGTCACTTGCAAAGGGCAGAGGCTCCTAGAAGAGGTGACCAGTCATGCATTCCTGAGTTATTTGTTATAAAAGCATTAATCACTGTGAATTCATTTGCTCCTAATGCAAACGCGCTACGCTATTCCACAGGAATTCTGTTCCAAATGATCATTAATGTAGAGAACGGAAGCTGCTGTGAGCAGGGATAATAGTCTGTCGGGTCAATGGCCGGTATGATGGGACTGTTCATGGTTCCTGACGGAAGTCGGACCTTCCTGAGAGCGAAGTTGGGCAGAAAGGCAGGCAGCCGCACTGGGTAGACAGCCCCATCTCCGGCCTCCTGAAGGGGCCTCTGATTAAAGGAGCATCAGTGTCCATCACAGAGTACTGCCAGGGCTCTGAGGTGGCCATCCCTGGGAGCACAGGCACCAGCTGTGGGCTGGAGAGGGACCCATGGGACAGCCACGGGGATGGCCCTGCTACCACACTCCAGCCGCTTGCAGGCCACAGGCAAGGGTGCATCCACACACCTGGTGCTGTGGACGCCCCAGAAGCTTGCCTCACCCCACTCCACGCCGGGCCACCAATGAGAGGAAGGATGACAAGGGAAGGAGAATACTGATCATCACGGCTAATGCTCACTGGACGCTCTCCTGGGCTAAGCACTAAGCCCTTTACATGCACTAATCTCAGTCCTCAGAGCAGTACCTCTATGACACGTGTACTATGTACTGTCGCGTTTTCTAACCGAGGAAGCTGAAGTTCAGACAGATTCAGTAACTAGCCCAGGGTCAGATTCGAAAATACGTGCCCTTAAACACCATGCTCCTTTACTGGAGGGAGAGACAGAGAAACTGTAGATTTGGGTCCCTAAAATTAGACCAAAGAAAGATGCAGGATATGACAGTGGGCCTGGAAGTCTTTCCACTGTGTGGTCAACCAGTCAGTATATTCAGGACCAACCTTGTCGAAAGTCTATAAAAGCTGTGGTTTGTCCGCAATGCTCTTCCTCCAAGCTTTGCTACTAAGATGTGGGTACCCAGGGCCTTCAAGAAGCCTGACTGCTCTGAGCCACTGAACTGCAGGCTCCCTCCACCCAGTACTGCCCTGTATTTAAGACCTGTTCTTCCTCACCCCACCCCTGCTCCATTAAAACTGGTCACATTTCTTGTCATCAGAGGGTCCTGAGCTCCTGACTGGACCCAAGCTAGCACAGGCAGAGCAAGAAGCAGTCACCGCCTCCTGTGGATACCTCTGAGCACAAGACTGGTATGACTGACAGCAAAGGCCAGCCAGAGTCGGTACCCAGGGTTCCAGCAGCACAGCTGGGCATGGGAGCATGGTGCCATGGGCACTGTGCCATTCCTAAGCCCCAGCCCCTACTGTAACTGAGGTGCTGACACGGCTGTCTCGGGGCTCAAGAATGGGACTGGGAGGGAGCTTGCAAGTGGAAGCTACAGATGCAAGAGGCTTCCAAGAGCTGAGGAAACTGGGGAGCAGGGATGAAAGAGGAATGACGTAAATGTGAAAAGTATAAAATACTAACACTATGAGATGTTACCAATAAGCACAGAGTGTGGCAGAGGAACTTAATAAATGTGTTTAAGAAATGAAAGGACAATGCAAAGAGACTCAAGTCACCTTTCCCAGATCAGTTCCCATAACCAAGAGAGGAGAGGGACTCAGTAGCCTTCGCACCCGAAAGCACCACTATTCCTTGATTATGTCATCTGAAAATATCTAGTGTTAAGAGTTTGAAAGATGTGAGGAAACAGATGGTTATAAAGAAGGAGGTGAAGCAGGGAAGGCGGGGGGAGAACACAGAGGTTTCAGAGGGAGACTCTCACACCCCCTACAGCACCCATCACCCGCCGACAGGACAGCTCCACGGTGCCAAGTGCACTGCTAAATGTGTTCTCGGCCTCTCCCCGCACCGAGCTTACCAATACGCACCGTAAGTGTTAGACTACATGGCACAGGATGTAAATGCAGCAGGACTGAGTGAGAGAAATTAGCAAGAGGAAAATACAGAGACAGCATCATGGAAGATTGTACTGGCTGCGAACACCATGGACGATATGAATACAGGGAGAAAAGACACACTCCACACAGTTGAAGCATGAACAGAAGTGTGAAGGGGGAGCAAGCATGCCAAGTGCAAAGAATGAAGGAGACAGCCTTGTTCTATGAAGGAGTGTGTGTGTGTGTGTGTGAGTGAGTGTGTGTGTGAGTGTGTGTGTGTTAGGAAGGGGATGGTAGCATATTATAAAGAGCCTTGGTAGCCAGACAAAGGAGTCTGGATCAATATGGTAGGCAGTAGGGACCTGCTGTAGGTCCTTGGCATCCAAGGAGTACAATCCAAGCCAAGTTTTGGAAAGTTTCCTCCAGTATCTGTGTAAGAGGGTAGACTGGAGGGGAAGAGAGAATTAGGGAGCTGGGGGCAGCCGGGGCACCTTGAATTGATGGTTTGTCGTCTCTTCTCCTGCAGCACACGTCCACATTGCCCTTCTCTCTGGCTGAAGGCATCCTCAGGCCACACTGCTATCCACTGAGGAGGAAAGGACTCGCCTTGCTGGCTGCCGCTAGCCTCGCTTATGTCAGCAGGTAAGAGTTGCAGAGAGAAAATCAACTTAGACTTGTCATTCCAGACTCTGTTCTGTAAGAGAGCCTTTATCTTGGGTTAACAGAATTAATCGTTGTAAAGCTACACACGTTACTTTCCCTAGGAAAACATTAATCTTTGGTTTCATTTGTAATTAAAATGTTTGAATGGCTGAATGATCTAAGGCATCTAAATACATTCCATCTAAAAGGGCGCCTGACAGGTTGAGCAGGCAAGGTCTGGTCCATTCCTGTCGCCTGTATTATTACGGGCTGAGTTGCACCAACATCTGGCACTGGAGCACTGACAGGGCATTTGGGCCATTGCCCAGGGGCCTGCAGAACAGCCTAACTGGAGGCATGAGAGACAATTTAAGTAGCTGGCCTAGATTTCATCAGTCAACCGCCTGGTGACACTAATTCTCAGGAATTCTGCCCAATGTCTGTAATCAAGGGAAAGTGCCTGGCCTTCCACCTGGCAACTGGAAACGCCCCCTTTCTATTCTACAGCCTTCTCACCCACAGCCACGCTCTTGCTCTACTGGGAGGGGCGTGCCAAGCATAGTACCCGCAGACTGGAAGCGAATCATGATGTTCCCACTCTAGCCTAGCCTCACATAAGCTTTTCACATCTGCCAATCCGGATAATCCCCCAATCCCTACGTGAGGGGCAGTGCTCTGTCAGAGACAGAGGCGGGAAAAGAACACATTCCAAAGGACTGGTCTCCAGCAGTGCCTGCTTCAGGTGCTTCTTCAGCCTTGGTCTTAGAGCCAGTAACCTCTGTGCCCAGAACTCAGGTGACGGTTCCTCCCTAGCCTTTCCTTCCCTTTTGCAAGGTATGTTCCTCCCGCCCTTCTGCACCCTTCTTTCCCCGAGTGCCTAAAGTCTTTCATGTTTCACCTGTCTTAAAGAAAGCACTTGTTCAGTAAATCCACCCCAAGACTCAATTGATTTACACTGTTCACTAGCCTGGGGTCTTTGCATTTTAACGAAGGACACTTTTAGAGAATAAGGCATAAATTGGGGACCTACTGGTAGCTGAGGTCTGGAGCACTGTGTTGAGAAGGATTCTGAGGCCCTACCAAAAGAGTTGTGCTACCATTTAGCAAAATCTGCCTATCGCATGTGAATGGAGAGTGGTGGGACATGCGCCATGTATATTCCAAGTCTGGCTTAACCCAAAGGAATAAATCCCTAAAGACAGAATATCTAGGACCTGGGGTCGGGTAAGATATACACAAAGGATATATTTTTTTCTCTTGTATGTGTTGAGGAGAAGCAGGGTGGTAGCTGGGTGATTATGCACATGAATTTCCATACTCTGTTTTTTTTTGGTGGACTTTAATCTGATTTATTCTTTCTTGCCAAATACAACTTTCAGAGTTCCTATATGAAATAGCACTTTTGGTCTATTAATTTTCTTCTACCTAAGCACCTGCAAGTTGATCATCAATCCTCATATCCACCCTTGCTCTTTTCCTCCTCAGAAAGCAAGAAGGTAATAGAGCACCTAAGGTGACTGGTATTTGGGGAAAACTGTGGCGCCCGTAAGGATGAAAAGTAGTGGTCAAGAGGGTTTGGCTCATTGGTGTCTGGGCGTGAGCTCTGACAATGCAGGGAACTGGGGTGTTGGAGAAAGGAGGTGCGGCAAGATGGCCAGGAGTGAACACATCACACGTCCAGTCAGTTATTCCTCGGCGCCAGGCACTGTGCTAAGGTATGAGGACATAGAGATGTGCAAGACACCGTGCTGCCTTTAGGGACTGCCTGGGAGAGAGGAAAGCACAGGAACAGTGGGAAGACAGGGTGGTGAGACTCTAACAGGGATAAGCACAGGCTGCTGGGGGATGTGGAGGACTGGCTTCTTAAAGGAAGTGGTATCTACGCTGAGATGCAAAGAATAAGTAGAAATAAGTCAAAAGACATATGGAAAAGACCTTCAGGCAGAGAGAACAGCATCTGTGAAAGGCTGGAGGAGCGGAGGGCATGGCTGAACTGTAGGACAGGGAGAAGTTAGTGAATTTGGACTTTTAAGATGAGGGCTTTTCTATGCAAAAGTTATAAGCAGAGAAGTGAAATAACATGGTTTATGTAAGAAAGATGATTAGAAAGATGATGTTGGCTGAAGGATGGAAATTAAAGAGGAATCAGACAGGGAGATCAGTTGGTGGCATTTGTGGTAACTCAAGAGAGTTGATGTAGGCCCACAGATGTCAATATCAATCAATCTGCAGATAGAATCAGAGAGGGTGGGTGGTGGAAGGCGACTCAGAGATCATCCAGCTTTGGAGACCTGAAGCCCCAGTGGGCTAAATGACACGTCCAAGGTCATGTGGCTGGGGAAGATGAAAGCTGAGACTTAAATCAAGGACTTCTATTTCCAAATCCAGTTCTCTTTTCAGTGTATTCAGATGGTCAGGTATTTGTTCAGCTCCCTGTTTGTGTAAAACACACTCTGCTAAATGCTGAAGGGGTGAGAACGCAAAAAAGCTTACCATCGTCTCTACAGTCTAAAAGCTTTCACGATGTTGTTCCTTCCAGCTCTGTGCTCTGATTGTACGTTAAAGTGATGTAATGGGGCAAATGAAGGGAAGGGATGGAGACCTATCACTAGCAGGAATGTGACTGGGTAGACCCTGGCGGGGAGCTGAAGTGGTTTGGGATTCGGACTTTCTTATCATTAATGAAGTACAGAATCAGCTTTCTGTCCAGTAGGGCTCATTTTTGCTGGAGTGAAGCAAATACACCTGTACGCAGGCATTTTACGCTGCCCTATTGACTGAAGCTTCCCTCCCTGCCCGTTGCCTAATTAGGCGAGCTCAGACTCCTTGCTGCCAGCTGCCTCCGCCCTTACACAATACTCTGGGGGCACATGCACCTTCATGGCCACGGATGGTCAGTAACAAGTTCCACAAACTGTGGATGTCCATGGAGATATTTTAGGGAAGCGGCTATAGGTCAGCTGTTAGGCGTGCCAGTTTGGACGCTCAAATAGGGAAACAGCATAGCAGGAATGAGGTAAAGAATACGGTCCCGGGCCAGAGAGAGCGTGAGAAACAAACATGAGTCCAAAAAATGGCAATAACCCTGAGCTGGAGAAGCATTTCACTGCTGAAACCATGTTACAATGACCTAAAAATATCCACCAAGACCATGGGGACTGCCTCATACGTGGCACTTGCTTTTTGTTATTTTTCAGATTGCAAAATTGGAGGGCTGGCCCCTAAGCGGGAAAATAAAGCTTTGCAAAGTAGTAATAACTGTAAATCTTTCATTTCCTTTGGAAAGCATTAGTCATCTATATATATGGTAGCTCACTTACTCCCCCCCTTCTCTCTCACCCCAAAACACATCACCTAGCTCTTCCTAAGGAGCAGGAAAATAGAAACGTTCCTACTGCTGGCTCTTACTCATTCTTCTACTGAACAAATATTTCCCCTAACACAGGGCTGGTCCTGCTGGGAAAAGCAAAGTTACATAAGGCCAAGCCCCAGCCCGTAGGGGGTCTGTACCTAATAAGTGGAGATGAGCCATGCATACAAATTATTAGAGCACGAGATGGGAAGTGATAAAATGTCATAGCAAATACGAGGCGCCAAAGGGAACACGAGGGGGAAGCAGTTCCATCCGACTGGGCAGCGTGGGAAGGACTTCATGAAAGGTGTCACTGGATCTGGGCCCTGAAGGACTGGCTGGATCGGAGCAGCAAAAACTGGGAGAAGGTGAACACTGCACAGTCGCAAAGCCAGGAGGGCACACATCACGTGAAGGCGATGGCTCGCCGTTCACTTCAGCTGGACCTACTAGTGAGAGAGACTGACAGGAAATCACCCCGAAACTGCCCCCTCACAGAGTCTTGCAGGCGGCAGGCTGGAGGAGGCTGGACATGGTACAGACAAAGTGAGATGCGTTTGTTGCTGTTGTTTGTTGGCCATGGAGGTAGGAGTGAGAATTCTTAGTAACGTGGCCAGAGCGTTATGCTTTAAAATGACTATCTTGACAATAGTGCTTAAAATGGATTGAAGTGGCAAGACATGGGCAGCAAAACAGAATAAAGCAATATACGAATACAGGTCAGCCGGAATACTCTTAAGTCATCTAGTTCAATCACAGTGGTTTATTCCGCATCCACGGATATTTCACAGTGCCAGTGTCATCCCACGTCTGGATGCGTGGAACACCCTTCTGCAGGTGGTGCAGTCCTCCAAGGCCTCCATCTCTAAAATACTCTAATAATGCAGTGAGTGCTCACACATGCCCATGTAGTACACAGTCCTGAGAATCAATCACTCTCCCACACAGACTGTAAAGCCACGATACCCAGCCTCCTGGATCCAACGCCTCCAGGGGGCTTGCTTTAAGGTCAGCACGCCTCGCCCGCTGCTGTCACCGCCAACAATGCCCAGTACTCTGCCAGTACTCTCCTATGTTGGTGGAAGTAGAACAATGCTACTGGCTATTGCAACAGCCCCAGGTGGCCTGCAGTGCACCACTGCCTTGCTCTTGGTAGACCAGAAATCAGCTGATGCTGGATCTGTCTCTGCTAGTGTGTCAGGTATTGCATGCCAAGTGCAAGTGTCATACAGATATACAGCTGTAACCCAGCCTGGGGAAAGGTATTTTTAAAGTCACCTCTCAATAGCAGTTCCTATGGGGCAAGAGAGATGCTTTCTTTCTTCTATTCTGTGCTCACTCAGGTGAGGCCCCAGAGCAAAGCTGCCTGGACACCCCAAGTGTAATAACCCTCTAAATTCGTGCACCCGTTTACACGCGCACACTTACACATATAGACATCTCACGCCCAGAAGCCATTAGAAACTGCCGGGGGGGGGGCGGGCTACGCCGAGTCAGGACCGGCCACCTTGCTGTACCCGGTGCCAGCAATCCTCTCCTACTCCCACTGGTGCACTGTGTGAATTCACTCCCAGAGCCACTGTTACCCTTTCCTGAAATATGACCTGAGTCTGGGACCATCTAGAGGGCACCACTGTTGTACAACCTAAAATCTTAGTGGGGATCAGAATCCCAGCTCATTTCCCACAGAAGGACTCCCTAGCCCTCCTGTAAATTAATATATGAAAATAAATACGAAGATGCCACACAGCTTCCCCTAGTATCAGCATCTGGGGTCCAGGCCAGCCAGCATGCAAATTGAAGAGGGGTGGAGGGGGAGGGCTCAGAATGGAAATGGAGTGGAAACTTTCCACCCCTCCTGCCCAAATCTCAGCTGCTGCTTCACCCAGACGCCTGCTGTAGACGTTAGAAATCAGCAGAGCCTGAAGAGGGCTACAGCTGTACAATTCGGAGTGAGGGACATACCTGAGACACATTGTTGGTGTAACGGAATAGGTTTTACGGATTAATTGGTGTGTAGTGGGCAAGTGAAAAGGAAACATCAAGGATAATTCTCAGAATTTTCAGCTGCTGGATTGGGAAGATGGTGATCCCATTAATGTGAGCATCCAATCAGCTACAATTTGGAAGGCTACTGGTTACACTTTCCAGTTTTCAGAGGCTGCGGTGCTCTTGGTGGGTCAGGCAGCTGAGACCTGTCTATAGAAGCCACAGCTAACAGCAGTTAAAAGGAACCACAGATGCTGGTAGTGCCACCCAAACAGCCGTTTATTTAAAAAATAAAGAAGCTGCCATGTTCCTAGCACTCGGGAAACAGATGCACATAACAGATAAAATCCCAGTCCTTACAGAGCTTCCAGAAGCTCTGGAGAAAGACAGTCAAATATGCAACAAGGGTAAATTCACGGTAGGGGAAGCACAGAACAACCTGACCAAATGTGGGTCGTGGGAAGAATGGTCAGGAAATTTTTTTCTGGAGAAATTAACTTTTAAGCTGAAATTCAAAGCATGAGTAAGATTCAGCCAGGGACAGAGCAAGAAGTATGTCCTAGGAAGGGTAAAGGCAGAGGTGTTCCAAGTAGAGACAGTAGCCTGGGTGAAGACCAGAAGCCGTAGAGCTGGGTTCATTCAAGAAACAGAAAGGGTTATTAGACTGCAGATCTGAGGGTGGATGCGTGGATGGATGGGCAGGGCAGGGCCAGGGAGGCCAGGGGAAGGAGCTTGGGTATCTTCCTAAAGCAACGTGGATCCACTGGAAGCAGGGGAGCACCAGTGAAGAGATTTTTTTCTTTTAGAGGGATTATTGGGTTACTGCATTGTGGCAAGTGGATTGATGTGAGGAAGGAAGTCCAGTGAGTAGACAATTATAGAAACCTATAGGAGATGAAGGAGCCTGGACTGAGATCATGAAATGAGTGCACTGCAGAAATATTTAAATATGATTCCATGGGATCATATATGGCAGCTAGGGAAGAGCTGACATTGACTGAGATGGAGGACAAGGACAGTTCAGCTGCACACGTGCTGAGTGCCTTTCCCTCTCTCCCTCCCTCCCTTCTTTTGCCCCACCCCCTCCTTCCTTCTCCCCTTCCCTCTCTCTCTCTCTCTCTCTCTCCCCTTTTAACATATACTCCAGAAGCCATAAAGAGGTGATAGCACCTGACCATGACTATCTCTGCACTCAGGCCTCTCTGCTGACCGCCCTTCATTAAATGACTGCAATCATGCCTCACGCTCTAATTGTATTTGCATTAATTTTCCCACTGTCAGTTAACACACCTACAACTTTCTTTGCACCTTCTCTGTGAAAGTGCAGACTTCATTAGCTTACTTCAGGAACTTTCCTTTACAAACCGTACGCTGGAGGAAACAAAAATGAAGTAAATAAACAGAAACTTTCCAGGCTTCTAGAGGAATGTCCTTATTTGTAGACTATCTTATTATAAATGTGCATGGAAACTAGCAAGCCCTAATTTCAAGTAGATAAAGAAAACAAAGTGAACTAATTAATGCAACCCATTTGGAGTGTATTTAGATCTCCTTGCTGACCCCAAACTCCTGGCCTTAGCTACTTGAGGATATTTACTTTCTGTCCCTTATACTTCCTCCGGCCTGTCATGAGAGACAGCCATGCAGGAAAGAAGTGCTGTGGATATCCTTCTAAAGTGCATCCATGGATGCACATCTCACAGAATTCTAATATTAGTAACAATGATAACAATTATTACTTGTTTTCAATCTAGTGCAGTTTTGAGTACATGAGAGGAGCATCTAGACAAGTCTGGGGCAGCAGAGTGATACCAGCAGGGCCAGGACTAGGGCCCAAGGGACAATACTACACACGCAGACCCCTGAGACTGATGCCTCCTTAAATTTTCTTTTTTAGTGGGGTAAAATACACATAACATAAAATTTACAATTTTTAAGTATACAGTTTAGTGGCATTAAGGACATTAACATTGTTGTGCAGCCATCACCACTATCTTTCTCCAGAATGTTTTTCTTCCCAAACTCCCCATTTCCCCCTTCCCCCCAGCTCCATTCTACTCTGTCTCTATGAATTTGATGACTCTAAGTACTTCATATAAGTGAAATCATACAGTATTTGTCCTTTTGTGACTGGCTTATTTTATCTAACATAATATCCTCAAGTTTCATTCAAGTTATAGCATATGTCAGGATTTCCTTCCTTTTTTTTTTTTTTTTTTTTTTTAAATTTATTTTTGGCTGCGTTGGGTCTTTGTTGCTGTGCATGGGTTTTCTCTAGTTGCGGCGAGCGGGGGCTACTCTTCGTTGAGGTGTGCTGGCTTCTCTTGCTGCTGAGCACAGGCTCTAGGCGCACAGGCTTCAGTAGTTGCAGCATGCGGGCTCAGGAGTTGTGGCACGCAGGTCCTAGAGCACAGGCTCAGTAGTTGTGGCGCACGGGCTTAGTTGCTCCGTGGCACGTGGAATCTTCCCAGACCAGGGCTTGAACCCGTGTCCCCTGCATTGGCAGGCGATTCTTAACCACTGCGCCACCAGGGAAGTCCCAGGATTTCCTTCCTTTTAAAGGTTGCATAATATTCCATTGTGTGTGTGTGTGTACCACATTTTATTTATCTGTTCGTCCTTAAATGGACACTTGGGTTGCTCCCATATTTTAACTACTGTGAATAATGCTGCTATGAACATGAGAGTACAAATATCTCTTTGAGTCTTTGCTTTTAATTCTTTGGAGTATGTACCCAGAAATGGAATTGCTGGATCATATGGTAATTCTAGGTTTAATTTTTTGAGGAACTGCTATACTGTTTTCCACAGCGGTTACACCATCTTACATTCCTACCAACAGTGCACAGGGGTTCCAGTTTCTCCACACCCTCTTCAACACTTGATATTCTCTGGGGGTTTTTTGATAGAAGATACCCTAATAGGTGTGAAGTGGTATCTCATTATAGTTTTGATTCACATTTCCCTAATGATTAGTGACACTGAGTATCTTTCTGTGTGTTTTTGGCCATTTGTATATCCTCTTCATAGAAATGTCTCTTCACGTCCTGTGTCCATTTATAATTGGATTGTTTATTTTTTGTTGTTGAGTTCTAGGAGTTCTTTATATATTCTGGATAATAATCCCATATCAGATGCATGATTTGCAAATATTTTTCCCATTCTATAAGTTGCCTTTTTATTCTGTTGACTGTGCCCTTTGATGCATAGAGATGACTTCTTAAATTTTATGCCACAGGTGCCTCCCTTGCCTCACCCTAGTCCTGGCCCTGATGTTAGCCCCTCTCTTCCAACAAAGCATTTGACAAACTTAAAGTATCTGAAACAACCAAGATTGCACTTGGGTTCTGAAAGTTTAATTAAGCACAGAATTTCATTCTTCCATCTGAACTCCTTTGACAACCTGGGATATCCAAATATGAACGTTGTTTCTGAAGCATAACCTAGGCTATCCTAATTTTTACAAGAGATGAATAGCCTCAAAGAAAGATTGCTGAGGCGACACCCACGGTGTATTCCCTCAGAGGAGAGAAGCTTTTAAACTCTTATAAAATGATTACAATCTGCCAGGCACTGTTCTAGGTAATTGACATGTGCTAAATTAACTCCCTTAATCTTTACAATAGCCTTATAAGCTGTATGCTGTTTGTACCCCTACTTTATACATGAGGGTAGGGGGAGAGAAAAGTTGAATAAATTAGTGAAGGTAACACAGCCAGTAGGTAGCACAACTAGGATTCGAATCACAGAAGCCTGGTTCCATATTCCGTACTCTTAACCGATTATAAACTGTAGCTGATACATCATCTTCCCCGTATTTAATTTTAAAAGTTATTTCAGACTTTGGCATCTTCCGGTGCAGTTTGTTTCCAGCAAACGGCATTTTTAGGCTTCACTTAGACATTGTGGCTCCTCTCCTAGCATTTCTTTTCCTTCTCTTGGCTGACAGAAATGATTTATATTCTAGCCTCACATGAGCAAGATCTGAGCCTCCTGTAGATCCATCTATTCCTACTTAATACTCTATCCGTGGCTATTTCCACGAGCTGAAATCTAGGCCCGCAATTAAACCCCAGGTCTACTGTATTATAGTAATAATGCTCAATCTCTGCCTCTCCTACCCCAACAGGCTTGGAGAGCTAATGGAAAGCTATACTTAACTCTTAGGCACAGAAAAGCAAACCCCACTTGTCTGGCTGAGAGTTGAGCAAATGGGCACTATCTTAGCAAGTTCAGTGTCTCAGCAGGTCATGTCTTTCAGGGAAAGAAAGAATTCATGTTCTTATACGTTTTGTTTGGTTAACGATGTGTTCAGTGTTCTCCCATATTCTTTTACCATCATTGAATTTTAATGGATTAGGTAAAATAGCCAAGCCCAGCGCCTGAAACAGAATGTCTCAATGAATCAGTCTATTTATCCAGAAAATACTCAATTCTGTAGGTTCGGGAAACACCTCGGCTGTTAAATGTCCCCTGTGGTTTCTTTTCCTCTGCCTGGACTCCAGAACCCCAATGATCTTGAAGAGACTATGGCTCTTTTCCCCTGCTATCCTAATCATTGTGATTTGTCATTTTCTGCAGGGTTCTATGGATCTACTCTGAGACGGGTACATGGGTGTATCCCGTGTTTGCCAAACTCAGCCCAGTGGGTCTAGCAGCCTTCTTCTCTCTCAGCTACGTCTTTAGCGTCGGCATCTACCTATTTGGAGAGAAGCTCAACCACTGGAAATGGGGTCAGTTCATTTCTCTCTTACCTACAGAAACACTTCTTCGTTATGCTCTCTTGACTCCTCCTGGAAACAGAAGGAGAAACCAGTAGAGCAGAAGGCAGTGATGTTTGACGCCTTTGTCCAAAGCAGGCAAAGGAAAAGCCTGGGGGAAGTTCATACTTTCTCAAAGGACCCCATCAAATTATCTCCCCTCCTCCTCCAAACAACACCTCATTGAGCTTTAAGGCTAAAAATCATCTTGTTTAGAGAGCTTAGGACCCAGACAGCACGGGTATCACCAACCCCTGCCTGAAGAAACGGACTCAAGGTCTCTCCCTCCCGTAAGTGAGGACTTGAGGTTCACAAGTTATTAAATGCCAAGAATTCCTCTTTGAAAGAAGTGGATCCAGATGACCCACTTAGCTCTTCACCCTCAGCAGTGCCTTCCCTGATGTGTTCCCATCCCTCTCTCATGAGGTTGCTTCCCAACATTTAGTAAAGTGTTCACCAGGTAGAATCACACCCTGTGCTTGAGACTGAAATTCTCACTTGGGGTTTTAGGCAATGTGAATATGCCAGTAAGCTAAGCTATCTAATTATAGGTAGGCAGAACCATGTTGCTTCTTCATAGAAAAGAAAGCAATCTTAACTTAGTTGCTTTCAAAGTGGAAGATTTTATTCTCTCCCTGCTTCCCCTACTGCCCTCACCCCCAGAATATTTCCTGTCGGAAAAGTAACCACCAAAAAGTCAGGTTGCAAAATAGCCAGGATTTTTTACCTATCCAAGGAGAAGTGCAGGAACTCCACTCTGATTTTGTATGTAAGGAAGGCAAGAGTCACACACAGTCCCCCACATCACACACCCACATGCCATTCTGTTCTATTAAAATAGAAGTGGCATCTTCCGCCCAATCTATGAACTGGTGTGAAAACATAAGCCTGTGTATGCAAAAAAAACGACAGTTTCAGAAGGTTCAGTACAAGAGTCTGTATTTCTGAGAGGAGACTGAGACCCTGGAGAAATAAGCATGCAACTTGGCTTTTTCACATATTTTCTGCTCTTGGAGAATTTAACTGGTTGAGAAAGCCTCAGAGGCAATATCCTCCTTGAAAGCAAACACTTAAAAAATGGAATACTAAAAATGACTCAAAAAATCAGGATTTCAAATCACAGGAAATTATCCAGAAAAAAAATGTGTTGACATTTCAGATGTGCTGACATCTAATTCTAACTAGTTTTGGCTCCTTGAAGTTCTGGGTAGATTGTTGATGCCGCCCCCAAGTCTATATTAAAAAAAAAAAAAAAAAGAAAGAAAGCAAGACACTAATCCATTTAACACTTGGCAGAAAATGCGCAGAGAAAAAAAGTGATTACTCAGTGCCTAGAGAACAATAACTTTTTAAATCAATACTATTTTCAACACAAAGCTCTTTTGAATAAGCCTCATTGTTTAAGTGCTATATCCAATTCTCCACTACCGGTGAATCCCAATGAGCAAACAGGCTGCTGCCATCAACATGCAGACCCTCATTTGCGCCAGGCATATGTGAATGTTCATGTGAACGACGGACGCTGCCGTCAGTGGCTATGTGTCTCTCTCCTCTTTCTAGATGTTTAACTCCTTAAGAATAGAATAGGTAAAAAGTTCTATACAGCATCCGAATAGGATCATAAATGTGTTAAATTCTGAACTGATCTTAATTATAGATGGTTAAATAAGAAATTAAAAAGAGAAATTAGATCATTTAAAATTCCAGTGGCAGTGAACACTTAAATCACCTAAAACCAAACAGAGCTATATACGTGAACACATTTTCCCATGTCCTATTCCGCTGAAAGCGCAGTAAGGCTTCCCTCATCAGATGAAAATCCAGGCCCTTGGAATGGCACACTGTGACCCAGTCCCTGCCTTGACTCTTTACTCTCCTTCTTCTAAACTTGTGCCCCAGCAGCACGGAACCGCTTGTTTTCCCTACACATTGATGTTTCTCACCTCCATGGGCTCTCTCACTTCCCCCGGTCTTTGCCTGTCTCACACCCACTCATTCATTTCAACTCACCTCTTCTAGGAAGCCTCCCCTGGTCTGCCCCGAGATTTGTTTTTACACTAGACCCTGAGTTTCTTAAGGGGTAGAAGTATGTCTTATCCATCTTTGAATCCCCCATTTCCATTAGCTTCCCCAATATTAAACGGATCAATCAACACAAATAGACAATATTCAAGGCCTCTTCTCCCTAGGCATTAAATGGGACTTTGTGCAAAGTTGTTCTGGAGACAGTGGTCAAGGAGTGACTCTACTGGTTGGAGAGTGAAGTCTTGGACAGGGAGTTCAAGGAGCATAGGAGGGTATGACAATGGTACACTGGTTAGAGAGTTGTCGAAAAAGGGATGAAAATTAGGGCAGGCAATACAAAACAGGAGAAGAGCGTCGGAACAGGAATCAAGAAAACTAGGATATGTCCTTCACCCGGCCACAAACCAACCATGTATCCTGTATTAATGCACTTCAGCTCCTCGCCGATGAGACGACCTGTAAGAAAGACAGTTGCACATCTCAGTTTGCCTGGGACAGCCCTGGTTAATGCCTGCTGTGCCAGTGTGAATAGACTTTTACATTGCCTAGGCTTGGACAACACATTGTGCGGTCCCTCTGTCTCTGAGTCCCTCTCTCAACCCTCTGTTCTGGATCTATGGAAACATGTAAGTGGCCACCTACTCTGTCCAAATGCAGGGCTAATTCTACTTTCTCACCTTTTCCCACAGCCTGAGCTTCCTTGGATGAGAGCAGAAATTCAAAGGAGTGCTTTAGTGATGCAGTGGGCGGCCGTGGTTTGGAGAAAAGTTCTGTGCCTGATTGCCTGGGTTCCCACCTGGGGCTTACCACTTATAGACCTGTTTCACTGGGCGAGGCACACAATGTCTTCATGTTCCAGCTTTCTCTTACACATCATGGAGACAGTATTAGTACCCTCCTCATGGGATTCTGGAGGATCATAAATGCCTTGGGAAGTGTCAACTGCCAGGTATAGGGTCTGGCACACAGGGTTAGTCACTACTGCTGTTAATTTCATTCTTTCCAAGGAAAAATCAGTAACCTTCTTTTCTGATGTGGATATTCCAATCATCGCCTTCAACTTCATGCATAAATTACCAGTTTCCCCAGCTGAAGGTGATTAAAAGCAACAAACACCTAACTGAATGCAAACTGACAGAGATGATGTAGTCCCTGAAGAACTTACACAGTGAAATTGGAGGTTAGGCTAATTGAGATTAGAACTGATCAGAATCTCTGCTTCTGAAATTTCTCAGCCACAGTGTGGCCTGGTTGGGAGTCACCAGCCAACTAACCAAGTGATCAAGAAGTATCAGTCAAGACCCAGGTAATATGCAAGTATCTCTCTAGCAGTAATGCTCGATCTTGACTGCACATTACAAAATCACTAGGGGAACTTTAAGAATACTAACTCCCAGGTCCACCCCAGACCAATTAAATCTATCTATGGAGACGGGGACTCAGCACTGGTATTTTTAAAAGCTTCCCGGTTATTTTAATTTGCAGTCAGGGTCAAGAACCACTGTCACAGAACAGCGCTTCTCAAACTTGTATGTGCCTGCAAATCTTGTTAAAATTAGGATCTTGTTAAAATGTAGATTCTCATTCAGTAGATCTGGAGGACAGCGTGGGAGTCTGCCCTTCCAACATGTGCCCCAGAGAGACTGACGCTGCTGGTCTGAGAGCAAGGCCCTACGTGCCACAGGACCCTGGACTCCTTTCAGTTTAAATAGTTATGTCTACAAGCATCCTTGTCCAATGCGGTGTTCTCCCAAGTCAGCTGCTTGGCTGAGAAGGGTGTTGGAAATGATGGTCACATCTACCCACTTTCTACCTCCTCGTGTATCATGTCAGTGGGTGAAAATGAAGAAGAGATTGAGAAGGGCAATCATAAGGAGTGATACCAGGAATCAAATGTAAACTTGGAAAGTGTGTGACATTCTCCAGGGGTATACAGATGCAGAGAGCTGACTCTGTGTGCCAGAGAGACAACTGTTGTCAAGCCCTCAGGAAGGTCCTGCTGGCCTTCAAAAAGCTCTCAAGAGGTTCCAGAGGGCCACCCTGCTTGACTTGTCACCATCTCATTTCCTGACCTGTGCTAGCTTTTCTGTGTCATGGAACAGAAGGGTGGACAAGCACTGAGTCAATTACTGGGACCAGATACCCACCAGGAAAGAGTCAGTTTCTACTTTTCAGGCAGAGCTAGGTGAAACACTGATTTCAAACAATGATGGAAGCTGGCAGGGGGAAGCAGTCTTTGGTAGATCACTGAAAACTTGGCTCACCATGTCTGAGCATCTAGGGATACTCCAGACAGATTATTTCCACTCTGAATGGGAGAAAGGGGCTGTCAGGGGGTCCTAGTATAGGCCTCCTTCTCTGCCACTTAACTACTTAATTTTCTCTTTTTTTTTTTTTCCTTCTTGACAAGACATAAGGATGCCGACACCGGGACACAAGTCCATCAGAAAGAGAAACCCAATCTACAAGATATACCAGGCACTGAAAGGGGCTAAGTGCCTCCAGGACAAAATGGAGGGCCTCTTATATGTAGGTGTAGCTGGAGAGGCAGTCAGCTTACCTGTGGCCCACGGCCCCTCTCCTTACATTCACTGAGGGATATATGCCAGGGGTATCCTTTGTCAGGGCCCAAGACCACAGATCCTTTTCACCCAGGACAGTTTATAAGCTGAAAATTCCAATCTGGCCAAGTGACCTTGTGACAGTGCCTTGGACAGAATGATATTAAACCCTTCCTTTAATACTATTTCCTATAGATCAGATTTATTTAAAGGCGATTTTATTGTTGAAAGCTGCTTAGAGGCCATCTAGTTTACCTCCTTAGTTTTACCCATGAAGAAATTTATTATAAGTTCTGTCTATCTTGCATGTTGTCCCTAATCATTTCATAAAAAAAAATTTTATCATGAGTTGACTCCACGTGTATTTATAAAGCATGGCCTCACTGGGCACCATTTAGTCCATTAGAAAAATACATCTCCTTTTTGTATTTCTTGTCCTAACTTCATCTCCCTGAGCTCAAAGAGAGCCCACTAGGGATGATTGCTTCCCCCTCTTCCTCAGCCTCTCTCCCCACTAGGGCTTCTCCAGCCAGCTCTCAACCCCATCCCCTCCTACTGCCTCTGCACTGTCACTTGTACTCACGTTCTTATACTCAACTACATTCAAATCTGGTACTCACTTGTACTCACTGTGTTCAAATCTCATTCTTCTAACACCTCATATCCCCCCCCACAATCTGCCTTCTCACCCTTTTCCAAGCCAAGCCTCTAAAACCAGGCAAATGTTCTTCAAATTTTCAGTTCGAAGTCTAGCAGTAGCTTTTGTGATGGTAGATACATAGGTGTAAATCTTTTTTTTTAATAGTGTGCTTTTACTTATCCTGTGTTCCAGCTATTGGACTAATAAGGTATATAATTACATATGTATCCATAGTGACGTTGACTGAAGGAATGGTTTCCCTACCACGCCAGCAGAAAATGTTTGAATCTTGCACGAGATGAACATTAAATGTTTGGCCTAAAATACCTCTACTCCTTGGTACCAACATAGGATAAAGAAAGGACTAAAATAATCCAGGGTGGGAGGAGATCAAAATGGTGTAGTAGGGCGACACTGGGCTCACCTTCCCTCATGAACACATCAAAACTACAACTGCATATAGAGCTTCTCTCACTGAAATTGACCTGGGGACTAGCAGAATAGCTATTCTACAGCCAAGGCTGTAAAGAAAGATCCACACGGAGTTGAGTAGGAAGGGAGGAGAAGCGATCTGGTCAGCACCCGCACCGCTGGTGGGGGACACAAGAGGAGGAGGGGGCTATCACAAGCTAAGGGATCCTCCCTGGGGAACGAGGGGTGCGAGCCATGTATTAGGCACCTCAGCCCTTGGGTCTGACATGGGGAAGACGAGCCCCCTTGGCTGGCTTGAAAACCAGTGGGATTTACTAATAAGGCTGTAAGAAACCGAGACTGCACTCTTGCAGAGCACACGCACAGATCTGCTTACTCCCCGTGACAGCAAAGAGGCAGCTGATTGAAAAATGCCTAGGGACCGTCCCAGTGTGTCCCCCAGCCTGCACCAGGCTCCTGCTCCAGCCCCTCTTGCTCCAGCACTGCTCACCACTAAGGCAGAGGCTGCCACTGCCCACGAGAATGTGCACACTTGGAGGGAACGGAGCTGGCTTGGACCCTGGCCCTGCCTCTGACCAGGGTAGAGGCAACCATTACCAGCTCACGAATCCCTGCCCACACTCCGGATGGAGAGTGCCATCGCTGGAGCACAGATCTCTGTGCACACTTGGGGGAGGAGGGGAGGGGTCGGCTCAGTGGCAATGGCACTAACCCCTCCAGCCCTGACCCAGCCTCTAACTGAGGGCACACACTGGGGAAAAGGTAAAACCAGCACAGGAGTGCGGCCCCAAGACCCCAGGCCCTGACCTTGTCCCAAACCAAGATGGAGACTGCCATCGTACCCAAGAGAAACCCAGCTCCCTCAGGACTCCTGCTCCAGCCCCTCCGCCCTCACCCCCACCCCCAACAGAGCAGTGACAGTCATGGAGCACAGCAGCAGCCCTGGCTTGCACCTGGCTCTGGCTCTAGCCTCTCCAACTCCAGGCCTACCTCCCACCAAGGCAGTGGCTACCAGCACACCCTGGGGGAAGATGCAGATCATGCTCACCTCAAATCCAGCTCTCCCACCACAGCCACTGGGCTCACACAGACTGCACAGGAATGGTCCCACACGAGGACATGACATCAAGACTAGGACAGGCAACTGTTTCACCTGATTTTACACAGACGAAGAAAGTTAAACAAAATGGGAGGACAAAATGAAACAGGAAAAAAATACCTGAAAAAATGCTAATGAAACAGAGAGAAATAATTTATCTGACAGAGAGTACAAAGAAATAGTAATGAAAATATTAACTGAACTGGGGAAAAGAATAGATGAACACGATGAGAATTCAACAAAGAACTAGAAAATACAGGAAAGAACCAGTCAGAGTTGAAGAATGCAATAACTGAAATGAAAAATACACTAGATGGCATGAACAGGCGATTAGGTGATATAGAACAAGGCATAAGCAATCTGAAAGACAGAATAATGGAAGTCACCCAATCAGAACAGCAAAAAGGAAAACAAATTTTAAAAAATGAGAATGGTCTAAGGGACCTCTGGCACAACATCAATCGTACTAACATTTGACTTATAGGGTTCCCAAAAGGAGAAGAGAGAGAAAAAAGGGTAGAAAATGTATTTGATAAAACTGTGACTCAAAACTTCCCAAACCTGAAGAAGGAAACAGATATCCAGGTACAAGAAGCACAGAGAGTTCCAAACAAGATGAACTCAAAGAGACCCACACCAAGACATAATCATAATTAAAATGGCAAAAGTTAAAGATAAAAAGAGTATTCTAAAGGTGGCAAGAGAAAAACAGAGAGTCACATACAAGGGAACCCCCATAAGGCTATCAACTGCTTTTGCAGCAGAAACTTTGCAGGCTAGAATGGAGTGGCATGATGTAGATAAAGTGCTGAAAGGAAAAAACTTAACAACCTGGGATACTCCTCCCAGCAAGTTTATCATTCAGAACTGAAGGAGAGATAAAGAGTTTCTCAGACAAGCAAAAACTAACATTCATCAATACTAAACCAATCTTACAAGAAGTGTTAAGGAGTCTTTAAATGAAAATGAAAAGGAAATGAAAATGAAAATGAAATTTCTATCAAGAGATAGAAATTATAGCAAGGGGAAAATCCTACTAGTAAAGACAAATATATTGTAAAGACTGTGGATCAACCACTGAAATAAGCTCGTATGGAGGTTAAAAGACAAAAATGTAAAATCAACTGTAACTACAATAAACAGGTAAGGGACAGACATGAAGATGTAAAATATTACCACAAAAATACAAAACATGGGGGGAGGGAGAAAAAATGTAGACCTTTTAGAATGTGTTTGAACTTAAAGGACTACCAGTTTAAAATAAATAGGTATAGTTATAGATCAATATATATGAACTGCATGATAACCACAAGTCAAAAAACTACAATATATATACAGAAACTAGAAAGGAACATAAACATAACATTAAAGAAAATCATCAAATCACAAGGGAAGAGACCATAAGAAGAAGAAAAGAACTACAAAAACAATCAGAAAACACATAACAAAATGGCATTAAGTACATACCTATTAACAATCACTTTAAATAAAAATGCACTAAATGCTCCAATCAAAAGACACAGGGTGGCTGACTGAATAAAAAAACATGCTGCCTACAGGAGACTCACTTGAGAGCTAAGGACACAGAGACTGCAAGTTAGGGGATGGAAAAAGATATTGCATGCAAATGGAAATGAACAGAAAGCTGGGGTAGCAATGCTCATATCAGACAAAGTAGACTTTAAAACAAAGTCTGTAATAAAAGACAAAGAAGAGCATTACATAATGATAAAGGGATCAATACAAGAAGAAGCTATAATGTTCATAAACATATATGCATCTAGTATAGGAGCACCTAAATTTATAAAGCAAATATTAACAGGCATAAAAAGAGAAACTGACAATAATACAATAATAGGGGACTTCAACACCCCACGTACATCAATGGACAGATCATCCAGAAAGAAAATTAATGAGGAAACAGTAGACTTCAGTGACACATTAGAGTAGTTGGACTTATAACTACAGGACATTCCATCCAAAAAAGCAGAATACACGTTCTTTTTAAGTGCACATAGAGTGTACTCCAGGATAGATCACATTCCAGGCCACAAAACAAGTCTCAAAAAAATTTAAGAGGATAGAAATTGTATCAAGCATCCTTTCTGACCACAGCAGTATGACACTAGAAACCAATTAGAGGAAGAAAACTTAGAAAAACACAAACACATGGAGGCTAAACAACATGCTGCTGAAAAACCAAGGGGTCAACAAAAAAATTGAAGACGATATCAGAAAATGCCTCGAGACAAATGAAAATAAAAACACAACTTTCCAAAATCTATGGGACACAGCAAAAGCAGTCCTAAGAGGAAAGTTAACAGTGATACAGGCATACCTCAAGAAACAAACAAACAAAAAACCTCAAACAACCTAATCTACCATCTGAAGGGATCAGACAAAGAACAAAAAGCCAAAAATCAGCAGAAGGAAGGAAATAATAAAGATCAGAGAGAAAATAAAATAGATTAAAAATAGAAAAGATCGATAAAACCAAAAGATGGTTTTTTGAAAAGATAAACAAAATTTATAAGCTTTTAGCTAGGCTCATCAAGAAAAAAAGAAAGGACCCAAACAAAATAAGAAACGAAAGCGGAGAAATAACAAACTATATCACAGAGATACAAAAAACCAGAAGAAATCACTACAAACAGTTGTATGCCAACAAATTGGACAATGTAGAAGAAACGGATAAATTCCTAGAAACATACAATCTTCCAAGACAAAATCAGGAAGAAACAGATCATCTGAACAGACCGATTACTAGTACTGTAATTGAATCAGTAATCAAAATACTCCCAAAACAAACAAAAGTCCAGGACTGGACAACTTTACAGGGGAATTCTACCAAACATATAAACAAGAGTTAATACCTATCCTTCTCAAACTATTCCAGAAAATTGAAGAGGAGGGAACACTCCCAAATTCATTCTATGAGGCCACCATTACTCTGATACCAAAACTAGACAAAGACACTACACACAAAGAAAATTACAGGCCAATATTCCTGATAAATATAGACACAAAAACTCTCAACAAAATATTAGCAAACTGAATTCAAAAACATATACAAAGGATCATACACCATAATCAAGTGGGATTTATTCCAGGGATGCAAGAATGATTCAATATCTGCAGATCAATCAATGTGATATACCACATTAACAAAATGAAGGATGAAAATCACATGATATTCTCAATAGACGCAAAAAAAAGCATCTGACAAAATTCAACACTCATTCACAATAAAAACGCTCAACAAAGTTGGTACAGAGGGAACATATCTCAACATAATAAAGGCCCACAGCTAACATCATATGCAACAGTGAAAAGCAAAGTTTTTCCTCTACAATCAGGATCAAGACAAGGATGCCCACTCTCACCATTTCTATTTAACATAGTATTGGAAGTCCTAGCCACAGCACTCAGACAAGAAAAAGATTAAAAGGCATTCAGATTGGAATGGAAGAAGTCAAACTGTTACTATTTGCAGATGACATGATACTATATATAGAAAACACTACAGTCTCCACCAGAAAAAAACCTATTAGAACAAATAAATGAATTCACTAAAGTTTCAGGATACAAGATTAATACAGAAATCTGTTGCTTTTCTGTACACTAATAATGAACTATCGGACAGAGAAAGTAAGAAATCATCCCATTTACAATCACATCAAAAACAATAAAATATCTAGGAATAAACTCACCCAGTGAAATGAAAGACCTATACCCTAGAAACATAAGACACTGATAAAAGAAACTGAAGATGATACTATTAAATGGAAAGATTCTGTGTTCATGGACTAATATTGTTAAAATGTCCACACTGCCCAAAGCAATCTACAGATTCAATACAATCCCTGTCGAACCACTCACATGACATTTTCACAGAACTAGAACAAAAATTACCAAAATTTGTATGGAAGAACAAAAGTCCCTGAAAAGCCAAAGTAATCGTTGAGAAAAAAGAACAAATCTGGAAGCATCATGCTCCCAGACTTCAGACTATACTACAAAGCTACAGTCATCAGAACAGTATGATACTGGCACAAAAACAGACACACAGATCAATGGAACAGAATAAAGAGCCCAGAAATAAGCCCATGCACATATGGCCAATTAATCTACAACAAAGGAGAGAAAAATATATAGCGGGAAAAAGACAGTCTCTTCAGTAAGTGGTGTTGGGAAAACTGGACAGGTATATGTGAAAGAATGAAATTAGAACATTTTCTCACACTGTACAGAAAAATAAATTCAAAATGGATTAAAGACCTAAATGTAAGACCGGAAACCATAAAATTCCTAGAAGAAAACACAGGCAGTACATTCCTTGACATAAATCTTAGCAATATTTGTTTTGGATCTGTCTCCTCAGGCAAGAGAAACAAAAGCAAAAATAAATAAATAAGACTACATCAAATTAAACTTGAAAGCTTTTGCACAGTGAAGGAAACCAACAACAACATGAAAAGACAACCTACTGAATGAGAGAAGATATTTTCAAATGATATGTCTGATAACAGGTTAATATCCAAAATATTAAAGAGCTCAGATGACTCAATATCAAGAAAACAAAGAATCCAATTAAAAAATGGGCAGAAGACCTGAATAGACTTTTTTCCAAAGAAGTCATACAGATGGCCAACCAGCACATGAAAAGATGCTCAGCATCACTAATCATCAGGGAAATGCTGCTAATCAAAACCATAGTGAGCGGGCTTCCCTGGTGGCACAGTGGTTGCGCGTCCGCCTGCCGATGCAGGGGAACCGGGTTCGCGCCCCGGTCTGGGAGGATCCCACGTGCCCATAGTGAGATATCACCTCATGCCTTTTAGAACAGCTATTATTGTCAAAAAGACAAATAATAATAAATGCTGGCAAGGATGGAGAGAAAAGGCAACCCTAGTACACACTGGTGGGAATGTAAATTGGTTCCTCAAAAAATTAAAAATAGAACTACCATATGACCCAGCAATTCCACTCCTAGGTATACATCCAAAGAAAAGGAAAACACTAATTTGAAAAGATACATGCACCCCAAAATTTATAGAAGCACTATTTACAATAGCCAAGATATGGAAGCAACCTAAGTGTCCATCATCAGACGAACGGATAAAGAAGATAACATATGAATATTACGCAGCCAGAGAAAAGAATGAAATTTTGCCATTTACAGCAACATGGATGGACCTGGAGGGAATTACACTTAGTGAAGTAAGTCAGACAAAGAAAGACAAATACTGTATGTTTTTACTTATATGTGGAATCTGAAAAATAAAACAAACGAATGACTATAACAACAGAAAACAGAAAGAGACTCATAGATACAGAGGACAAACTAGTGGTTACCAATGGGGAGAGGAGTAGAGGGAGGGGCAGGATAGGGGCAGGGGATTAAGAGGTACAAACTACTAGGTATAAAATAAATAATATAGGGACTTCCCTGGTGGTCCAGTGGTTAAGACTCCATGCTCCTATGCAGGGGGCAGAAGTTCGATCCCTGGTGGGGAACTAAGATCCCAGGTACCATGCAGCAAGGGCTAAAAAAATAAGTCAGACAAAGAAAGACAAATACTGTATGTTTTTACTTATATGTGGAATCTGAAAAATAAAACGAATGACTATAATAAAACAGAAAAAGACTCATAGATACACAAAACAAACTAGTGGTTACCAGTGGGGAAAGGGGTGGGGGAGGAGAAAGATAGGGGAAGGAGATTAAGAGGTACAAACTACTATGTATAAAATAAATAAGATACAAGGATGTAGTGTACAGCACAGGAAATATAACCAATATTTCATAATAATTTTGAGTGAAGTATAATCTATAAAAATATTGAATCACTATATTGTGTACCTAAAACTAATATAACATTGTAAATCAAATATACTTCAGTAAAACAAAAACTAAAACAAACGAAATCAGGGTGGACCTAACCCCCTAACCACCAACTAGGAGGTGTTCCACCGGGAAAGACTCGCTTCAATGAGGAAAAGAGTGATGACAAGGAACATTATTTCTCAACCAGTTTGAAATCCATTTTGTGAACTCTGGGTAAGATAATATGCTCTATTACGAAGTCAACACTTCCCTCATCTCCAGCCATGCACTGTGGAAACACGGTCAGAGATAAATTCTGAAGACTCAGAGAAGTCTAGAGACTGCTCAGCCTCATAAGAATTTAGGACTAAGGAACCATCCCCACCTGCTAGAAACAAAAAGAAAAATGTGATTTCTGTGATAGTCACACTGTGTAAGTCTCTACAGACTGAAATGACTGTTAGAGCTCCACACAGAGACACATCTGGGGATGGTGCCTTCTCTAGCACACGGGCGGGCGTGTGGGAATTTCTCGGTGCTCTATCTGGCTTCATGGTGTTGCACAGGGGAGACCCCGATCCACTGGAAGGGGCCACGTGCCCTCCTCCCCCAGGCGAGCTTCCCACCAGCGCTTGGCTCCTGATGCTTCCCTCTAAGCCACCGTGTTCTGTTGTGCTTCTTAACTGGAGCAGGAATCTCCAATCCTTGGAACCCTGGGTTGAAGAAGTGAGGTTCTGATTACAGTCAGATTCGAAGTGTTGAGGGTTGGTAACGACATGATAAACAAAGTTTTAGGTGCCCTCGGAGTGACCACAGAGGGAACGACTTTGAGAAGTTTATACTGACCAAGCTCTTGAACACAGGAGAATTAATGTGTTATTTATCTGAAAACTGATTCATTAAAGGCCCTAAGTGTATGCTTCAGAAAAGAGAAGATACTGTGTTTGTCCTTATAGACCTAATGTAGAGAAGACCTAACTGGGGACAAATGAAAAACAAGTGGAAGCATAAATGAAAAGAACACAAAGCATGTAGAGCTGGATAAATCAGCTAGGCTTCACTGGAGTGACTGGATATAGTATGGATTGATGAGGAGTAGAAGAAAGGAGAGGACTGTGCCTAAAAATGTTGAGAGACATGAATTCAAGTGTGGCCACGAGGGCTGTGTGGTTAGGAGCTGTCTGCCCTAGAAATTCAGTGTGACGAGGGGGCCGCAGGAGCACTTAAAGTCATCAGTCACTAAAGCCTCTGAGAAGGGGAGTTCCAGCAAATAGAGTTATAAGATATTTAAAATTTACTATTAAAGATATAACTGATGGAGGGGGCAGGGTGTGAAGCATAAAGCATGGCACTGAGAGCTGACATTGCTATGGTGATACCGGGCCAGAAGTAACAGGGCTCTAACTTCCAGAATGGATGAGAAGAGGCTGAGCTGCAAAAAGACTGCATTTGGCAACAGACAGGAAGGACAATGAGTTAATGATGTTTTCAAAGTTTCAAAGTTTATGTAAAGATTTGTGATCATTAAATATGGAGGTACCCATGGTTGGCTAAATGGAAGTCATTCTAGAAATCTAATGCTACAATTAGGTTGGTAACTAGTAATTCCTAATTAGTAATAAGCTTATTACTTATTACAATTAGTAATAAGCTAACTAAAAACTAAATCAATATGCCAGTACTTTTCTACCCAGGCCAATAAGCTGATTTGGTGAGAGGTCACAGAATGGCCCCTAGTTAGGTGAATATCCATTCTTCTCTTTCCTCTCTCATTTGATGCGGTCTGTTCATCTCCATCTGCAAAGTCTCAAAGTTTGCTGATGAACTGTGTGCAGCCTACAAACACATGGCCAAGAGCAACAGCCATCAGTGGTTCACAGGACATATTCAGAGCCACGCGATAGGAAGTGCACTGCTGGTCAGCTCGCTGGCTGTGAGCCAGGCACCAAGTAGGACAGCAAGATGTCCCTTCTTGCCCTTGCGGCGGTGCTGGTGGTTTTCCAGAACTCTTTAAAATACATCATCTTGCCTTCGGAAAAGCTTCCTCAGCTTTCCACTGTCCCAAGTCAGGGTGAATGTCCACCCACACAAGAACACCCATTAGGGAAACCCTGAAGGCTAAGGTCTCTTTCTGTTCTTGTTTGTGCAGGTGACACGATGCAGCCAAGGAAGAAGAGCAAGTGATTAGACACTATTTTCCAAGAACTAAGGAAGAAGAAAACAGGAGAATTTTTTTCATCTTTTTTTCTTCCTGGTGCAGGGAGGTGGTGGAGCAACATAGGAAGGTAAAAAGGACAGGGAATGATATTTAAATTTAATAAGAGAGTTATGAAGGTAGCTGAATTTGAGGACTCTTGCTTTTTAAAAACTTTTACTGGACACACCCAAAACAATTCCTGCTGTCACAGAATTTGTTACATCCGTCTGACCTCTGTGGAGGATGGTCTGTGGTCAACATCTGGCCAAAAGCCAAAGAAACTCACGTAAATGTGGTGTTAGAGAATGTTTAGAGAGAGAAAGGAACTTAGGATCATCCAAACTATTCACTTTACAGAGGAGGATGCTGAGGACCTAGATAAGAAGTTACCTGCATGAGGCCAAAGAATTAGCGTCAGAACCAAAATAAAAGCTTTTGTCTCCCATATCTTCTAACTGCCAGTCCTGGGCCATTTTTGAATAATCCCAATTTTCCTAAAAAGAGGCACTTTCATAAGCTAGTTATTTTCATGGATTTCTCATCTATTTTTTTCTCAGTCTAAATGGAAATGTAGGGAGATGGCTGCTTCTGAAGTTGTCTGTCTACCTAGTATAATAGCAAATTAACTGGGGCAATGAGAAAATAAGTTATTAAAAATATTGGTAGCGCTTCCCTGGTGGCGCAGTGGTTGCGAGTCCGCCTGCCGATGCGGGGGACACGGGTTCGTGCCCCGGTCCGGGAGGATCCCACATGCCACGGAGCGGCTGGGCCCGTGAGCCATGGCCGCTGAGCCTGCGTGTCCGGAGCCTGTGCTCAGCAACGGGAGAGGCCACAACAGTGAGAGGCCCGCGTACCGCAAAAAAAAAAAAAATTGGTAAACCTGTCCCTCTTGTGAGCAAGCATTTGGGGCAGGTAAACATTGAACACGGTGATATTGTCAAAATCTCTTCCATTGGTACACTGATTAATTTGTCAAATAAATGTACATTTTACTTGGGGAATAATCTGGATGGGAAGTGATATGATTATGATGACTGCTGAGACTGCTTTAAGTACAAAGCACTTTGCTGCGTTAGTTTATGGTTTAACAAAGCTGACCGTCAGATGATTAACAAGCACGTTCATGAACCCTGCTTTAATTTTCCTAGGGGATTTTTCTGGGTCTTTATTTACAGACACATTTTGTAAAGAACACAAATGACTAGTGGTAGGTAAACATGTTCAGGTCCATCGATGGGTCAACAGGCCCATGTGGGTTGGGTGTGGGCACCAGAGTAAATTGTACTTGGGTTTTCCAACCTAACATCATAGAGGAGAAATCTGGTTGAAAGGGACACCAAGGGCAGGCTGATAGGGTTAGAGACGAGAGCAGACTATCCCAACAGGGCAGGTAGTCCAAGGGAAGACTAGGACAGGCACCAAGAAAACTGCTTGAAACCTACTCCTCTACAGTTATACAAATATGAGCCTCAAGTCTTTTTGGATTAAGCTGGGAACACCACCTCTTTTCCCACACCTGCTGCTTCTTGACTGCTCCTAGCACCTGTCTCAGCAGGAGCCCAGAAGCAGTTGTCACAGAGGAAATTCTCCAAATGTGAAGCCCGCAGGGGATCACCCAAATTTTCCGCACCCCAAAGATGACTCGGGCTGCATGCTTCTCGGAGTCATAGTAAGCTCTTGGCTGCGATGAGCCTGCAGATTTCTATTTGTGGTTTCACTGTCCCCAGGACCAAATTAAACTGTGATTTCTGCATGACTGGCCACTGTGCAATATCTATTCCAACACCAGAAATACCTCAGAACCATTCCCCATTGAGTGTATATGTAAGCACGCCGGGCTTCCTTGGTGCTGGTGTAGCTTAAGAAAGGAGAAGCAACAAAACACCTGTAATGGGCTTCCCTGGTGGCGCAGTGGTTGAGAGTCCGCCTGCCAATGCAGGGGACACGGGTTCGTGCCCCGGTCCGGGAGGATCCCACATGCCGCGGAGCGGCTGGGCCCGCGAGCCATGGCCGCTGAGCCTGCGCGTCCGGAGCCTGTGCTCTGCAACGGCAGAGGCCACAATGGTGAGAGGCCCGTGTAACGCCAAAAACAAAAAACAAAACAAAAACAAAAACAAAACACCTGTAATGAACACTGACTAAACATTCATTAAAAGGGAGACAGTATTAGCTGCCTACATAAGGCTGTGTTTGGCCCTTAGTGGTTAGAAAACAACAATACAAACCAAATGATGAGAAAACCAGCAATAATACTTGTACAGTGTCATGTAATTTAGAGCCACTCTCACCTCCATGACCTCATTTTATCTTCACAAAAGTCTTAAAAGTAGAAAATATATTATGTCCTCATTTTACAAATGAGCAAACTGAGTTTCTGATGTTGGTGTGCTGTAAATGTTTAAAATCCAACTCTCTGGAAAAAAGAAAACTTTAAGGCCCTGATTTATAGTTTGCCCATTGCCATGGTGTAAACACTCCAACACGACCTTTTTCAAGCTACCAACATGTCACTGAACGCAGAGTTGGGAAGAGAGACGCAGAACCACTGAATCCCTGTGAGCCTGTCCAAACTCTCTCCAGCACACCACTGGGTTCAGAGAAAGGGAAGAAACCGATCCAAGGTCACACAGACGGCTGATTTCCAAGCCCACCTTCCTTCCTCTTTAGTACAGAACAAAGCAGGAACTGAGCATCTGGAAGCCTTTATTTGAAAAAGCAAAAATGTGTGTACATCTGCAAGGTTACACAAAAGAAGGGGTTAGGGACCCCAACTTGGTGGAAACTCTCACCCATACAGGCAGGGGGAGGAGCTACACTACTGCTTCATAGACTGGTCCATACCTGTGCTTATATTCTGGAGTTGCTATCTCACATGTGACACCGATTTTGAGTTTGGGGAGAAGACTCACCTTGTTTGCCTAAACAATACATTAGCCCCATGCTCCCTGCAAATGGGTCATACATTTCTCAAGCTATTTTTGGGTCCCCTGCACCTACTCGCTTGCAATACTTGTCATAACAGGAAGTCAGTTTCACATACCGTAATCCTCAAACACGCTGCGCCTGCACAAGAGGAGTGTGAGGCGGGGCAAGGAAAGAGTGGGGAGGCTGGGCCTCCCAGAAGGCTGCCTGGATGAGCACTGAACCCATCCCAAGTCTGGGTATCCCCCCTCCGAGGGCACAAGTGTCAGCAACCAGAATCCATATCCAGATATTATTTTCCATTCTCAGGCAGTTGGTGGTTCCTTTTTTTTTTAATAAAGCATTTGAGTAGGCAGCAAAGCCAGTCAGAACTGTTTATTTATAGCTGTGGATTTTCAATGCTGTATAAATTAGAAATCATTGCTGAATGAGGCCCGCGCCCACTCACACACCCGGGGCCGCTATCTATGAGTCCTTTCACACAGTTTGACTGTACACAGTCTAAAATGGGAGAAAATGACATGCTCCAAGTCAAATGAAGGAGTCACAGCTAAACTGCAAAGCAGAAAACCAGCAATTATTTTTCTTCAGCACAATATGGGGAGTACGACAGGTGCAATTATCCAATATTATTTAACAGCACTGCTTTGTGGTGTAGGGAGAAAATAAAGGTTTCTGTGTCTTGGAGAGAAAAAAAAAAAAAAAAAAAAGAGAGAAAGAACCAGGCTCTGGCTCCTGTTTCTGTGGATTAAGCTGTGTAATGTAAATTGAAACTGGCCTGGATTCCAAAAAGGGAAGAAACACCTGGCTCCCTTGCCCTGGCTCCCTGGCAGCTCACCACTTGCATCATCAGGGACTTTTGAGAAAGGCCCCTCTCCTTGGGGAGCCTGAACATCCTTCTCAGAGGCAGTGGCTCCAGGTAAGACTGTGTGGAAGGCTGAGCTTCCTGAGCCCCTGTCCCTTAGAGGGAAACCATCTCCTGCGATGACTCCCCCTCCCTCAACTGAATTAAGATACAGTAAAAGAGAAGGCAGCCCACGTGAATAATTTTCCTTCCCTTAATCAGATCTCCCCCGCTTTCGTCCTTCAGCACATTTTTATTCCTACTCCCAAGCCTTTCCTTTATTGGTCATCCTACCTGGAAAGACCTCTCTTCTTCCAGCTACTATCAAATAAGTTGCCCTTCATGGCTTCTGGCCCTATTTGAGTGCCACTTCCCAGTTCTCCTAAAAAATTTTCTCTTACTGGTCCAGGGCATTTGGCTCTTCCTCCTCTAAACTCCCATAGCAGGCCACATCCGCCCCACACAGCCTTCTATTGCCCTCTTCACCTCTCCCTCTTGGCTTCTGTGTCCATAACAATGCGGAATGCTGAAAAGAACACAGGCATCAGAACCAGACCAGATCTGAATTTAAATACTGACTCCACCACTCACCATTTACATAGAACCTGGGGAAAACAGTTTACTTTTCTCAGCCTTGGTTCCTTAAAGTCATAAGATAATCCCTACTGCGATTAAATAATATTATTTAAAGTGATGGATGCAAGTGCTTGGCATCCAAGATTCCCCATTCTACTTGCTTAACTGCAAACTCCTCGAGGCCAGGTAGTTGTCTGTATCCCCAATAAGGCCTAACTCCATACCATTAGGAAGCAATGAAAATACATACAGACCGACTTGAGAATTACTAACAACTTATTAATTTTACAGGCGTAATCACCAAATAGCTTCCTCCTTTCCCAGAAGCTGCGATTCCCAACATGAGACTCACTGTCTCATTTAAGATACTCTCTCCATCTTATATCCCAGGATCCTATTGACAATGATGATCAAATTGTAATTTCATGTGATCCAGCAGTGGAAAGCATATGATAGAATGGGAGACAGGACAAATAAATTTTGATAAAGAAAAAAAGATGAGGGAAGGCCTGCAGAATAAAGATTGCATGCAGGTGACACTCCAGATTGGACTATTAGAATGACCCTGATTACCCCAAGGAGAGCCTATAGGGCATTAGGGTCCAAATCAGGGAGACTGATCTTTAAAATCTCATTTAGATCTGAATTTAAATAAATTTAGGTGCCTGCTAACCCCTTCCTCACAGATGATACCTGTTATTTGATTATTTAAAAGCAAGTTTTAATATGGGAGGAAGCATGCTTGGAAGAATAAAAATGGGGATATCGTGAGAAAAAGAACGGTACAGAAAGGGTCAGCTGCAGACTTGGAGGACAAACCTTACCGAGTTCACAGTATTTTACCACGTGGCTGCCAAGAAATGGCTAGGTATGTGTGTCTTGACGCTCACCCCTCCCTAAGAGAGCTAATCTATGGTTAGAGTACCGCAATATAGAATAGACAGTGATCTTAGCCACTGATGGGTCAGCAAAACTCTGCCTCCCTTTGAAGGAGTGGAAAGAGGAAGCACAGCTGTGGCATGCCACACTTTATGATTCCAGGCTTGACTAACTAGCTGGCACTACAAGAATTTAAACCTGCTTTATGGCTGGGGAGAGAAGTTACTGTTGGGTTGTCACCATACCTAAGAAGAGAGGAGACAGCAAAGAGAAAAATAGATTCCACTGGCTCCTGAAGAGCTTCAGAAATACATTTTACATCATGGCTCAGTAGAAACACACACACACACCCCCACACACTTTTAACACGTGTGATAGACCACTTTATTTTCTATCCTATTATTTTCTATCCTATGGTTTGAAAGATATCGTGGGACTTCCCTGGTGGCGCAGTGGTTAAGAATCTGCCTGCCAACGCAGGGGACACGGGTTCGAGCCCTGGTCCGGGAAGATCCCACATGCCGTGGAGCAACTAAGCCCGTGTGCCACAACTACTGAGCCTGCGCTCTAGAGCCCGTGTGCCACAAGTACTGAAGCCCGTGCGCCTAGAGCCCATGCTCCGCAACAGAGAAGCCACCGCAATGGGAAGCCTGCACACCGCAACGAAGAGTAGCCCCAGCTCACCACAACTAGAGAAAGCCCACATGCAGCAAGGAAGACCCAACAGAGCCAAAAATAAATAAATAAATAAAAATTTTAAAGAAAGATATTGTGACCATTAAATTGATTTTCATTTTTTGGCTGAGTTGGGTCTTCCTCGCTGCACGCGGGCTTTCTCTAGTTGCGGTGAGCAGGCTTCCCATCGTGATGGCTTCTCCGTTGCGGAGCATGGGCTCTAGGTGCACGGGCTTCAGTAGTTGTGGAACACGGGCTCAGCAGGTGTGGCTCGTGGGCTCTAGAGCGCAGGCTCAGTAGTTGTGGCGCACGGGCTTAGTTGTTCCACGGCATGTGGGATCTTCCCGGACCAGGGCTCGAACCCGTGTCCCCTGCGTTGGCAGGCGGATTCTTAACCACTGCACCACCAGGGAAGTCCTTTAAACTGATTTCTTAATACAACAATAGGGTTGCAACCAATAAGCTGATCAACACTGCACTCCACCGTACTGTAGGATTCATTCACTCACCGAACAAGTAATGGTAAAGTGCCTACTACGTGTATCGCCTTGGCCATATGCACGTCATGGCCTGAGGACAGGGACATGGTGGCCATCACCCAGGCCACTTGCATTAGGGTTTGGGATTTGTATCCTTTCATCCTGCAGCACCTTTGGGAATGCAGAACCAAGCCTTGTTTTTCCAGCTCATTCTGTTAGCAGCTGCTCTGCCAGACTCAGCTCCTCTGAGATGCTGACAGGAAGAAGAGAAAAAACACTTCCACTACAAGAGCTTACAAAACCTTCCGCTGAGGCTTAAGTCTGGCCTGAGCCAATATATTTGGTTATACTTTTGGGATTTGTTTTCACTCAACACTTAATTTTATTAAGATTCAAATTATGAAGTTAGATGACGTAGAGTTAGGAAAACAAATGCTATACGACTTCTACTTTGCCAGGAATCTGGTACAGAGTTCTGAAAACTCTCAATCTAGGCACGTTTTATTCCATTTGAAAAATTTTCTAACTAAATTCTAAAATGCACTCGTATTGACATTTTATGTACATGCATTGACTCAACTTTGCCAATATTTAAAGTCATGGGGTTAAATAAAATTCTTTTTACTGTAAAATAAATTGCATTGGCACTGCCTATATTTTCCTCTGCTAGACTTCCTGCCATCGTGACCTTTTAGTGCCCTTATATCACCCAACTCAGAGGAAGAGGCCAAGAAATCTATCTGCAGCCAATTCAGTCAGTCTCCCCGCCCAGCGAAGTGGCTTTCTGGGTAAGCTTCACGTCAAGAGAAAGAAAAGACCTGTTGCAAAATATTCTTCCAACGTACAGATGAACCTCTCCCGGGCCCACCTGGGAGCCACATTAGACCCTAGGCATGGAGTACTTGCATGGGTTATTGTGTGACTGTATCAACAATGATAAAGGGAGACTTTGCCGTACATTCCAGTGGGTTTAATGAAAATGTCATGTGCACATGAATCTCTGTTCTGTGGCTGCTTATTGGGAAAGAGATTGAAATCACAACTCCAGGAGCGGGAGTCCAAGGATGAGAGCCAGCAAAGTCTAAACTAGTTGAGTGTGCGTGTGTTTATGTGTGCGTCACAAAGGGTTGTGCTAGCGCGCCTGAGATCAAAGGGCAGGGAGCCCTTTTCCCCTGATTGGTGGGTGGACGAGCCCAGGGCAGGAGGCAATTTGATTTTTACTTATTGCCTAACTGCCTCTCACGTGGCCCCCTGCTACATGCAACACTCGTTATTTCACTCCATCTCTCAAACGGTCACCCTTGAAAGACCCTCCAATTGCCAGCGGCCTTGGCTCCTAGCACAGAATACCATCAGACTAGGCTGTTTATCCAATATCTAAGTAATCCTAATGAACAGTTAGCTAAAATTTTACCATGTCTAAATTGAATTATATTTACAATATAAATTCATTTATAGTAGCAATAACCCAGAAGTACTATATTACTACCTGAATTGGTTACCTAGAGCTACCATAACAAAGGACCACAAACCAGGTGGATTAAAAACCCCAGAAGTTTATCCTCTCACAGTTCCAGAGGCTAACAGCCTGAAATTAATTAAGGTGTCAGCAGCACCATGTGCCCACTGAAAGCTCCAGGGAAGAATCCTTCCTTCTGGTGGCTTCTGATAATCCTTCACCTGTGGCCACATCACTCCTCTGCTTCCATCTTCATATGGCATTCTACTTTGTATGTCTTTGTGTCTCTTACCTTAGAGGAAATCTGGAATCTGTGTCCAAATTCCCCTCTCCTTTCTCGTATAAAGACATCAGTCATTGGTTTTAGGGCCCACCCTAAATCTAGGATGATTCCATTTCGAGATCCTTCACTAATCACACCTGTAAAGACCCCATTTCCTAATAAGGTCACATTCTGAGGTTCCAAGTGGACATTAATACTGGGGGGATGCTATCCAACCCAACACATTATCCCTATTTTACAAATGAGAGAACTGAGGGTCAGAGGTCATTGGACATCAAATTTTGGCTTTTAATTCCTCTGTCTTGCCTGTCTTAAGTCAAGCAGTCACCAGCAGTTTATACCATCTATTGAATGCCCACTACAGGATAGCCATTTACTTACTCATTATCTCTAGTCCCTCCCTATCTGAAAAGCAGACATTATTATCCCAATGTTAAGGATAAAGAAACAGGCTCAGTGAGGCTGATGAATTTGCCCAAGGAAGAATTACCCCAGAAAAATGGAGCCCAAGCCCAGTCTGGTGAGTTCAGATGCCCCCTTTTCTTTATACCATGTAACTTCTACCAAGTCTTGCTTCTGTTTCCTTCACGATGTCTAGAAGATCAACCCTTCCTGCTGGCGCCTCAAGGTCAACATGTTAAACATTTTCATTGTAAACCCTCTGATACAATGTGAGAAAGTGCAGGCCCCAAGAAAATCACATTATTGTGGAAAACTCCCTTTCCAGAGCCCTAGCAGCTCGAATGGCCATGGAAACAGGATAAATGGACATTGAGGGAGCCTCACGTAGGGGAGGTGGGGAAGGAAATGCAGCTGACCCTTGAACAATGCAGGGATTAGGGGCGCCAACTCCACACAGTGGAAAATCTGTGTATCACTTATAGTCAGCACTCTGTATCCGAGGTTCCTCTGTATTCACTGTTCCACATCCACAGATCCAACCAACAGCAGATCATGTAGTACTGTAGTACTTACTACGGAAGAACACCCGTACAAACGTGGGCCCGTGCAGTTTAAATCGGTGTTACTCAGGGTCAACCGCAGAGCAAAGCTGCTGGAGCTGTATATGACAGAGCTGTTCAGCCTTGCCTGTATTTCTGGAGTCACCTGGGGAGCTTATAAAAGTACTTATGCCCAGATCCCTCCTCGAGGGATTCTGAATTGTTCTAGGCTATGGATTAGGCATTGGGAGTTTTAAAAACACTTCTAGGTCATTCGAACGTGCAGCCAAAGTTGTAAGCACTGATATACGGGAATTCCGATCGAATATTATTTGGAAATGGCAGCAGCTGAGGTCTGATTGAATATAAGAAGTTGCAGTTGCTTTAAAGGTCGCCTGGGAGAGCCACGGCCTTCTACCCTAGCTGCCTTCTGAAACCCCGCCACCCTAGTGCTCGGCAGACCTGGTGGCATAACTGGCTGTCTGCTCGCTTCGCACGCAGTGTCAGAGGTGACCCTGAGGCAGAGAGAGGGGCCAGGCTCTGAGGATGCTTCACAGTCTTCTCTGGAGCGTCCCGGTTGGGCGTTCTCACGTCTATCCGTCGATCTCAGCACAGCTCCCTAGCGGTGACAAATTCCAGACTGGCAGAACGCAGCCGCAGCCGAGGCTCCTGTGGGGAACTCTGCCAGCAGACCGGCCTTTGGGCTTGACTGCCGCCCGGGCTCTCCTGGGTCTCCAGCCCGCCGGCCCTCCCTGCAGATTTAGTTAGGTCTTGCCAACCTCCGCAGCAGCGTGAACCAACCTCCCTGAAACCTCTCCCTGTCGCTCTCCCTCCCTCCTCCTTTCCACACACACACAGCCCTCTTGGTTCTGCTTCTTGGAGAATCCTGGCTAGGCTCATTCACTCCTCTGCCTTCCTCTTCCCTGGCCTCGCTTCCTCCCTCCCTGTCTGCACCCCACCCTTCCCAGGCTCGCTCCACGCTGGCCCCGCACGCACTCACCCCTCTCCCCATCACCTGCCTGCAGCCCCCGTGACTCACAGGCCTGTAATAAGCCCTCAGCTTCCGTGTGACAAACTCTCTCTCCCCTCTCTTCATTCAAGAGTCTCCCGAAATCCCACATCATCCAATCAAGGAAACAACAGTCTGTCCTCCCTCAGATGAGTCCATTCAGTGGAACAGATTTCTGAAAAAAATCTGATAGTATGAGTTTTGCTTTGAAAATAAACTCTGAGACTGTTCCACACATGACCATAAGGGGACATGGTGTTTCAAAATTCTCTGCTTTAGGGGCCAGGCTGCAAGAGGCTGGGTCTGCACTGCAGAGATCTGTCTTTGGCACATCTTCGCATGTGCTAATCATGCTCACGAGGCCATGGTCTTGGGTGTGGCTTCTGGACTGAGGTGCTAAAGGCCACTGCCCTCCACGGCTACAGATTTTATAACCAACCTCACACTACCATCCTGCTCATGTGACACTATGTGCCAGGTGAAACCGGGTGAGAAGGTGTAAAGGGGTCAGGACAAATCCATAAGCACATGTCTTCTTGCCTTCCTCCTGGGGGCAAAGCCCATTCTTACACAAGCTCAACACAAATGATGAATATGTACAATCATTCTGGTGGCTCATCAACCCTGCCTGTGTTTACCTGCAGACCATCCCACGGTCAGAGAACGCTAGTGTCTGGGATGAGAACGGCCATGGCCAAACCATGGCGGTTACTGCAAGAGACCTGCAAGGGTCTTGTCACTGCCCCCTGCACTCCGGATGATGGAGGACTGGGGGACACTACCCCTCCCTTTCCTATCACCTGTGTGGAGGGGCCTTGTGCTGTTGCTGCAATCACCCTTAAACCACACTCTCGGCACACACTGCAGAGGCTATGGAACACACTGCTCAACCAATGAGCTACACTTCCAAAGACCCCTGAATGGCCTGGGGAGAGGAATCCTTGGGTAGCCAGAGGATAAAGAAAACCCAAGGTACAAGCTCGTATTATGAGGGCTACTGCAGTGTCAGAAAGAAGATGAGCTTCACGGGTAGGCAAAATTCAGTTCGCCCACAACACTTACCATCTTGGGTGACTCACTCCACCTTTCGGGTCTGGGTTTCCTCCTGTATAAATTGGGGGAGCAATGCTTACCTTGTGTTAGAGTTACTTGAGGGATGGACTGTAATAATGAACCCAGAACACAGCCCAGTGTGCAGCACTCAATAAACATCCATTTCCTTCTCTGCTCTCTTAACTCAAAGGCTCTATTAATCCAAGGAGGGATATATTTATAGGCTGTCACTTGTGACCTTGGTGGATTCAGTGTGAAATCACAGAGCACAAAGCAGCCAATGCGGGCACCAGGAGTCAGAAGATTTTAATGGGAATTCTAACTTATTGTCTGCACGACCTCACAAAATCCACAAAAGGGTCCCAATCACTCCCTAACTTAAACTACAAACAGGAGGCCATTACAAGTGACCCAACAATATAAAAATGAGAGGAGGCAGTGAAAAATTGTAAATGCCATAGACTCCAGCAATCCTAGGTTTTAGAACCCTCTAAGTCTTCATAAAGCACTAAAATTTCAGCAAACATCACCACTTCAGGTAGCTTACATTAGGCCTCACTGTAACTCCCCACTTCTTTCCACCCGACATATGGGAATACCTCCCACACGGTCCTTGCCTTATTATAGGGCGTTAGAGAGAAATTCATTTTTCAATGAACAAAAGACAAGGAGCCCCTCCTTGCCATTTGGAGACAGAGTATTTAAAACAAGTTTGCTAGTTTCAATTCTCTCATCTTGTAATAAGATGACTTGGCAGGATGTCCTTACAATGGTAGTATAAAGTTAATGGAGTGGGAAAGGATATATACCCTCTTCTGGTCTTCAACTGCACTTTTCTCTCTCTCATGAATAGTTCTAGGCCTACAATTAAATGGAATGATGAGAGCCCTCTGCTGGCTAAATTTACTCTTCCCTTTTCTTAGAGATATTAAAACAAATTATCTTATGTTTTGAAAGCCCGTGCATTGTTCTCATGAGCAACTTGCTGCATGAACGTCACCTTTTCTCCACCTGTGATCCCTCACCCTCAGATAAAGAGACAATGAGATATTTTATTTTCAATTTATTTGATGCTCACACTCTGCAAATATCTGGGCAGATAAATCCTTCTGAAAAGATAAAACACACTTTTAAAAATTAATTTTCAGACATTTATCTAACAAATATCTATTGGGCATCTGTAACAAGACAAAGACCATACTATGTACTGTAAGAGATGCAAGGAAATTTAAAATATAATCTCTAATTACAAGCAGCTTATTGAACAGTACAGAAAACAAGGGGCTTTAGTTTTCTAAGATGTGGTTCTTCTATAAAACTTAATTGTCTTATAAAATATATATATTTTCTTCTAAGAGTTACACCCTTAGGTTCTCTACCTTTCTGTCCTCTTGGGCACCTGTAGCAGGAATCTGAGCACCTTTCTGGACACTTTCCTCTCCTACTTACCACTCCAATTACTCGCCATGTCCTGCCAATTCTACTTCTCTTTGTTTCTACTGACACCAGTTTAGCTTAGGGCACCATCATTTCAGGTTATTACAATATACTTTTAAAAATATTTTAATTATTTTTGAGTGGTTAATGCATACACATATTACAAAATTCAAAAACTACAACAGGAATGCATAGAAAGTAAGTCTCTCTCATACCCTTAATTCCCTAGCCACCCAGTTCCCCTCTACAAAAGCAAACGACAATTCCAATCTCTTGCGTACGCTTCTAGAGATACTATATTCATGTACAGGCATATATATATTTTTTTCACAGTAGTGACATGCTGTTCTGCACCTTGTTTTCACATCTTTCAGTTCATGTTGGAGAAAATCATAAATGTGTGTAAAGAGGGCTGCCTCATTCTTTTTTAAGAGATTAAAAGAATTCTATTATATGTATACTACCATAATTTATGTAATCAGTTCCCTATTGATGGAAATTCAGATGGTTTCCAATCTTTTGCTATTATAAGTGGATGCTGCAATAAAGATCTTCATACAGATACCATTTTGCATATGTGCCAGCATATATTTAGGATAAATTCCTGGAAGTGGAATTGCTGGATCAAAGGAAATGTGGTTTTTTCTTACAATTGATAGTTATTGCCAAATCACTCTTCATAGAGGTTTTACCAATATCTACACTCACTGACAAGATATGAGACCCTGTTTCCCCAAATCCTCAACAATACAGTGGGTTATACAATCTCATGGGTAGAAACAGTATCTCAACATAGTTTTAATTTACATTATTCTTATTTTGAGTGAGGATGAGCATCTTTTTATGTTTAAGATATTTTAGTATGTATAATTTATATATATTTCTATGAACAGACTTTTATATCTCTTTTCCATTTTTCTGTTTTGAGGGGTTTTTTTCCTTACTGAACTGTAGGCACTTGGAGCAGGCAGCCTCCCAGATAGCCCCAGATGACCCCCACCTCCTGATATTCACATCCTTGTGCAGTCCCCGCTCAGGCTGCACCAGGGTTGGTCTGAGTGAACCAATACCAATATGGCAGGAGTGATGGTACGTCATTTTCAAGATTAGCTTGTAAAAGATGTTGTACTACTCTCTTGGAGGTGCGCCTCTTTTGAGTTCCTCACTCTGAAGGAAACAAGCTGCCGTCTCAGCTAGCTGCTGATGGAGAAGGCCAGTGCTGAGGAACCTAGGCCTCCAGCAAGTGGCCAGCGAGGAACTGAGGTTTCCTGCCAAGAGTCACATGAATGACTTAGAAGTGGGTCCTCTAGCCCCAGCTGAGCTTTTAGATGAGACTGTAGCCCCAGCCAACAGCTTGACTGCAATCCCACCATGAGAAACACTGAGCCTGAGCCACCCAGCTAAGCTAGCTGCTCCCAGATTCCTGATCCTCAGGAACTGAGAGATAATAAATGTTTGTTGTTCTAAGCTGTTAAGTTTTGAAGTAATTTATTATACTTTAATCAATAATAATGTAGAGCTCTAAATATATTTTTAAAAACCAATCCTTTCTTTCCTTTGAGTCTGAGCTTATTTATATGAGTTTCAAATGCATCTCTCCATTTGTTGAATGTTTATTACTGGTCTTCTTTGTGATTCCTTTTTTATTTCTTTTCTTTCTTGCCATGCAGAATTTTGAAAATTCACTATGTAGACATATGTAAACATAGTGAAATTTACCAACTTAGGGGAATACTTTTATACTCAGAAATGGTGAAAAAGAGACCATTAAAAAATGTTCCAAATTTCATTTTCCCCCTTTTCCAATAATAAAGAGCTGGGCCATTTGCACCAACCCTCCTGCTAAAAATGTGTCAGATAATTTTCCTAAAAATTTATAAAACAATTTTCCAACCTCCTTAAAAGCATCAAAGGAAGGACAAGATAATGAGGAATTACCAGACCAAGTTCTAAGAGACTCCAAGAACCCAGAAAGGCAAGAAAAACAACCAAAACCTTTTGCCCTGAGGACATATGCTGGGGGACTTGTGTTACTGCTTTGAAGATCTCACAGAGTAAGAGACACAAGCCAAAGCTCAGGGTCCACCCAGGGTGAAAAGTTAATATTAGACACCACCTCTTATGTTAACCTAGAATCCCAAAGGGAGAACCTGCAGGAGAAAGGTAAACCAGAAATAACACTACCTACCCCTCACTCCCCATTTCCTAAAAAAACCCAACAGTCCAAAGACAGAGATGTCTTAATAGAGCAAAGAAGGGAAACACACGCGCGCACACACACGCACATACACACACACACACACACACACACACACACACACACAAAATCTGTCCTCGCGTAGTTCTACCCAGTGACCAGCCCTCTGAGAATTTATAGCACACATTCAAAATCCAGGAGTGGTTCAGAAAACTTCAAGCCATTACTTTAGTTTGAATTGGTTACAGAGAGGTAGTGCCCCTGAATGTCCGCAGAGGCAAATGCAAGACTGTCTGGAGAAGGGCTCCTCACCCAAGTCACAGGAATCACCAACAACGATGTCTCGTGAACAGTGAGCAGTGAGAAGTCAATGGCAACCAAGTCACAAGGAAACAAGTTATGATGAGAAAGAAACAGCAGCAAAAGAAAAATACAAAACTGTATAAACAGACCCTGAAAGACTTCAGATCCTGGAATAATCAGAGGCAAGTTAAAAGAATAAAAACGTAAAATCTGCAGTAAATAGGAACTTGAAAAAATGACCTAGCAGATTTGAAAAAGAACCAAGTAGAACATCTAGAAATGAAAAATACAAAAACATAAATTAAAAGCTCAGTTGATGGGTTTGAGAGCAGAATCAACAAAGCTAGAGAGAAACAGACTACAGATCAAAAGAAATTATCCCAACTGTAGCATGGAGAGACAAAATTGGAAAACATAAGGCAGTAGTTAAGGGAAATGGAAGATTAAAGGAGATCTACCATATGTAGAACCCAGAGAATATTATATAAAAAACCCACTACAAGAACTAATTAATGAATTTATCAATATTAGAAATATTGATAAATTATCTTGCTATTTAATAATAACACAATTCAGAAAATAAAATGTTCAAAAAATATTATTTACAGTAGTAAAAAAACAAAGTATTTAGAATTTTTTAAAATTAAGGTAGGATTTATATACAGTGAAATGCATTTAAGTGTTCAGTTTGATGAGTTCTGACAAATGCATACACCTGCATATGTTATCCCACAACTCCTGTCCCCGATCAAGATACGAAACATTTTCCTCACTGCGGAAAGCTCCCTCCTGCCCCTCCCAGTCAGCCTGTGCGCCACCTCCAACTTCAGGCAGCCACGTTTCTGACTCCTTTCACCATAGTGCTGTCTACTACAGAATTTCATAGGAATTACATCAGATAGCATGTATTCTTTTGTGTCTGGCTTCTTTCCCTCAGCATGGGCATGATGTTTTTGAGGTTATCCATGTCTTTGCATCCGTGTTTCATTCTTTTTATTGCCTTTAGTATGTATGCATATATCATAATCTGTTTATCCATTTTCCTACTTGTAGACATTTGGGTGAACTTCAGTTTGAGCCATTATAAATTTGCTATGAACAGTCCCGTACAAGTACTCTGGTGGACATATGTTCTCTCTTCTCTTAGGGAAATACTTAGAAGTGCAACTTCTGGGTCAAAATGCACTCACCACACCGTATTGTAATTATCCACATAAATGGCTGCCCCACTGAACTGTAAGTTCTGTGAAAGTAGGACCAGGTTTGGTGCATTGGCTTATCTCCAATGTCTTGCACTGTAAAGGGCACACAAGAGGCATTAACCATGTAGTTCTTGGGTCAACATATTGAGGAAAAAGTATTTAAAAACACAAAAAATATAAGCAGACAATATATCTTCAATCCAGCTTGTCTTGGTTACACCATGGTACTGTTTCAAGGACATAAACACCTTATTGTAACTGAATCACTTTGCTGCACAGCAGAAATTAACACAACATTGAAAATCAACTATACTTCAATAAAATAAAGAAAAAGAAAAAAAAGTCCTTTTCACAATTTTGTAAAATAAATCCCATGAAAAAGGCCCAAGGAATTTTGAACTTGTAGTGATAACTATTTTTAAAAGACTAATATTTACTGACCCCTAACAATACTAAATAATTTACAATAATCATCACATTCATTCCTTGTGCTCCAGAAAGTAGGTACAAGGAACCAAGGCTCACAGAAACTAAGTAACTTGCTTAAACTCACACAGCTAAAAACTGGTGGATCTGCAATGAATATGAAGAAGTTTTGTCTTATTATGTTAGTAAGTATTACTTCTGAAAACAGTTTCAGTCCAAGTTTTTCTACACAAAAATTGAAATGACAATAATAAAACTGCATCACCTATGTACTACAGGGATCCAATGAGGTCATTTATTTAGTAGTAATTCATTCTCTAAACAGAAAAGCATGACAAACAGATAAATTCTCATCTTCGTCGTCGTCGTTGTCGTCGTCATCATCATCTTTTGACCACTTACCAACTGCGTGTCCTTAGGTATGTTACTGTTAACTTACAAAAAGGGGATAATGATACCTACATCGCATCATGACGATTAGAAGATGTAACATACATGAAGCACGGTGCAGTAGCTGGCGCTGAATAACTGCTCAATACAGAGCTGTTGCTGCTGCCCCCCTTGGCTTGTTCACACCATGGTTCTTGTTCATATTTTCATTCCTGGCCAACTCGTCACTCCCTGGTAGGTAGGAGGGCTCCTAATCAGGCTCCATGATTCTCCCTCTCTCAGCCATACTAAAGCTTTGACCAAAGCAACCAATCAGAATACCCGTTAGAAAAGTGCCTGTTATCAATCACATCAGGTTCCAGCAATAATCAAAGTACTCGCAAACATCAGTGTCCTTTGTTCTCTCATGACCTTTAATTTAAAGACTGCAGTTCTGATTTTTCACTAATGTGAATAAAGTGAACTGTGTGTATAAATCAGTGATCAATTTTTCTAAACATAAAGTGCCTCACATATGGACACATTCATTTTTATATAAACCAAGGAATATAATTTAAACTTTGTTTAGCTGTTTGTTAACTTTTGAGCCTTGAAATACTGAAATTATATTATCCTTAACTGGAAGCATCATTTTCATAGGAAATTTAAAAGCTACGAGGTCTCACTAAAGCACAGGCCATGTTCATAAACACAAACTGAAGGGACAGAGGCAGAGCTCCTCTGACCTCATATCAACCAGAGGGGTTGACTGCCAGGTTGATTCTGCTGCATCAATTGGCACACAACCATTATTTGCAGCCAAGCCTACACCTGCAAAATAAAGCGACCACACAGATGCCATGGGACTCCAAACACTGCCAAGTCCCCTGGCCACCCCCTGTCTTCTCCCATGCTGGGGGATGTACCATTAATGTCGAGTTAACATAAGGCACCTCGGGGTAACAGGTTCCTCCAGGACAGATATGGCCAGGCCTGGGACCGCCTCTAGACTGCTCCTCTAAACCTGTCACCCACCTCAGTTTGGGTCTGATGCCAGTGACGTCAGAGGGCAGACCTCCTGCCCTTGCTCTGCTTTTCCTGCAGCTGCTGCTTTTACCACCAATGCACTCGGTCCCCCCATTGATTATCACTTGGTTGCTGGCTTTCTGATACAATCATCATTTCTGTTCCAAGTGCTACAGGTAAACTGCTACCCGAGGTTGTTATGTTTATTCACTTTTCCAGCTTTCTCTACTGAGGTCATGTTGGTAGCTTTTTCTCTATTTAGGAACTTCAATGAAGTCCTCTGCTTGTTTTACAGGGGAAGCTATTCAGCAAAGCTCCACGCAACAGCCCAACTCCTCTTCCTCCTACCACGTTCTCTGTGCTCTAAAGAGAACTCTTGTTCTCTGACTGCCTCCAGCCCCAAGTTGGCCTTGTACTTCACCAGATCTCTCTGACCATGGCTCAGAGGCAAAAACCTCATTTCCCCTTGCTGGAGACTAAATGCAAATGTCTTAAGTGGAGAAAGTTAGGGTTATAGTCTTTTCCCTTAAAATACAGGGGCCTTTTTGCATAAAGGGTTCCTGGAGCCCCACTGGCCATATGTGAACTAACCCAATGGTCCTGGGTTTAGACAGTCAAAACAAATAGATCAGCCATCAGGTGCTCTCAAACTTTCATAGGCTCAAAACCCTAACATGTAAATCTAAGAGCACAGCTGCAAGGACTGCATGTAATTAGCTGCCCAAACTCCTATCCCCTGAGGTGGCTCTGATAAATGCAGTGTCTTTTTATTTTTTTTATTTTATTTATTTATTTTTTTTTGCGGTATGCGGGCCTCTCACTGCTGTGGCCTCTCCAGTTGCGGAGCACAGGCTCCAGACGCGCAGGCTCAGCGGCCATGGCTCACGGGCCCAGCCGCTCCGCGGCA
>NC_041231.1:100073354-100137366 GCF_002837175.3 Physeter macrocephalus
TGCATTGGCAGGCGGATTCTCAACCACTGCGCCACCAGGGAAGCCCGCAGTGTCTTTTTAAAGCCATGCTTTTCAATCATTTATTTTCACAGATGATTTTTTCCATTGCGTTTATTCCCCAATCTGCACCTTTCAGTGGCAGGGATATAGGAAGTCTGGGAAGATATGTACAGATCTGTGGTTCACTGCAAGTGAAGATGTGACTCTGAATCAATTGCAACATATGCTTCCAAGACTCAAACCCATTCACAAGAACGGTCGAGGAAGCATCTTGCCTGGAGATCCTCACAGTAGCAGACACATGTTTTCTAAATGGTTTAAGGCAGGCAGAGACTGCTCTGTTAGACCCTTGAGTGTGACTGAAGGCATGTCCTTAAGCCTAAATAAGCCCTACAAACTCCCAGAAAACAGTCCCTGTTATGAGCTCCTAAATGTTGACTCTTTTTTTTTTCTTTTGCTAATAGTCTCATTTTCACACAGACTTACATGTTACTTCCATTTTTTTTTTTTTTTTGGAGTAAAGGCACATTTATTTCTTGGAATATCAGCATGCAGATTGACACCAAGAATTATAATAGCTCAAAGAGAGCCAAAAGTCAAACATATGAGCCTGAAGAAAAGTGAAAGCAGAGAAATAATTAAAAGGGTAGTTATGCTTATATTATTTGTGAAAGTTTACAAAGCACTTTTACATATATGATGTATAATAATCCACATACTTGGTGGTAAGTAACAGAAGCTATTTCTGGCTACTGCAGTGGAAATAAACGTATTAGAAGGATAGAGACTAGTTCACAGAATTTACATAAACACCAAAGCATGGAGAACAGTCAGGAACTTAGGGGACTTTGTGGCACAACCGAAGTCATGCCACAGTCACTTCTGGTCTGAAAGCTGCCCCAGACTCTGCCACCACCGGGAATCTGCCACCACTGTGGCCATTCTCTGGGGTTGACCTCTTATAGCACCTGAGCCTTTGTATCCTTCCCTCCAGATTCAAAGTTCCAGGTGGGCACGTCTGATTGGCCAAGCCTGTGCCCTAGCTGTTAGGGGGATAAGAAAAGACAATACCCACTTCCTTCACCACTTCCTTCACCCCTCACCTCTTGGCGTTCGGTACTGAGTGTGTTAGTTTCTATTGCTGCATAGTAAATTACCACACACTTCGCAGTGTAAAATGACACAAATTGATTATCTCACAGTTTCTGTGGGCCAGGAATTCTGGCATAGCCTCAGCTGGGCTTTCCATTCAGGGTCTCATAAGGCTGTAATCAAGGTGTCGGCTAGGCTGCATTCTTATCTGGAGGGTCAACTGGAGAAGACTCTGTCTCCTAGCTCCCTCAGGTGCAGGCACAATTCATTCGTTTGCAGCTGTGTGTCTGAGGTCCCCGATTTCTTGCCAACTGTCAGCTGGGGACCATTCTCAGCTCCTAGATGCCACACTCAAGTTCTTGCCATATCCACAGGACCACCCCTCATGGGCAGTTCACAGCAAGGCTGCTTGCTTCTTCAGGGCCATCAGGGTATCTCGGGCTTCATATCTCCCTTCAGGAAGGCCCCAGTTCCTCTTTTAAGAGTTCACTTGATTAGGTCAAGTCCTCCCAGAATAATCTCCCTTTTGATTAACTCATAGCTGATTATTAACCCATTCATAGCAGTAAAATCCCATCAGATTCACAGGTGGTCACCCACACTCAAGAAGGGGGGGTTACACAGGGTATGTAGACCAGGGGTTGGAATCTCGGGGTCCATCTTTGCATTCTGTTTATCATACTTACCAGAAAATGACAAGAACTATCTCATTTCATCTCATTGGAGCAGCAAGTCAGGCATAAATTTTCTAATTTTATAGAGGAAAAAAATAAGACTCCGAGAAGTCAGGTGATTTGGTTGTAGCCACAGAGTTAAGAAGTAGCTAAACCGGAACGTGACATCCAAACTTTTGACAGTGCTTTTTTCAAAGACAAATGGAAACAATAGCAGTAAATATAAACATTCATGAAAATAAATGATTTGACAATTGATGCTACAAGTTCTGATGGAAATAAGAAAGGAAGAATAAAAATGGAGAATTATGACTAACGAGCCTATGGCCTGCTAGGGGAGGCCGTTCTTCAGCTACAGGAAACAATGCCAACAAAGAACATGAGCTGTCTGTTTGATGTTAGAGAGAATGACGTGCATCTGTGACATGACTGCTATTTTTATAAGCAGCAACTGAGAGCAAGTCTCAAAAGTGAATATTCAAGGTGACAAAAGTCTCCAGAAAAGACCAGGAAGGAGCTAGAGAGATCACTGCCAAGGCCCTGTAGTTTTCACCAGCTCTACCCCTCTGTGTGTTCTTTGCTTCCTGTTCTCCCCTTTACAGTTCAGAGACCACCCTGTGTTCCAAGGAACCCTCCTTGGGCAGGATTATCAAAGGGAACTTGAGTTTATGTCAAGCTAACGATGTTATTTCCTTTATCATCATAGTGAAAGGTTACCAAAGAAGCTTTTGAAAGGCAGCATTTAGAAGGATAAAAGGGGTAAGGTTCTCAATGATTTCGTTTGATATTCTACAAATAACAACATTTTGTTGTCTAAGGATATATAAGTAAAAGTTTCATAGGTCTTTGAACCCATGTCTCTGTATGAAAAACCTAAGTGTAGAGAGAGCAGTTTTAAAAAAATATTCAAATGTGTCTGAACACATAATAACATATTTAACCCCTTTTAGTTACATGTATTCCACATGCAATGAGTAACAATAAAGTTACTGGAAAACTTCTGTGCTAATTTGGACCCTGCCACCATCCAGCTGTGTGATCTTGGAGATATAATTTCACCTATCTAGGCCTCAATTTTCTACTGTAAAAATAAGAAGTTAGAAAATTTGATTCCTAAAAGCCCATCCACCTTTAAAATTTGGTAATTCTTCAATTGGCTAGTTGATGTGCAAGAGTCAATATTTGGGGAAGACCATCTTTAGATGGAAGGATGTTAGTTCACTTTAATCACAGGTGACCAAGAACTTGGTTACATTTTGAATTACATTCAGCTAAGAACACTTTCCAGCCCCTTTCATCATCTTGGGATATTTGTCTACTGTAGAAATACTTACCATAGCCATATATCTAGCTATCTAGATTGCCCCCACGCCAACACACACCAGAAATATAAAGACAGGTTAACAGAGCGGAAGAGAGGAGTAGCTGAGTTAGCAGAGATCTTCAGAAGGAGAGAAAAATAGAAGAAATAGTACACAGCTTTCACAAATTGACATTATCCATATGTATCACCATTAATTATAATAATCAACTCCTTCTACAACAAGTATACTGTTTGACCCTATGCCTATGTTTTACTTACTTTTTTTTAGCATTTCTTTTCTCCTTTAGGCTGTTAATTAACTGCAGTGAAAGATTAAAGATCTCCATCACATGGTCTCTTTGGCCTGTCTCTGCACTCTACTATCTTAAAAGACTCCCAACACTATTATGAACAGCCGTACATTTTAGCATAACCAACAGGATAGCCAGCTCTCTTCTCTTCTCTTAACCCCTCGTGTTCAATTTTTACTGCAGAAGAACAAGGCACAGGAATGCTAGACCAGCGTCCAAACTCTGTCTGAAACATAAGTGGAGTATCTGGGATATGTGCCCATTTTGTTTTTCCCAACTATGCAAGAGGAATGCATATTCTTGCTAGGACCTTCTTAAAAGCCAACTAACTGTATTCTTTTCCAAAGAGATATGGAAACACATTTTTTAGGAAAAGAAAAAAAGACTTTCCATTTTGTTGTCATTTCTGCTTCACATATTCCTCCAACCAACACAGACTGAACATCCTGTAAAGTCTTTTTCATTGAGGTAACTTCCTCACTTAACAAATGGTATTTCAACTTGATCTATAATTCAAATTTCAATGACGCCCTACTTGTGTACTGTCTTACACTATTCTCTTCACAGCCAGAAATTACCCACAAATTGCCTTACTCAGTGGGCATGTGCTTTCACTACCCAGCCTGAGGTCGAGTCACTGTTAAGCACCGCCTCCTCTGTGAAATTCTCTCCTCCTTTGGATACGGTGCCTTCTCCTTCTCTTCCTTTCTACCACTCTGACCACTCCTTTTCTGTCTTCTGGGGGCGCTTTCTTCCTCCTCCTGCCCTGCAAATGTAGGCATTCTTCAGAGCTCCATCGCGTGGCCCTCTCATCCTCTCATTCTTCACACTCCAGGATTACATCCAAACTCATGGTTTCACTCACCACCCACTCAATGACTGCTTCTAAATGTGTTTCTCCAACAAAGACCTCCCTTCTGGAGTCCACAGTTATGTACTGAAATACCTACTAGAAATCACCATTAAGAGGTTCCCCAGATACCTCACGCTCAACTGGGCTGTTTTAGTGTGCTCAGGCTGCCATAACAAAATACCACGGACTGGGGGGCTTAAACAACAGAAATTTATTTCTCACAGTTGTGGAGGCTGGAAAGTCTAAGATGCAACTGCCACCTAATTCAGTTCCTAGTGAGGGCCCTCTTCCTGGCTGGTAGATGGCACCTCTTGCTGTGAGCTCACATGGCTTTTACGTGTGTGTGTGTGTGTGTGTGTGTGTGTGTGTGTGTGTGTGTGTGTAGAGAGAGAGAGAGAGAGATTTTTTGTCTTCCTCTTCTTTCAAGAGCGCTGATCTCAACACACCCTCATGACCTCATGTAACCCTAATCACATCCCCGAGGCCCCATCTCTAAATACCATCACGTTGGGGATGATGGCTTCAACATATGAATTTGGAGGGGACACAAACATTCAGTCCATAACATGGGCCAAGACCAGATGCCTTACCCTTCCCCCTTACATATGCTCTCCCTCTGCTGTCCCTCATCTCAGTGCAGGACAGCACCACCCATCCAGTTGCCTAACTGGTAACCGGGGGCCACCTTCTAGGCTCTCCAAGCCTGTTTTCTCACCTGTAAAATAAGGATACTAACAATATCGACTTCACAGAGAATGAGATTAAATAAGTCAATACATGTAAAATGCTAATAAAATACAGGACACAAAGTAAGTTATCGGTAATGTTGCCTATCACACTTTTTCTTAAATTTCTTCTTTTTACTGACCCCACAAAAAGGTTTGAGATCTTACCTTACGTAATATTCTTTGACTTGCAAACTTTCCCCAGCCCTGGTCTATCTCTACTACCTTGGTTTTGGGCAGTTCACTGCACACATGGTATACTGGAATTGCCTCCTAGCTAGTTTTTCTGCATTCTCTCAGCTATCTACCTAATCCTTTCCACACATAGCTATGTGAGTAATCTTTTCAAATTTTGGTTATCATCATCACAGTTCTCTGGTCAGAAGTCTTCAGTGGCACCTCATGCTTTCGAACATAGTTCAAATTCCTTAGCATTGCCTAAAATTCCCGTCATGGTATAGCCCCTGCTTAACTCTCTAGCCCCTGTTGGAAGAGACAGTCTACCATGGGTGCTAAGTGTCTCTGCCCTCTGCTGAGGGTGCCAAACTGCAAGACTCATCCAGCTCCTGGTCCTGAGCGGCTCCTATAGCTAGTCGTCGCATAAGGCAACCACAGCATGACTAGTGTGTAACTGCTCACTCCCTTGGAGAGGACTGGACAGCTGGCTGCCTGCATAAAAAGTGCTGTGCCCCTGGCTCTGGGTTTCTCAGTTGCTAGCAAACCCACTGAATATGTAGCAACCACCTAGGTCCATCACATCACCCGTGTGGGACACTGAGAGGAAGGGAAACCAATGCAAATATGCTGATGCTCATGATATGCTTGCTACACCATTAATAATGAAGTCCTTTGTCTCTGACCCAGGAGCCTTGTGTCATCTGCCAGCATCCGCAAGACTTTACCAAGCTAACTTATTAGCTTGCAAATAGGGGGAAACTCCATATCCTTCACTTTTTGATAGCCCTACCTCCTTCTGTCTCTTGTTCTATCTCTTATCCTATGCTCCAGTTGTACTGAACTATTTCCTGCCTCTGTGCCTTGAAAGATGCTAGTCTCTCTACCCCAAATCTTATTTCCTTTGTTTTCAACCAGCTAAAAGCACTATTTCCTCCAGGAAGCCTTCCAGACTTTCAGCGTGATTTTGAACCCTTTCTCTCCTCTTCTTGGTGCCCTGTGCAAGCCTCTACAGAGCTCTTGATACATCATACTGTGGCTTATTTCACTCATGCAGCCTCTCCACTGAACAGAAAGTTTCTTGAGGGTAAGGGTCCTGTTTTATTTGTCTTTGTATGCCTGGTGTCTAGAGATTTCGTATCCTGCAACACTTGGCATGTCAATGTTTAATGAACAGTACGTGCCCGAATGAATGACTGGACCCTAACAGGTTGAACTCTTTCTGAAAGATGAGCTTAGAAATAAATTACCCACTATCTCCCTCTTTGCCCTCCACACATTTCCTTCTCTTTTTACCTTCCCATCACCTTTTTTTCTATTCTAAGCTACACCCTATTCTGTGTGCTTAGCTAGATGCAAACAGACTTAAGTGAGGCAGAAGAATGACTGCAAAGGAATGAGGTGGATTCCACGCGCCATATGGGAGAATTAATCTCACCCTATATAATCAGTGCCTAAAGAGAGAGACTCAAACTTCCTTCCCTCTCTCAAATTTCCTGAGAGATTGCAAAAATGGATTAAGTCGCAGGGATTAGGTAGTGTTTCTATTTTTTAATATTTTAAAATCAATCTCTCTCTCTCTCTCTCTCTCATACACACACACACACACACACACACACACACACACACACACACACACACACACACACACACCCCTTCTGATGATAAAGAATGGGCCATGGTAAAAAAACAACTTTAAATGAGCCCTCTGGGCTTCCCTGGTGGTGCAGTGACTGGGAATCCGCCTGCTAATGCAGGGGACACGGGTTCGAGCCCTGGTCCGGGAAGATCCCACATGCCATGGGGCAACTGGGTCTGTGCGTCCCAACTACTGAAGCCTGCGCACCTAAGAGCCCGTTCTCAAAACCGAGAGAGGCCACCACAGTGAGAAGCCTACGCACCACCACGAAGAGTAACCCCCCTCACCGCAGCTAGAGAAGGCCCGAGTGCAGCAACAAAGACCCAATGCAGCCAAAAATAAATAAATTTAAAAAAAAAAAAAAAAAAAGAGCTCTCTTTTCAGGAGACAATCCCCAGGAAGCAACACCGCAAACCTAGAAGGTACATCTTGACATGTGTTAAATAAATGCATGAGCTAATAAATAATGTTCATAGTATAAGTGAGTAATCCCATGGAGGCTATTTCAGAAATAAACATTTTCACAGGGAAACTAATAATATTTTCCTTCCTAGGGAAGGTATATGTCCTCTCCTACTTGCCTAATTACTGTCCTGACTCTCACCACGTCTATAAGTGTACTAATGATAAATGGCTAGGATTTCATCCTAGTGCACTTTGCTAGTGAGCCAGTTATTAAGCTACTCTCTCTCTACGTCAAACCCATCCTTCCATACTTGGCTTTGTGATTCTGGCACTGACTCTGGAAACTCCATTTCTGCTTTGTCATTCCCTTCAAGTCTGCCTCTTCCATTAGGGCATAACAGAATAACAAGGGAGCTGCTCCTTGTTTGTTTACCATTGGTGTCACTGTCACCCAGCCTCACTTCTTCATAATTCTAAAGAACCTAACTCTCCCATAAATGGCAAAGAGCCCATCCCCGTGGGGCAGCATCTTCATCGCTTGCTTTCCTGTTCACTTTTGCTCGCTAACAGCACTCACGGCAAACACTCTGCTCTCCTTCCAGTCATGTCATCATGCTTGCCTCTTCCCTTTCTTCTCTCCCTTTTTCAGTGAGATCACAGCACTGTCCATTTATAGAACAATCGCTAAAATAGCAACTGAGGTGAGACCAAAAACTAGCAGCCAAGAAATAAATATTTGTGGCTGTGTGCTTAAAAATAACCAATCTGGAATGACATAATTGGAAAAATCCAGATAAACCAACATTTGCCCTGCTATGAAGTCACAAGTAGCTTTACTGCTGGATGCACTTTTTCCTGATGGTACCACAAATATTTAAAAGCAAAAATAATCTCCTGCATTCCTTAATCTTCCTTCTCTCCAAAACACACTAAGCAATTAAATTTTTTCACTTAGTGTCCCATTACTTATTCCATTTGAAAGAGGAATATACTGAGGTGCCAGCAGTTTTAGTGTTAAATCTTGTAATTTTCAGCTCAAATAAAAACTTAAAGCTTCATTAATTTCTTGAAGAGATTATGCAGCTTTGGGGGGGGGCGGTGTAAAGAAAAAGGAAAAAGAAAAGCAGCAGCAGCGACTGACACTGCTGCCTGAGTTGCTTACCAGGTGAGCACCCCCTTGCACTGTGCTCCCCTCCCCCTCACCACCTTTCTGTGTTCTAGAAGTAGATGGAAAACTGATGAACAACCTTCAGAATGCTGATCAGCAGCCTGGTTGTTGCCCCCAGAGTCGTCTGAGAAATCTACCCTAGGGCTCTTATCAATTTTTCAGGGTTAAATGACTTGAATAAGGATGTCAATAATGTTCTAAGCAACTGTAAATGGCAATTGGTAGAAACGCTAGCTAAAACTTTCCATGGGCAAATGAGAGTCCAAAGAGATCTCAACGAGCAGATCAACAAGATTAATTAGGACATTCAGGTCCAAACTAATGTGTAAAATAAAGGAAGGTTGGCACGTGTGATACAGATGAGGCAGTTTTATTGACTGTAGATTCAATATGAATCATTCAAATGACATGGTTATTTATATGATCACACATGATGGCATGTTAGGGACCCCTGCTATGTGTTCTCTCAGTGCTTTGCGCTGAACCCCGCTGCAATGCTCATCACACAGTACTGCAATTGTCTATCTTCCCTAGTACGCTGTAAGTTCTCTGAGGGTGGGGACTGTCTTTTTTCTTTTTATTTTTGATCCACAAGTCTAGCATAATATATAACCCATTGTGGGAACTTCATGTCAACTCTCAAAATGAAGTGGACAATAACTTTTAACTACATTTATACTATAACAAAATGAAGTTACTTGAAGACTGCAATACTATTTGTATTGTATTGAGGTGAAGTTACATGAGACAGTGCAGTGACTAAGGACGAGTGCTCTGGAATGAGTTGGCCTTGCTGCTAATCCTGTGCCTCTGCCACTTACTGGCTGAACAACCTTGATCAATTTCCTTAGGCCTTTTCATACCTCGGTTTTTCTATCTATTAAGATGGTGATAGGGGGCTTCCCCGGTGGCGCAGTGGTTGCGCGTCTGCCTGCCGATGCAGGGAGACCGGGTTCGCGCCCCGGTCTGGGGGGATCCCACGTGCCGCGGGGCGGCTGGGCCCGTGGGCCGTGGCCGCTGGGCCTGCGCGTCCGGGGCCTGTGCTCCGCAACGGGAGAGGCCACAACAACAGCAAAAAAAGGAGGCCCGCGTGCCACAAAAAAAAAAAAAAAAAAAAAAAAGATGGTGATATATAATAAGCACCAATTTCATAGGGCTACTGTGAAAATTAAATGAGGTAATACACATACAGTACTTAAGTGGGCCCGGCACAAGGTAAGCATTCAATATATTTTAACTATATGGTTATTATTAATAGCATTAAAATGATGATGATGATGACAATGACTCTGTAACTGAAGTTCTAAGACAGTGACATCTGGGATACAATATTTGCAACGTATGAAATAAAGGAGTAGCATATAAAATACATATACATAAAGAACTTCAAACTTCAATTTAAAAAAATAATATCAAAAAATGAGGAAAAGAAATAAAAGGCAATTCACTGCAGTAGAAAGTCAAACAGCCAACAAATGTTTAAACCCAAGCTTATTAATAATTTGGAAAATGTAAAGCAAAAATCCATGAAATAACATTTCTCCCCTATTAAGGTGGCAAAAATTTCAGTCTGATGATATCAAATGTTGGCAAGCATCTAGGGTGATGGGAATGCCCACACACAGGTGGTGGAAGTGTAAATTGGCCAAACACCTTGCAGGGCAATTTGGCAATATTTATTAAAATTGAGCATGTGCATATCCAAGAATTTGGGGGTCTTCACACCAGAGATATTCAAAGAGTTCACAAATATAGAGAGTTTTACTGAATTGGCCTAAAAGCCTGCAAATGTTCGCAAAAGCCCTTTCCACATCCATCCCAAATCTTCAGTGTATTGCTCCTGAGTTCCAAAACCTTTTGTTAACTAAACAAAAGAGAAGCCTCCTTTAATGATTACTTAGAGCACCATAAAGCCTTTCGGTCTTCCAGTCTTTCCTATGTAACACACATTTCTGTTACGAGTGAAGTTTGGAATTAAAATGGGATACTCTGTTACGTGGTAGAGTGGCATGGAACTTCTATTTTTTTTAACCTCAATTATTTTGCCTCTATTATTCCTAGACTAATGTCAAAAATTGCAACACTATTGGCAGTGGTGGGGTAGGGGCAGTTCATGAGAACAAATAATGGGTAAGATATTTTTAATACTCTAACTTTTTCATGTACAGGCAATTTCAGGTGTAGGCAATTCCTTTAGGCTATCCTCAGTATTTATATCTAAAACGTATCATCAGCTGGAAAGAAAAGCAGCTTTGACTATAGCCAAAGGAGTATATGTTAGTGACTCTGATTTTCTTAAATGCGCTTACAACGTTTTCCTGGAACTGCCAAACTGCCCAAAGCAAACTGAATAAAATTCACATATGAAACATGTTCATAATTTCTTTCTGATCTGCTGTGTGCGCTTCAATAAAGCAGTTAAAATTCACATGATAAAAGCATATCATTAAACATGTATTCCAGTTGAAGTTAGTTCTCATCTAATTTTACTTATAAAACACTTAATGCTTTCTACTCCTGTAACAAAAAAAATAATAAAATTATATGTTTGCTTCTAGACCAATGAGTTTTAGCAGTAGGTAGCTTTCCCTTCCTTTAAATACTAGGAAAAGTTTTATCCTGAGGCCTAGAAATTAATAGCATTATTTATGATATTTATAGTTGGTTCTAATTATTCCTCATAGCAGAATACCAACAATCAATATACGCAAACGAACACGTCTGCTAAAGAAACACCATGCTTTTTATCATATACCTCACTTCAAAAATAACTTATGATTTTTGCTAAATAGTATGTTATATTATTATAAATTAAATAATGAGAAATAATACCTCAATACATTTTCTTGTTTGTATAACTTACTATAAGGTAAATAAATTAATTATATTACATCTGCATCACTTAAATCTCTTTAAAATATGCATTTTGAAATTTATTTCTTAGTAGTTTTAGTAGTATTTAATATTTATTCAATATTAGACGCAAATTAAATTCAAGGAATACTTAATGAGATTTTTGAATCCAGTAGTAACATTTGAATTAAAAATGAAGTTAAACTATTTCTGTCAGAAAATGAGTCTTATTTTGATGATAGGTTTAAAAAGGGTATTGGTTTTGTTTACATGTGGATTAAATTAGATAAATCTGCAGCTTCAGGTTTGATGAAAATATATTTTAAAACATGGTAAGAGAAATATTTTTATCGGTAATAAAGTTAACAGTGTTTTTGTTTTTTAAATTTTATTTTATTTATTTATTTTTGGCTGCATTGGGTCTTCGTTGCTGTGCACGGGCTTTCTCTAGTTGCGGCGAGCGGGGGCTACTCTCTCACTGCAGTGCGTGGGCTTCTCATTGCGGTGGCTTCTCTTGCTGCGGAGCATGGGCTCTAGGGCACGCAGGCTTCAGTACTTGTGGCACAGGGGCTCAGTAGTTGTGCCTCACGGGCTCTAGAGCACAGGCTCAGTCATTGTGGTACACGGGCTTAGTTGCTCCATGGCATGTGGGATCTTCCCGGACCAGGAAACGAACCCATGTCCTCTGCATTGGCAGGTGGATTCTTAAACCACTGCGCTACCAGGGAAGCCCACAATGTTTTTTTAATTTTTCAGCTAGTTGAGGAATTATAGATATCCCGCTGCGTATCCTAATGGCCCACCCGTGAGTTCACTTCACCTTCTAGTGCAAAGGGCGCAAGTCTATCCGATTCTCAGCTATAAAAATGGGGTTGGGGCAGAAATAAAATCAGTGCAGAAATCTGTATTGTTCTAGCATTATGCCACTCAACAATGGATGCAAGAACTAATGAGAGAGAGGAGCACCATTTCAAGAGAAGCATTTTCAATGATATTTTATTTTTTCTGTTTAACAAATTACAATATTGTAAAAAAATTTTATCTTGATCAATTGTGTAACAATAACAATTGCAAAAACTCAATCTACAAGAAAGTTTAAACACAGCCTTATGATCCAGGAAATAAAACATATTTTAAAATTTCAGTTTCTATCTACAATTTTGTCAAGGAGAAGTATGATAGGGTGATTCAAAAAGAGACTTTCTGGCATGAAAATATATTACATGAAGATAAAGTTCTGAGGGAGAATTGGAATAGAAAGGAGAAAATGGAAAGAAAGAAACTTTCCACAGGAAATTACGCATGCATTTTTCATAATGAATTATGGTTACTGAGTCAAATTGTTATGGTATTCAGATTCCTTTAGATACACTTAAACAGGTAACCATTTTATTTTAAAGTGTTAATATTTACAAAATGCCAGAAATTTTATTCTTTGGAACTTTTTAAACCTATGATTTAAATCCTTAAATGTCAATGTTAAACTGTGTGAGGGGCACATAGTTTTTCTAAATTCTTTTAAGGGTTATACAAAAAATAAACTTGCAGACTTATAGGTTGAATTGTGTCTCCCCACCAAATTCATGCATTTAAATCCTAATCCCAGTACTTCAGAATGTGACATTTGAAGATAAGGCCTTTATAGAGGCAATCAAGTTAAAATGAGGTCATTAGGGTGGGCCCAAATCCAATATGACTGGTGTCCTTATAAAAAGGAAAATTTGGACACAGAGATAGACAGGAATGACAATATGAAGAGACACAGGGATAAAACAGCCATCAACAAGCCAAGGAGAAAGGCCTAGAACAGATTTTCCCTAATAACCCTCAGAAGGAACCATCCTTGCTAACACCTTGATTTTGGCTTCTACCCACCAAAACTGTGAGAAATAAATTTCTGCTGTATAAGCCTTCCAGTCTGTGATACTTTCTTATAGCAGCCCTAGCAAACCATATACAAAGACCACTCTCCTGGAGAAACTCTCTCACTCGTAGACAAGGAGAAATATAAAGGGACATTACTGCTTCACTCTTTGCACTAGGGGAATGGATAATTAAAATGCGGTATCCCAGCATTCCCTGTTTAGTGCCGGGAATGGGTTCCTGGAAATGGGAATGCAAATCCCAGTCTCTCGGGCATTATCCCTATGGAGACATGCTCCTGGGTATCTAAAACTGGCAACTGCTCTTCCATTCTTTTCAAATGTCGTAAGGGCATGCATGCTTTGGACCACAGTTTCCTTTAGCTTCTTTCCATGCAAATGTTTGGCAATCTTTGCGGTTGCAGTGATATTTCTGACACCCTTCACAATGTCAAAGGACTTCTACCAGTTCTTAAGTTGCAGGCTAATTTTTATCCTTCACAGTCTTTTAAATGTGCCCTTCCCCCTCATCTATAAAACTTGGATTTTAAAATCCAGCATGATTCTCTTCCTTTGTTTCTTTGCAACAAGGCTGATTCTATTCCCTATTATGTTAAAGGGCAAAACTGGCAGAATCTAAAATAAATGACAGCATCAGAAAAACAAGGTGGATTGATGTGATAGATGCCAGAATGAACAAACAGACAAGTATGTGATAAAGTGAGTGTGGTAAAAGACCAAGAGGAGAATCTAGGTTGGGGGTGTATGTAAAAAACTATTATAAAAACTTAAAACTTCAACTTTTCTGTATGTTTTCAAATTCTCAAAATATGGGAAAACAATGAAAAAATAAATGGCAGACAGAATGGCTATAGCACAGAGTAAACAACACAAATTACAGAACATATCTAACTTGGGTGACCAAGGTTGATATCAACTGTGATAACTGATGTTGATAACATGTGTGCTTGATATGATGTGATGAAAATGGCACTTTACCTGTGTGATTTTCTTACCACACCCTGCGATCTAGGCCTTCCTCTGTCTCCTGGAGTCTCCTGCTATTTGTTCACTGAGCTGTCTCCCTCAGCCATTTAACTCTCGCTTATTCCTTTAAAAAAAGGCTTTAGTTGGCCCCCAAAAAGGTTCAGTTCCAAAGTTTTTGGGTTTTTAAAAAGTAACATTTTACATTATACTGAAAATTGCCAAGTATTTCCATATATATGACCTCGTTTGATTGTTACAGAAATCTTAAATACTCCTTTATTGGCTAAGGAAACTAGGACATTGAGGGTAAGCTGAAGGGCATCCGTGACTCTTGATGTTGGCCATTCTTCCTCTTGTCTACGCAGCATCTGATTACCCTTGTAGCATGTGGAGAATCCTCCATCTTATAAGGTAAGCATGCCTCTGTTCCCAGCCTCTGATTCAAAGTACACACTTTTTGTACGGCTTTTTTCACCCAGCATAATTATTTTGAGATTCAGCTTGTTGCAGGTATATCAATAATTAATTCCTTCTTATTGCCGAGTAGTATTCCATTGTATAGAGAGACCACAATTCATCTATTCATCTGCTGACGGGCATTTGGGATGTTTCTAGGTTTCGGCTATTATAAATAAAGCTGCTATGAAGACTCACATATAAGTCTTTATATAAGCATATGCTTTCATTTCCTCTGAGTACATACCTAGGGTGGAATGGCTGGATAATATGGTAGGTAATGTTTACCTTAAGAAACCGCAAAGAACTTTCCAAAGTGATTGTACCATTTTACATTCCCCCCACCAATAAGAGAGTTCCAGTTTCTTCATATTCTCTGCAACATTTGGTATGATAAGTCTTCTTAAATGTTAGCCTTTCTAATAGGTATTAAATGATATCTCATTGTGGTTTAATTTGTATTTCCCTAATGACTAATGATGTTGAGTATCTTTTCATGTGCTTATTTACTATCTATATATATTCTTTGCTGAAGTATCTGTTCCAATATTTGCCCTTTTTTGTTGTTGTTGTTGCGGTACACGGGCCTCTCACTGTTGTGGCCTCTCCCGTTGCGGAGCACAGACTCCAGACGCACAGGCTCAGCAGCCATGGCTCACGGGCCCAGCCGCTCCACAGCATGTGGGATCTTCCCGGACCGGGGCACGAACCCGTGTCCCCTGCATCGGCAGGCGGACTCTCAAACACTGTGCCACCAGGGAAGCCCTATTTGCCCATTTTTAATTGAGTTGTCTGCTTCCTTATGACTGAGTATTGAGAGCTCTTTACATATTCAGGATACAAATATTTTCACATTTTCTCCAGCCTGTGACTTGCCATTTTATTATCTTAAGAATTTCTTTTAGAAATCAGAAGTTTTTAATTTTGATGAAATTTACTTTATAATTCTTTTTCCCATTATAATGCAATAAAGATGTTGAAAAAAAAAAAAAAAAAAAAAAAAAAAAAAAAACATGGTAAGAGAAATATTTTTATCGGTAATAAAGTTAACAGTGTTTTTGTTTTTTAAATTTTATTTTATTTATTTATTTTTGGCTGCATTGGGTCTTCGTTGCTGTGCACGGGCTTTCTCTAGTTGCGGCGAGCGGGGGCTACTCTCTCACTGCAGTGCGTGGGCTTCTCATTGCGGTGGCTTCTCTTGCTGCGGAGCATGGGCTCTAGGGCACGCAGGCTTCAGTACTTGTGGCACAGGGGCTCAGTAGTTGTGCCTCACGGGCTCTAGAGCACAGGCTCAGTCATTGTGGTACACGGGCTTAGTTGCTCCATGGCATGTGGGATCTTCCCGGACCAGGAAACGAACCCATGTCCTCTGCATTGGCAGGTGGATTCTTAAACCACTGCGCTACCAGGGAAGCCCACAATGTTTTTTTAATTTTTCAGCTAGTTGAGGAATTATAGATATCCCGCTGCGTATCCTAATGGCCCACCCGTGAGTTCACTTCACCTTCTAGTGCAAAGGGCGCAAGTCTATCCGATTCTCAGCTATAAAAATGGGGTTGGGGCAGAAATAAAATCAGTGCAGAAATCTGTATTGTTCTAGCATTATGCCACTCAACAATGGATGCAAGAACTAATGAGAGAGAGGAGCACCATTTCAAGAGAAGCATTTTCAATGATATTTTATTTTTTCTGTTTAACAAATTACAATATTGTAAAAAAATTTTATCTTGATCAATTGTGTAACAATAACAATTGCAAAAACTCAATCTACAAGAAAGTTTAAACACAGCCTTATGATCCAGGAAATAAAACATATTTTAAAATTTCAGTTTCTATCTACAATTTTGTCAAGGAGAAGTATGATAGGGTGATTCAAAAAGAGACTTTCTGGCATGAAAATATATTACATGAAGATAAAGTTCTGAGGGAGAATTGGAATAGAAAGGAGAAAATGGAAAGAAAGAAACTTTCCACAGGAAATTACGCATGCATTTTTCATAATGAATTATGGTTACTGAGTCAAATTGTTATGGTATTCAGATTCCTTTAGATACACTTAAACAGGTAACCATTTTATTTTAAAGTGTTAATATTTACAAAATGCCAGAAATTTTATTCTTTGGAACTTTTTAAACCTATGATTTAAATCCTTAAATGTCAATGTTAAACTGTGTGAGGGGCACATAGTTTTTCTAAATTCTTTTAAGGGTTATACAAAAAATAAACTTGCAGACTTATAGGTTGAATTGTGTCTCCCCACCAAATTCATGCATTTAAATCCTAATCCCAGTACTTCAGAATGTGACATTTGAAGATAAGGCCTTTATAGAGGCAATCAAGTTAAAATGAGGTCATTAGGGTGGGCCCAAATCCAATATGACTGGTGTCCTTATAAAAAGGAAAATTTGGACACAGAGATAGACAGGAATGACAATATGAAGAGACACAGGGATAAAACAGCCATCAACAAGCCAAGGAGAAAGGCCTAGAACAGATTTTCCCTAATAACCCTCAGAAGGAACCATCCTTGCTAACACCTTGATTTTGGCTTCTACCCACCAAAACTGTGAGAAATAAATTTCTGCTGTATAAGCCTTCCAGTCTGTGATACTTTCTTATAGCAGCCCTAGCAAACCATATACAAAGACCACTCTCCTGGAGAAACTCTCTCACTCGTAGACAAGGAGAAATATAAAGGGACATTACTGCTTCACTCTTTGCACTAGGGGAATGGATAATTAAAATGCGGTATCCCAGCATTCCCTGTTTAGTGCCGGGAATGGGTTCCTGGAAATGGGAATGCAAATCCCAGTCTCTCGGGCATTATCCCTATGGAGACATGCTCCTGGGTATCTAAAACTGGCAACTGCTCTTCCATTCTTTTCAAATGTCGTAAGGGCATGCATGCTTTGGACCACAGTTTCCTTTAGCTTCTTTCCATGCAAATGTTTGGCAATCTTTGCGGTTGCAGTGATATTTCTGACACCCTTCACAATGTCAAAGGACTTCTACCAGTTCTTAAGTTGCAGGCTAATTTTTATCCTTCACAGTCTTTTAAATGTGCCCTTCCCCCTCATCTATAAAACTTGGATTTTAAAATCCAGCATGATTCTCTTCCTTTGTTTCTTTGCAACAAGGCTGATTCTATTCCCTATTATGTTAAAGGGCAAAACTGGCAGAATCTAAAATAAATGACAGCATCAGAAAAACAAGGTGGATTGATGTGATAGATGCCAGAATGAACAAACAGACAAGTATGTGATAAAGTGAGTGTGGTAAAAGACCAAGAGGAGAATCTAGGTTGGGGGTGTATGTAAAAAACTATTATAAAAACTTAAAACTTCAACTTTTCTGTATGTTTTCAAATTCTCAAAATATGGGAAAACAATGAAAAAATAAATGGCAGACAGAATGGCTATAGCACAGAGTAAACAACACAAATTACAGAACATATCTAACTTGGGTGACCAAGGTTGATATCAACTGTGATAACTGATGTTGATAACATGTGTGCTTGATATGATGTGATGAAAATGGCACTTTACCTGTGTGATTTTCTTACCACACCCTGCGATCTAGGCCTTCCTCTGTCTCCTGGAGTCTCCTGCTATTTGTTCACTGAGCTGTCTCCCTCAGCCATTTAACTCTCGCTTATTCCTTTAAAAAAAGGCTTTAGTTGGCCCCCAAAAAGGTTCAGTTCCAAAGTTTTTGGGTTTTTAAAAAGTAACATTTTACATTATACTGAAAATTGCCAAGTATTTCCATATATATGACCTCGTTTGATTGTTACAGAAATCTTAAATACTCCTTTATTGGCTAAGGAAACTAGGACATTGAGGGTAAGCTGAAGGGCATCCGTGACTCTTGATGTTGGCCATTCTTCCTCTTGTCTACGCAGCATCTGATTACCCTTGTAGCATGTGGAGAATCCTCCATCTTATAAGGTAAGCATGCCTCTGTTCCCAGCCTCTGATTCAAAGTACACACTTTTTGTACGGCTTTTTTCACCCAGCATAATTATTTTGAGATTCAGCTTGTTGCAGGTATATCAATAATTAATTCCTTCTTATTGCCGAGTAGTATTCCATTGTATAGAGAGACCACAATTCATCTATTCATCTGCTGACGGGCATTTGGGATGTTTCTAGGTTTCGGCTATTATAAATAAAGCTGCTATGAAGACTCACATATAAGTCTTTATATAAGCATATGCTTTCATTTCCTCTGAGTACATACCTAGGGTGGAATGGCTGGATAATATGGTAGGTAATGTTTACCTTAAGAAACCGCAAAGAACTTTCCAAAGTGATTGTACCATTTTACATTCCCCCCACCAATAAGAGAGTTCCAGTTTCTTCATATTCTCTGCAACATTTGGTATGATAAGTCTTCTTAAATGTTAGCCTTTCTAATAGGTATTAAATGATATCTCATTGTGGTTTAATTTGTATTTCCCTAATGACTAATGATGTTGAGTATCTTTTCATGTGCTTATTTACTATCTATATATATTCTTTGCTGAAGTATCTGTTCCAATATTTGCCCTTTTTTGTTGTTGTTGTTGCGGTACACGGGCCTCTCACTGTTGTGGCCTCTCCCGTTGCGGAGCACAGACTCCAGACGCACAGGCTCAGCAGCCATGGCTCACGGGCCCAGCCGCTCCACAGCATGTGGGATCTTCCCGGACCGGGGCACGAACCCGTGTCCCCTGCATCGGCAGGCGGACTCTCAAACACTGTGCCACCAGGGAAGCCCTATTTGCCCATTTTTAATTGAGTTGTCTGCTTCCTTATGACTGAGTATTGAGAGCTCTTTACATATTCAGGATACAAATATTTTCACATTTTCTCCAGCCTGTGACTTGCCATTTTATTATCTTAAGAATTTCTTTTAGAAATCAGAAGTTTTTAATTTTGATGAAATTTACTTTATAATTCTTTTTCCCATTATAAATTGCTTTTAGTATCACATCCAAGAAATCTTTGCATAACTCAAGGTCTCAAAGATTTTCTCCTATATTAACTTCTAAAAGTTTTATAATCTAAGGTGTTACATTTAGCTCTGTGATCCTTTTGGAGTAAATTTTTGTATATGGTGTGAGATGTGAAGTTCTGGTGAGTGTGTGTGTGAACACAAGTATTTGGGTATTTGACTATTCTAGTAGCATTTGCTGAAAATACTGTTCTTTCTCCTTTTTACCTTGATAAAAAATCAGGTGTCTAAATATGTGTAGGTCCATTTCTGGACTCTATTCTGCTTCACTGACACTTTTATCTATCTTCATGACAATTTTTATCACTCTAGCTTTAAAGTAAGTAAAGACCTTTCTCTTTACTTATAAAGGCATTTAGTACCATAAATTTCCCTTCAAGTACTATTACAGTGGCATCCTACTAATTTTGATATATTGTGTTTTCATTTTCATTTAGTTTAACACATTTTCTAATTTTTCTTTGACTCATGGTTTACTTAGAAGTACTATTTTATTTCCAAATATTTGTACAGTTTTCAGATTTCTTTCTCATCGATTTCTAATTTAACTCTTTTGAGCAAAATAACATACTCTGCGTTACCTGAATCCTTTGAAAATTGACACTTGTTTTATTGCCCAAAATATTGCCTATCTTGGTAGATTCCACATGCATTTTAAAAGAATGCCTGTTTTACTGTTGTATAGTGGGTCTTCTGTCAACGTTAAATATGTCAAGTGGGTTGACAGTGGCTTTCTCACTTTCTATATCCTTACTGATTATCTCTCTTCTTGTTCTGTCAAATACTGAGAGTTGGGTATTGATATCTGCAACTAAAAATGTGGATTGGTCTATTTCTCCTTGCTTTTGCATTTTGAAAATTTGTTACTATTGGCATAAAAGTTTAGGATTATTATGTTCTCTTCATAAATTGACATTTTTTCACTAGAAAATGACTTTTTATTTCTTGATTATTCTTTGCTTTGAAATCTACTTTATCTGACATTAACATTGTCATTCTAGCTTTCTTCTAATTAATGTTAGTATGGTATATCTTTTTCCATGATTTTATTTTTAATCTATTTGTATCATTACATTTAATGTGGGTTTCTTGTAGGCAGCAGACAATTGGACAATTTCTGTTTTTAAATTGAGGTATTCATACAGTTAACGTGATGACTGATATGATTAGGTTTAAAGCCATCATCTTGCTATTTGTTTTTTACCTATTCTTTCTTACATAGCTCCTATTTTTCTGTGTTCTTTTGAATTAATTGAACATTTTTATAATTCTACATTATCTCCTGAGTTGGCATCTTAGCTAGATCTCTTTGTTTTGTTATTTTAGCAGTACTTTAGCATTTATAGTATATAGTATACCTCTTAAACTTACCACAGTCTACTTTTTAGTAATTTAGTCTAGGGCTAATTATTTTCCCTCCTACTGAGATAAGACCCTTCTAAGCAATCTATTGAATGACCCATTTTCCAGTCAGGCTGAACACAGGAACTATTTGTGGCATTGTATGAGCTCTAGATACTGTTTCCTCTAATCACCCTTTAACCTTTTAGGCGTTCATTCTCTGGCCTCAGGTAATGTTTGTAATCATGAGTGCTGCTCAGTACTCATCTGAATACTCAAGGGGCCCTTATGCATATCTCCAGAGTTATCTTTCTGTACAGCTCTCTCCGTTCTGGTACTGCAACCTGAGAACTCTAGCTACCTTGGACTCCCTAGAAGCTCCACCTCCTCAACTCAGGGTGTCCAGCTGGCTCCTCCTCCCTGCACTGTAGCCTAGAAACTCTCAAGGCAGCAAGGTGGGGCATTTGTAAGGCTTATCTCCTATTTCCTTTTTATCATCTCTCAGGGATAACTGTCCTTCATTGCTTAATGTCCAACATCTTGAAATCCATTGCTTCATATATTTTTTCTAATTTCTTAGTTGTTTCAGGCAGGAGGGGAAATCTTGTCCCTATTACTCCATTTTGGCTCCAAGGAGAACTTCATTCTGCCAATACCCTTCTTATCAATTCCTTTCAACTTAAATATGACAGAGGCACTATCTATTGTTCACAAATAAGAATTCAAACACATACACATGTACCTCTTGCTTATCTCATATACTCAATTTATTTCCTGGTCCTGTCAGTTTTATCACTTAAACATCTTTTTAATAGTAATAGTGTAAGTTTAGATAGATAGACAGATAGATAGATAGATAGATAGACAGACAGACAGGTAGATAGGTGAGACAAAACTCCTTAAAATGCCTGCAGTGCTCCCCAAGGCCTTGCCTTTCCCCACCCAGCTTCAACCCTGCTTGCCTCTTTCTCTGCCATCCAGCTACAGTACACTTTTTTCAGAACTCTTGCTCTCTTCTGCCAAAGGCTCTTATTCACGCTGTTCCCCCCACCTAGAGCACTATTCCTTGCCCCTTTGGGGCGATTCTTTGTCTATTTTGACTCAACAAAAGATACACAGCACCTGGCATAGAGATGAGCACACAGAAGACACTCCATATTTTCCAAAAATGAATAAATGAATGAGTTAGGTTAAGTTCCTTGACTACGGTGACATGGCAATAAGTTGGGAAACTGGAATTCGGCTTCTGATTCCTGGCCCAGTTATAGGTTTCATGTGGCATTTGAATTAAAAGCTCGAAAGAACTTCTTAACTGCTGTCAGCCTCTCATATCTGTTTTGGAGATGTTAGTAATGATACCCAGCCTGTAAATCTCTTAAAGAGTCAGTCCCTCCATGTCCCATGATTAGTTGCTGGTGCATTTGGCCTAAAGAACTGTTATGCTCTGAGGTTATTTATGGGTGACTCTAGTGTTTAGGAATTGCAGTGGGTTCAATAATTGGTCTAAGCATTAGTTTTTGATGATTTAGCTGTGTTCTTTGTGAATTAATGATGACTAATGATGGGGATTTAGAACTGACACCCCAGGTATTTAGCTGTTTTAAACAGCACAGTAAACAATATAACACTTCAAGTTCATGTGCCTTAAAAAATATTTTATGAAAACCCAGGAGGTGAACTATAAGTGTTGTATTAGTTGCATTGAGAATTAATTCCATAGCTCCAGAGGTGGAGCCAGAAGCAGATTCTTTCTCCTCTAAATGAATGTGCCCTTCACTAAGAACACAGGCTCAGAATGACTGAAGAGTATAAACATTCCTGTTCCCCAGCTTCTAAGACCCAGTGCCTAAAAGGGAGAAGCATGCAAAACTGAATTTAGCCATGAGTAAAAATCAGATAAAACTCAAATTGAGAGACAGGTCTCAAAAGTATCAAGGTCATGAAAGACAAAAAGACACTGATGACCTGTCCCAGACTGAAGCCATGACAACTAAATGCAATTGGTGATGCTGTCTTGGATCCTAGATCTTAGAAAGAACATTAGCATGACAACTCGTAAAGTGTGAATAAGGTCTGTCAACTAATCAAAGATATTGTGTGTACTGTTTTAATCTTCCTGGTTTTGGCCACTGGACTATGGTTACACTTGTGGAAGCCAGAAGAAGAGCATGTGAAAACTTTGGGGACTATTTTTACAATTTGCTTATAAGACTAAAATTGTTTCATGGTGAAGTGTTTAAAACATACCCCAAATGAATTAATAAACAAAAAGCACAAACAGATTACTACATCCAAAGAGAGAGACACAATCTCTATGGAAAGAATGTTATAAATATTTAAAATTTCAGGCAGATTTCAAAGCACAAAACCAAGATGAAGGGAAAAACAGGACTGATTCTCTTGAGCCTACAGCTCCTCAAGAAAACTCAGTTCTTCTTTAGAGCCACCACCCGTGGTCTCACTAGATGCCATAACGGTAGTACAGAACAGACACCTGACCTGTTGCCTCGGGCTGCCCTGCAGATGGGGGCCTGGAAGCCCTAATTCTTATGGGGCCTATTTTTTCTCTTTAGAGTTGTCTTACACGTTCTAGTTCCTTTGCCTTTCCATGAACATTTTAGAAAAATATTGTCTCTATCTACAAAAATTCTTGCTGTAATTTTGATAGGATTGTATTTAATCTGTATATCAATTTGGAGAGAATTCACATCTTCACTATGTTGAGTCTTTCAAATCATTAACATGGAATATCTCTCCATTTATCTAGATTTCCTTTGATTTCTTTCATCACCATCTGGTAGTTTTGAGCATATGAATCTTGTACGTGTCTTGTTAGATTTACATCAAAGTAATTTATTTATTTATTTTTAGTTATTGTAAATAGTATTGTATTTTTAATTACAGGTTCCACGTGTTAATTGCTAGTATATAGAAATACAATAGGTTTCTTATGTTGACCTTGTATCTATACTGAACTCACTAAATAGTTGCAGGAGTTATTTTGTACGTTCCTTGGGATTTCTATGTGGAACAACATGTAATCTGAAAATAGGGACAGTTTTATTTCTTCCTTTCCAATCCATACGCCTTTTAGCTCCTTTTCTTCCTTATTGCACTGGCTAGAGCTTCCAGTTCTATGTTGAACAGCGGTTGTCAGAGTGGATATCCTTGCTTGTCCCCCATCCTAGAAGGAAAATATTCAGCTTCTCACCATTGTCTGATGTTAGCTATAGGCTTTTTAATGAACATTCTTTACAAGATTGAGGAAGTTCCCCTCTATCCCTATTTTGCTCATAGTTTTTATCATGAATGGGTATTGGATTTTGTCAAGTACTTATCCTCCATTGATTGATATGATCATGTGACTTTTCTCGTTTAAGCTGTTAACATGGTGGATTACACTGACTAGTTTTCATATTGAACCAGGCTTTCATCACAGAACAAACCCCTGTTGGTCATGGTATATAATTCTTTTAAATTTCATTTACCGTTGCTGTTATACAAAAATAATTTTATTCATGCATACTGCCCTAGAATGATCTTTTAAAACATAAATATGACTGTGTAATCACTCTGCTTATATCCTTGAGTTACTTCCAATTTCCAGCTGGAAAAAGATCAAAGCCTCATTCTGGCCCAGGCTGTGGCAAAACCTGGCCCTTGCCTTCCTCACTATCTCATCTTGTGCTGTTTTCTTCTTTTCTTCTGTGCCCCTTCACACTGTTCTCTCTACCTCCAACACTTCCCCCACCTTTTACCAAATTAACTACTACATACCCTTCAGATCTCAGCTTAGCGTTCCCCCTCTACCCCAAATTGAGTCCAGCTCTTTTTACTTAACCTTCACAGTTTTATATCAATTTCCTCTGTACACCACTTATATGTGTTATTTAATGTCTTCCTCTCCCACAAGATGTCAAGCTTCACATGGACAGGGACCATTGCCATCTTAGTTGCCATAGTAATCCCCTTACCTGGTAAACAGAAGGCATCTAAATACTCGTTGAATGAACATGTCAAAGAAAGTCTAAGCGGAGGGGGAAGCAAAGGTACACATGTGGGAAGAGTAAGTGGGTTCAGGGTCATTGTCCTGGGAGACAAAGCTCAAATGGCAGGGTTTTGATTTTCAGATGAAAGAATGAGTGCTCTGGCTTACAGAGAAAGGGGAGCCACTGGCTTCTGGACAGAGAAGGCACCTGAACTTGCTTTTATCAATTGTTATAAACTTACATATGCATTAATACTTAACATCTTTTCTCCCATATTGATCTCTGTAAGATGATCTTTTAGTACCAAATATGCTTATTACTAGTTTATATGTGTATATATATATAAATTGATTTGATCTGCAGGATCAGCTTTCTGAAACAAAAAGGCAGCTAACAAAACACCTTGGTGATCTCAGAAAGTTAAGATCAGAAACTATATTCCAAAATTTTGCTAATGACTTTGAAAAGCCGTATCTAAGATCTTTATAAACCTGTTGTGTTCTTTCACTTAGCTGTATTTGATTCTGATGAAATCTCTTTTCCTCATCTTCTGATTCAACACTTTCCTGAAACTGCTCTCATCTTCTGCTTCACTCCATCCCTTTGTCTTTCCCACATCCTAATCACAGGCCTTCCCCAGTGTTCTGGCCCTCACCTTTGCCTCTCCTCACTTTTTCTGTCCCAGGCTGAACATCTCTTCACCCAGCATCCCTGTGGGGATAACTCCCTCACTGGCTACTCTTAATGATTACGACCTCCAGAATCCCGGGCTAGGGGCCAAGTTCTGCAGCGGGTTTCAGGACCCCTGGATCTCCCACATCCTTTTATTCAGAACCCTCCCACCGTCTGCTCCATCGTAATATAGGGTTGGATAAAGAAATCCCTGGGTATGTCATATGTGGATGGTAAGATTTTATTGCTATTAATTCCCCATAAAATCTTTGCCTGAAGAAATGGAGATGAGTCCCAAATACACTGAGTACAGTTCAGCTCTACCCCTGGAAATGAGCTATCTTCTTCTACCCCAAGAGTGAGAGTCCTGAGAAAATGATTCACATTTCCCTACTCCACTGATTCAAGGGAATGTGCATATTGTAATAATTACTCTGTGACTGCAAAGTAACATTTCTCATTACCTCCTTAGTGCAAGATTAGCTAAAATAGGGATGTGTGTGTGTGTGTGTGTGTGTGTGTGTGTGTGTATGCATATGACTCAGAAACTTTTTTAAAGTTTCCAGCTACTCTTGTTTGCTCTCTTTAATCTCACCACTGTTTTTCTTTCTAGATGCACAGGTTCCCTACGCACATGTCAGCAACTCCAAAATTTACATTTTTCGCCTTGACTTCTCTCCAGAATTCTACCCCTAAATTTCTATCTGCTTGACAGAACTTCCCACTTGAAAATTAACTGTGAATTCCTTGAAAGCAGGAGCAGTTATCAGATTTAATTTTATATCCTTCATGCCTAGTGCAACACGTACTACAGAGTAGACACTCAGATATTTTTAAAAATGAATGGATATTATGTAAGACTACAAGATTATGGAATAATGTCTGTGGAAAGCACTTAATAGTCAAATATGTTGGCACTGGTTACTATTTTTTTAAGTAACAAGAATAACAACCAACACTTGCATTACATTTGAAGATATGTTAAGATTGAAGTACTGGACGAATATCTCAAACTTAATTTATCACCATCTACTCAACGTGGCTGCAACCTTAGCTCCCACTCCTACCTCCTACAAACTAGTAAAATTACTCTAGTTACTGTCTCTGGAACACATTGCCTTTATTTCTTTGCTTCTGTAATCCCTTTCTTCTAAAATTGGATTCCTATTTACTCTTATTTAAGTTTTCTTCGATGATCCATCCAAACTCCCACTTCCTGTGTAAAGCATTCACGCAGCCTTCAAGCCAACACATCTCTTTTTATCTTCCGAATTCATAAAACTCATGGTCTAACCTCCTAATGGAGAGTCAAGATACAACTATATGTCTAAATTCCAGCTCTAGCACATTCTATGTAAACTTTCTCAGTTACTTAACTTTCCTGAACCTTGTTTCCTGATCTGTGGAGAAGAGAAACTAATATCTACCTCTCAAGATTCTCAAGGGTTACATGAAGTAGTGTTTATAAAGAACTTAGCTAGCATGTCTTAAGTATTCAATGAAGAGTAGCTATAATGTTATTATATGGCACATACTATTTGCCATCTTGTTTTGTTGTGGACTTTCAATGTATATATCATTAACTCCCTAGATTGGAGGTATTTCTTTGTAATTCTTTAATCACCAAGAGCTGTGTCTTACTGAAGTACTTCCTGATTTATTTAATCATGATTGTTATTGTTGTTATTGTTATACCTCCGGCTTGTATAATACTTTACAGTGTACAAAGCGATTTCATGTACATTATCTCAGTTTATCTTCATAACTGAAATAGGCCAGGCAAATATTGTTAGAACCTATAATTTACTGAATAAGAAATAGACTCAGAGGACTTTCACTTCCATCCAAATTTAATTATCTAGTACTACACTTGTTCTTCCACTGTAAACAATTATAAACCTAGACAAAAATGTATGAAACAAGTGTTTTCAGTTACTGGAAAACAGGCAGTGCAAAACTGTAATGACTCAAAGAACAAAAGCAAGTAAGGTGAGCACGACAATTTGGCCAGCTTTCTTCCTACAGGCAGTTTCTGGACCTTGACACAGGACAAGGGGCCCAAGCAGAGCATGGCAGTCTCAATGAATTGCAAAGACAGACATCTGAATCCAGGGAGGCTAAAGTGGTTAGAACATATGGGACAAAGTACTGGAGAAATCAGAGCTACATAGAGAAAATGCTTCAGAGATCTGAATAGGGCTACCCTTGAATTTTTGCTGACTATTAAGTGGTCTATATATATATATATATATATATATATATATATATATATATATATATATATATATATATAGGGTGAATTTCCACAAAGTCAGGCCTAGAACAACTATCATAGATTATAAAGCTGAACAATTTCTAGAGTTCACTGTAGCGGTAGGAGCATTTGCATTCCAACCAGCTACACCGAAGAGAACACACTGAACACCAGGACATTAGTATGGGCTCCAGAAGAGCCATACTTTAGAAGTGGAGCTAAATTAACCCTAAAATAATGGCTACCCTCGGGCTGCCTTAATACAACTTAAAAACAGCCTAAAAAGAACCAAACTGATCCACAAATAACTTAAATACCTGCCAAAACAAAATTCAAACTCATTAAAAGACGAAAAAGGAAAGATCCAGCTCCCAATCAATTCACAGCCTCCATCATCCCACCAATAATCCCTGGACAAAGAAGCAGGGAAATGGGACAAACAAGGGGAAAATCAGTAAATCAAGACAGACACAGAAATGACAAAGATGATGAAATTATCAGAAAATAATGTTAATACAGCTACTATAAATATGTTCAAGTGCGTCAAGAAAAACACGAATGTCTTGGGGAGAGACACAGAAATTAAGAAGAACCAAGGGGGACTTCTAGAGATGCAAAATTTAATGTCTAAAATTTTTTATTTTTTGGCTGATAAAACGAGTTAGCATGTTACGTTGCTTCATAAATTGCTGATATACGGGCGCGCCTGGGCAGCAGAGGGCCACCTGGGCCACCGGCGCCCTGAGCCCCTAGCCGAGCCCCTAGCCCAGCCCCCAGCGCACTGACGGGAAGGGCAGCCGGAAGTGGAAGCGAGGGGCCCCGGGAACCTCTTCCCAAGAGAGCAGGATGGCGCAGGCGGTGACACCCGCGAGGCACTCAGGCCTGTCCTTACCGTGAGAAGGCCGCACTGTCCTTGACTCCGGGAAGGTCTCAACGCACCGGCTAATCTCCTCAGGATGAGGGGCCCCAGGCCCAGCGACGGGAACTCGCGGCTATGCCCACAGAGCCGCCGCCGCCGGTGGACAAAGAACTTAATGAACTCGTAGTCAGAGGCGGGCACATGGTCCTCGGGCCTCAGCGCGCGAACGTCTGGAGCGCGGCGGCCCCAGCTTGGGCGTTGCGTCTGCCTGCGTTTAGGCCCCAGCTCAGTTGTAGTCGCGCGGGTGGCTGCGCCGACGTGGGGTGCGGGGCGCGCCGGGCCCAGGTGAGACGCGGCTGCGCGCGCACACCCGGCAGAAGACCCGCCCGCCTCGGCTCGCGCGGTTCTCGTGTCCGCTTTGCGGAGACACGGTCACTTTGTGAAGGCCCAGCGGAGGGCGGGTGTGGAGGCCCTGTTGAGTATGTCTCTGTCCAGCACGTCGAACAGGGCCTGCGCGTCCACAAGCAGGAAGACCCGCTTCTCCGTGCCGGCGTCACCAGGCAGCCCGTGTCCCCAGGCCCCGCTCGGCTAGGTGCGGTGGGGGGGGCGCCCATGGTGGAGCCTCTGGAACTTTGCGCCTGCAGACTCTGTCTGGGGGAAATGCCCCGGTCCTGCGCTGTCTTCAGGACCACCAGGTGCTAGGCGTCATCCCGGAAGTAGGAGGTGGCGGCAGTGTCGTGGATGCGGACCCTGGATGGGGTCACCCCCAGCCCTCCAGGCCGGCCCGACATTGGAGGCAGACAGGCTGGTCACAGCATCGTGATCCCGGGCAAGTGGCCGGAGCTGGAGGGCTCTGTTTGGACTATCAAATGCGGGATCTCCTTCCTTCTGGAGTCATCAAGGCATCCTGGCTGGACGTTAACCCACGTGAGTACTTCGCCTCCTCCTCCATATCGGCTCTCTGTCACCTTCTCCTGGGCTTTCTCCTGTCCACTCTTTCCACCTTTTTTTTTTTTTTTTTTTAAGTGAACTTCCCTAGTAGAGTTCAAAAAATGAGAAAAGATGAGGCCCAAGCAAGTTGAAGATCACCAATATTTAGGAAATTATCAAAGGGAGAAGAACTTACGGAGAAGCTAGTGAGAAAAAAAACAAACGGGAGGGAGTGGTCTGGTGGAATTCAAGAATTCAGTACAGTGTGGTCAACAGGATCAAATGTGATTAAAAGATAAGGAATGAGACCTTGTATTATATTTGGTAAAAAGGTCATTGTTGACTTGTGAAGAGCAATTTCATTGGAGTGGTGGAAGCAGGGTTGGAAGAGTTACTGAAAAATGGAAAATGAGACTAGGAAATACAGAAAACTTTTTCAAAACGTTTGCCTGCCAGGAAAGAGTTCAAGGGAATTTTGTAGTCAAGGGCTTTTCCCCCTAAAGTACAGGAAAGTCTTAAGTATTTTAAATGTTGATGAGAAGGAGCATGTAGGTTCTGAAAAGGAAATGATGACAACTTTTTTATCATTTATCAAGTCCCATGTTAGCTGGACCCAGGACTCAGAGGAACAAGGAGAATCTTAAGTGAATGGGCAACACTTTTTTCTTATTTTATTTATTTTTTTATACAGCAGGTTCTTATTAGTCATCCATTTTACACATATTAGTGTATACATGTCAATCCCAATCTCCCAATTCATCACACCACCACCACCCCCATCACTTTCCCCCCTTGGTGTCCATACGTTTGTTCTCTACATCTGTGTCTCAATTTCTGCCCTGCAGAGTGGTTCATCTGTACCATTTTTCGAGGTTCCAAATATATCACTCTCCACCTTTTAGCAACACTCACTTAAATGGCGACATAGTTCCAGGCTTCATGCCCTTGCCCGCCTCTTCATGCCTCTTGCCTGTCATCTCATACAGACCTGCCTCAAAATTGAGTGATATTAGATCTAGGTGGTATTGATCAAATTGTAGTGCATTAACCCTGTCTTAATTCAGTGTTTTATCCTGGTCATAGAGAGGAGGACTTTTGGCTTTATTATAAAGACAGTTGTTTTTAGAGCTCTTCTATACAAAGTTGAGAGGAATTTGCATGTTTGGTGGTTTATAAAGTTAAAAACTCCACATTTTAGGAGTTCTGTACTGTTTTGTCTTTAATGTTATTTTAGGTGTCAGATTTCATCTATTTCTGGGCATAATAAAACCCTTATGCACACAAACAAGATTTTTGGTCACAATTTAAAAAGCTGTTCAGGGCTTCCCTGGTGGTCCAGTGGTAAAGAATCCGCCTTCCAATGCAGGAGATGTCGGTTCGAGCCCTGGTCAGGGAACTAAGATCCCACAGGCTGCAGGGCAATTAAGCTCATGCGCCACAACTACAGAACCCACGTGCCTAGGCGCCTGCACACCACAACTAGAGAGAAGTCCGCATGCTGCAGCGAAGAGCCCTCATGCCTCAACAAAGATCCCGCCTGCTGCAACTGAGACCTGATGCAGCCAAAAATAAATTAAATAAATAAATAATAAATAAATCTTAAAAAATATATATATATATAAAGCTATTCTTAAATATGATGATATGTATGCATGTATAAATATATAAATACAGGTTTCCCCTCCTATCCAAAAGTAGAGCATTCCTAAGAAACCTTTCATAAGCCAAAATGGTATAAAGCAAGAAGCAATTACCTCAGAACAGATCTTGCTCATGCATACCCAGAGTAAGTCAAGATAAAGTACAGATGCTCACGGACACAGTTCAAAGCTATGGTGGCTTGATGATGAGATGCTGAATGCAGTTCCCAGGGAAGGAGCTTAGTGATCCACTCTCCCTGCTTGGGAAGTGTGCTGCCCCTCTAATGGCTTGCTGCAAAACAAATGCCAAACGCTATTTTCACTTTTTGTCTTTTTTCCATAAAACTGAAAATCCTCTTGGATTTCGTTCACTTAGTGTAAACAGGTACTAATGTAAGTCTTTCATAATAGCAAAGTGGCATAAAGCGAACTTTTGAAAAGTGTGAGATACCTGTATAAATATTAACATCTCTCATGATAAATTATAAATTTTTTCGATGTTAAGAAGTAGTGTGTAGAGTAGTTAAAAAACACCTTCTTCTCTAAAGCAAGTGATGGCTTAATATATGTTTGTCACTAAAACAACTTCCAAGTATCTCAAATTTATTTAAGGAAATAGGATGATTTTATACATTTTTATTTTAACAAGATTATATGCATAGTTTTATTTAACAAGATAATACATCTTTCACTGAAGTCCTCCAACAACCAAATCTAGAAAACCGTGAAAGGATGAGATACTATTTAAATAAGTCAGGCCACTGAACGTTCAACATTGTCTAAATATAATGCAAATGACTAAACATAATGTAATTTTTCAAGTTCTGAATTCTTCAGTACATAGTATCAATAGTGTATATATGTCAATCCCAATAGATAACTAGTGAGAACCTACTGTATAGCACAGGGAACTCAGTGCTGTGTGGTGACCTAAATGGGAAGGAAATCCAAAACAGAGTGAATATATGTATATGTACAGCTGATTCACTATGCTGTAGTAGAAACTAATACAACATTGTAAAGCAGCTATACTCCAATAAAAATTTTAAAATAAATAAATAAGTAAAGCAAGCAAGCATTGGTGTTATATGTAAATTTCTGATGTAATTGCCTCTTGGGCTTTTAAATACTAAAACTATATGATTGAAAATACTATTTTTATTTATTATTTCATTAAGATTTTAAGCAAACTAATAAAATGTAAGATTTTAGAAAATAGCCTATTTCAATTCAAGTGACATTTTATTCAAAAAAAAACCCAAAAAACAAAAGGTGTGTGTGTGTATAGAGCAGGAACCAAAACTGATGAAAAGCTAAAATAGGATAAGCATCTAGAGAATTCACATTCCTGGGGTCAGCTTTTATCTCTAATATAAGACTTGGGCCAGGTCTAGAACTATCAAGATCAAGATTGGCTTAACACTAACTTGTAATTCAGCTAGCACTTGTTAAAGTGGTTCTGCGTAGAAGCCCTAGGGTAGAGGAAGTCATATTGGTATTTGTGTAGGATAGAGTACTTCCAGCTGGTCTCAAAAAAGTTCTATTCTTATGTCTAAAAAAATGTTAAATCCACTTGATGGGGATAACAACAAATTAAACAGCACAGAAGAAAAGGTCAGTGCCCTTGAAGACATAGGTGCAGAAATTATCCAAACTAAAGCACTGAGAAAAAGATTGAAAAAAAAATGAATAGAGCCTTAGTGGCATGTGGGATAATATTAAGAAATCTAACATAGTATAAATGGAGTCCCAGAAAATAAAAAGGGGAAATGGAAATAATAAAGTCATAATGGATAAAACATTTCTAAACTTGATGGAAACTGTACACTCACAGATACAGGAAGTTCAGTAAACCCCAAGCAGGATGAACACAAAGACAGCCATACCAAGGTGCATCATAATTGAACTGCTCAAAAGCCAGGGAGAAAAAGAAAACCTTAAAAGCAGCCAGAGGGAAAAATATGACTCATTATACACGGAGAACAAAAATAAGTATTCCCAAAGACTTCTTATCTGAAACAATGTGAGCTAGAAGATAGTGGAAGAAAATCTTTGAGGTATTGAAATAAAGAAAAAACTGTCAACATAGAATTTTATATCCAGAAGAAATACCCTTCAAATATGAAGGTAAATTTTTTTTTAGTAAAACCAAAGCTGAGAGAATTTCTCACCAGCAAATCTGTACGATAAGAAATGTTAAAGAAAGTTCTTCAGGCAGAAGCAAAATACTAACGAATGGAAACTCATCTCTGTGCAAGGATAGGAAAAATGTCACAGATGGTAAATATGTAAGTAAATGTGGGTAAAACTTGTGTATTATAAGTGAAATGACAATATTATTTGAATATATTCTGTGATGATTTTAAGATTCATTTTGTAAATCTTAGAGAAATCACTAAAAAAAGGAAAGCAAAGAGATACAGCTAATAAACCAATAGAGGAAATGAAATGGAAAACTAAAAAGTAATTGATGGAGAAGAAGTCAGAAAAAGAGGAAAAGGAGCAAAGAACACACGGGACATACAGAAAGCAAATACCAAGATGATAGACTTAAACCTAACTCTATTGATAATTACATTAAATGTGTATAAGTCTAAGCACTCCAACTGAAAGACAGGGGTTGTCACAGTGGGTAACAAAGCAAGATCCAACAATTTACAGAAAATCACTTTACTATAAAGATACAGATAGGGTAAAAGTAGGAAGAGAAAAATATATACTATGAAAACACATACACATAAAAATCAGTACTGGAAACCATAATCAACCCTTCTGACTTAATTAACAGTTTTAGAGCACTAGACCTAACAACTACAGAATGCACATTCTTTTCTAGTGCATGTTGAACGTCCACCAAGCCACACAATATACTGGACCATAATACATATCTCAATAAATTTGAAAGGGTAGAAACCACACTAATAATGTTTGATTAAATTAGTTATTAGTAACAAAAGATATCTGGAAAATATCCACATATTTAGTCATCAAACAACAAATTACAAAATTTCCAAGAACTGAAAAGGGAAGTTAGAAAATATTTTAGCTGAATTATAATGAAAACACAAATATCAAAACTTGTGGGATGCAGCTAAAGCAGTACTTAAAGGGAAATGTATAGGTTTGAATGCTTAGAGTAGAAAAAGATCTGAAATCGATGATCTCTACTTCAACATTAATAACTTAGAAAAAGAAGAGCAAATTAAACTCAAAGTAAGTAGAAGGAAGGAATAGTACAGATAAAAGCAGAAATAACAAAAAATGGATAAGCAATAGAAAAAAAAAAATCAGTAAAAACCAAAAGCTAGTTCTTTCAAAAGAACTATTTCAAAATAAAATTGATAACCTCTACCTAAAGAGAGAAGATACAAATTACCAATATAAAGAATGTGAAAGCAGGCATCACTAAAGATCTGCGGACATTGATAGCATAAAAGGAAAACATTATGAATGATTTTATGCCAATAAATTTAGTAGCAGAGGTGACATAGACAAATTTCTTGAGAGACATAAATTGTCAAAACTCACTCAAGAAGAATTAAATAATCATTATAGCTTTATATCTAATAAAGAAGTTGGGGCTGATGGAAAATCATATATCTTGGTTATGGTGAACATATCTATTTATCAAACCTTATCAACTGTACACTTAAAATGGGTACACTTATTGTATGTAAGTTATACTTCAATAAAGTTGATTTAAAAGGAAGGAAGGGAGGGAGGAAGCTCAGAGGATTTACTCGATTTAGTGAAGACCAGGTCCCAAACCAGGGTCCTCTGATTGCCAATACACAGCTTTCCCCACCGGAGCACATTGCCTTGGGATTACCATGGGGGAAATTTAATCATTACACTCTTTGAGATGAGAAAAAGTAATCACATCTTTTCAGAAATTGTCACTTATCAAAATTTTAATTCAGTCTGCTTTCTGATCTCTGCTCAGGGCAACACACGCATGAGCCTGGTGAGTGAGCCTAGGCTGGGGTAGACCTGATGGCTGCCCATGGGAGTGATTTGTGACTAAGTAAGGAGCGTGCTCAGAACCTCTCCTTTGCCTCTCATTGCTCTGCACCACACTCCTCTCCTTCCTGCCAGAGCTGGAGCTAGGACTCTCCTCTCCCAGTTCATGGTCCAAGGCTTTTGCTGCTACACTAGAAGCAATATCTACTGTGAATTAGTGGTGTTCAGCCCTATACTCACAGTTTATATGGATGTATGCTTTAGAGGTATTGGACTGAAATGGACATCTAATTTACTCCACAGCCTCAAGGCAGAAAGACCTGCTGCTGCTTTACCCTTCTCCCATTAACATATATATTAACCAGATTAGCAAGCTATCAGCACTCAGTCCTGAGAGCCTGGGTAGTTCATTCAGTGCATTTTACAGTCTCCTGACTGCATTTCAGTGAGAGCAAGGAAAGCTGAAAATAAAGAAGGAAAGAGAGTGAATGTAGGGCACTGGCAAAGACATGCATGCCAGGATGAGATAGCTTAGGATCTGGGCAACATGGGAGACACCGAGGCATCTAAGAGAATGAACCCAAAATCAGGGGAAAGAAAAACACCTAACGCATGCAGTTGCTGACTCTAGTGTTTCCCTTAGAGCATGGGACAGTGCAGTTTGTTGGAAAGTACATGACTTTCAAAACCAGACAAATCTTGGTTGAGTGCTGTTTAGTTTCTGAGTGAACTTGAGCAGGTGACTTAACCTCTTTGAACTTCCACTTCCTCACTATGCAGTGAAAATAATAAAGTCTTCTTGGTATTATTAGAAGAATTAAAGGGCCATGACACATAAAAAAGCCACAATGCCTATTTTTGTTCCTCCCTTTCTTCTTTTCCTCCACCCCGTCTTCCTACCTCCCTCGATATATAAAATGGTAGAGATAGAAAAGACCCTAAAATCCTTTACTGCAGCACCCTCCTCATACAGGTAAGAGAAGCAAGAGACTTGCTTGTGTCCCACCGCTGGCCATTGGCAAGCCTGAGATCTCCTGAATATAGTGTGATCTTTCCACCATGCCATTTGGGGTGGGGGGCACATGTAGCTCAATTAGAAATTCTAAGTCCCAATTTCCAAAATGTATACGTGCATGAACTTAAAGGTCCAAATCCAAGGGGATATCAAAAAGGATATCTCTCTTATCTCACGCTTTTCACTCAAGAACCCTGAACTAGGCCGTTGCCTATTTTAAAAGCTGCTCTGATGAATAAACCTCTGGTAGACTTTTATAACTCAAGATTTAGTTGATGTCTCCCCACAAGCACGGCTGAGTAAATTCTACTTTCTGGAAGGAGGCAGTACCAGGAGTTCCCAAGATGGAGCCCTCAAGTTCCTCAAGGTCCACAGCTGTTCAGAAGACCTAGACCTCCTTCAGTCTTTGGGAGGAGAACTCCCCTACTTTGTGAGTCTTAGGGGAAATCTGGACTCTGACAGCTGCAACAGAAGGACAAGGGGGCAGATGTTCCTTCTTCCTGCCCCTACAACTAGAACTGGGTCACGTGCTATATACTCTGTCAATCAGATGTTCCATCAGACCATGATCCTTAAGAGAGTGATGCTAGGATTAGAATTCAAGGCAGCACCATAGGGGCAGCAATACAGCATTCATGTATTCACTACTGTGTCTAGAGCTGTGTTTCTCAATCTTTTTTTCATTATTGCTCTCATAAGGAGATTTTTTGGACATTTTTTTCCAAATTTCCCCCACCTTGTAATTTTAAGACAACAGATATTCAGTATATCTGCTTACATACTGTATATATCTCCATGCATTATACATAAAGAGTAGAATTTATCTGTTTTGCCCCTTCAGGAGTGATATCACTCCTGTTGAGAATGCATGGTCTAGAAGATACGGCGTCCAGCAGGGGCATCCCCACCAGATGTCCCCATGAATCAATAATGGCAGTGTATCTTACTCCCTGGCATCTCTGTCCCTCACTCATCTTCATCCATCTGTGAGTTCCCTGGGATTTTTCCCAGTAAGGTCCTGTCTTGGTTTGGATTTGCCTGGAAGCAGATCCTGAGGTAAGAATTCTAGTACAAATAGTTTATTTGGAAGGTGAGCCCAGGAACACCAGCAGGAGAGCTAGGAGGGAGACAGGAAAAAGGAAGCCAAGCAATTGGGTTCATTACCAAGCCAGTTACCACCGTGGGCAACGGGAGCTCAAGCCCACGGGGTGCTCTAGGTGAGAAAGTAAAGCGTATGCCAGAAGCATCCCACCCAAGGGACACAGCAGCTGGAGTGTTTGTACACCAGTTCCCACCAGTCATTGGTCGAGTGCTGCTTCCACGGCTGCTCCTTCCCTTCCCTTCTCGTCTGCTGTGCACGGGCAGAGGAGTTCTGGAGGCCAGAGAAAGGCTTGATGTAAAGAACATAAATGCTGGCAGCTAGAAGTCTGGCATGTGTGCACTGAAGTGGAAAGGGTCAAAGGGACATGGTCAGGGCACTGACATCGAAAGACAGATGAAAAGCATGAAGTCATGGACTTTAACCAAGGATTTCAATGACTGTGCCAAAAGGATGGGGTCAGGATAGCTGGAAACCAAAGGTGAAGTTTGATCTGAGCTCACTGAATTACCTTATCAACTGACCCCTATCTTCATGATGGCTTTTTGTTTGTGTTTGTTTGTTTGTTTGTTTTGCATGTGTAAGGACATTGATCAGAAGAGAGCTGGAATGGGGGTGTGTGGGAGGATAGAGAGACCTCCAGTTTTCCCAACCCTCAGCCCACTCGTAGCCCTTCTTGCCTCCCTTAGCATCCTCCTCTTCCCTACCTTGATTAGGCTTTCATGTCTGGCCTGAGAACACTGCTACCTTCTCCAGAGGCCGTTAGTTACCTTGGAAGAGGGAACGGATTCTCTTCGTGCTCTATCTCCACCCCATGTACAGTGGTTCTTGATACTCTGAGACCCGTAGCTGGAGTCAGAGTCCAGCATTTTCCAAGGGAGGAAGGATATTTACAATGTCAAACCCAGTAGGAGATTTGCCCACCAAAAGATTTACAGGACTTTACTCAACTATATTGGCAAAGTTCTGAAAATGTGTGAGGAAAGGGATCCCGAGGGCTACTGATCACGGAGGAAGGAACATCATTTTGATCAAGGTAAATTTGGATGCCCTTAGCAATAACTCTGGGTGTAGTGATGCTAGTTGGAGCAGCTGAGAGTGGTTCTGATAGTTTTCTTGCTGGCTAAAGAAGACTTGAGATCAGTTGGGCGTGTGGCCTAGGGAAAGTTGAGATGCCGGAAATGGTGACGTTCAATTAGAGAAAGGAATTCAAAGATGTCAAGAGATAGGAATGTGGCTGTAGATTTAGCCCTATAGATGATCTCATCATCAAGGCCTAAGATAGACACCGATAAGGGAAATGCCAGCATCTTTGAAAAGCAGTGTAGTGGCTATTCTCTGTGGGTTTGGGAGACTGGTAGAAACAGGACTCCTTGATTAGAGTGAATGTGAAAAATTCCCAAGATGGCAAATGGCTAGTAGTTACACTAGAACAGTCAGATACAAATGGGTATGGTTACTTTAATAGACATTAGGGCTCATTAGAATAGACGGACCTGGTGAGATTTTAGGGTATGGTAGATTGGTCTTGGAGATTCTGGCCCAGTTTGATGTATGTAACTGAAAAAATTTAAAGTCTTTTGAATCAAGGCTACCACTACGTCTGAAAGTTGGGGCCATTTCATTTTTCTTTAATTTTTATTGGAGTATCGTTGATTTACAATGTTGTGTTAGGTTCAGGTGTACAGCAAAGTGAATCAGTTATACGTATACATATATCCACTCTTTTTTAGATTCTTTTCCCATATAGGCCATTACAAAGTATTGAGTAGAGTTCCCTGTGCTATACAGTAGGTCCTTATCAGTTATGTATTTTATATATAGTAGTGTGTATATGTCAATCCCAATCTCCCAATTTATCCCTCCTCCCCTTCCCATCCTGGTAGCCATAAGTTTGTTTTCTACATCTGTGACTCTATTTCTGTTTTATAAATAAGTTCATTTGTACCATTTTTTTTAGATTCCACATATAAGCGATATCATATGATATTTGTCTTTCTCTGTCTGGCTTACTTCACTCAGTATGACAATCTGTAGGTCCATCCATGTTGTTGCAAATGGCATTACTTCATTCTTTTTTATGGCTGAGCAATATTCTGTTACATATATATACCACATCTTCTTTACCCACTCCTTTGTCGATGGATGCTTAGGTTGCTTCCATGCTGGCTTTTGTAAATAGTGCTGCAGTGCACATTGCGATGCATGTGTCTTTACTAATTGTGTTTTTCTCTGGATATATGTCCAGGAGTGGGCTTGCTGGATCATATGGTAGCTCTAAATCCCAGTCAGTTCACAGAGCCACATCCTCTAATGATGGGGGAAAGAGAATGCCTAAGGAATCATGTTCTACTAATATTGCAGGTGTATTCTGTAAATTTTCCTCCTTGCCTTCGCCAAAGGTACTTGTGTCTATTTATATAATTCACTGTAATGGGGAATGGAAAATGCCCAGACTTTTCAGAAATACTAGGTCATTGACTTCAAACCAACAATACTATAAAAGCAGGAAATTCGTGGGGATCAGGTGATTAATAGACTTTTGGAGTGTGGGTGTTGGCCTTTTTTATTTAATGGAGGGAAAATATAATAAACACAGAGAAGAGTGCAAAAATCATGATGAGTTTTCACTCCTGTAAGAGCATCCATTCTCCCCTTCCATCGCTGAGTTCCTTCCCGACCTGCAGCTCCATGTCTTAAACTCTCCCTTCTCCCTCCCATCCCAAGGTCTTTGAGGTCACTACTCTCTGGTTTGAACATTCTTCCCAGCTCCTCCCACCCCTTCACCTAACTAATTCCTCCTCATCCTTCAAATCTCAGCTCCAGGCAGGGTCACTTCCCTGAGAAACCTTGACTGCTTTCATTTCCCCTCGAATCTAAGTCAACTTCCTTGGTTCAAGAATACCATGCGATAGTGTTCCTTTCCTTCAAAGCACTTTCCTCAGTTTGTTTCTATACATTCTTGTGGGTGACTTGATTAGTATCTGGTTCTTCCACTAAACAATAAGCACCGCAAGAGCAGAAACCACATGTTTTTCTTCATCACTATATCCCTGGCTCTTTAGTACAATGTCCAGCATGGTGGACACTCAATAAATATTTTTCAAATAAATAAATGGTAAATGCATGCACGTGCCTTTTTATTTTTAAAGTAAAGTCTTATAAGAATGAAAATTTGGCACAGATTGCCCAGTATTTTTCAGGCCCCTTAGTATGGTAGAACTTTCTTCTGGCGACGCTGAACAGAGGAAGAACAATATCATCCCCCTCACCACACACACCTGAGAGTGCAAGTGTGTCCCTCCAAAACGGGGCCTGGGTCAGTAACGTCACTTTATGATACTCTTTTCTAAATAGGACAAAATTGTACCCAGACTGTAAAAACTGGGTTGGGGTCTGAAAACAATAAGATAGTGATAAAAAGGGAACATTGAACCGTCCACCATCTCACTGTCCTTTGTTTCAGCATCCTGTGTGCTTGCAGGCCTAGAAGGGGCTGGTGGAAGGGTTTGTAGGCTGAGAGACTGGACTTTAATTGGTCGGCAAAACTCTAATAAAGCTTTGTGTCAAGTCTTTAATTTCACCATACTTCCCTTTTAACAAACTTCAAGGAAATAACTCACCCTGAACTACAACAGTGTACTGCCAAAGAACTACCAAATAAGAAATGCACATGTTTCCTGAATTTGAGTGACTGAACCACAACACTCACCTAAAAGGCTTTCTTACTAGCAGGGAGGACGCAAACGAGGTTTTCCTTCACAGTGTTATTTTTCTAATGAAAACATTTGGTGCCACCTGCTGGCAAAATCCACGCTGACTTCTTAGCATTCACAGAATGTAAATACGTTCATTCTCTCAAATGAACTAGATGTGAAAAACCCTGATACAACTTATTTGGTAAACTTCTAAGAATATAGAGAATTTACGTTTCTTACTGAAAAACATTCCCATCTGCGATACCTCACCACTTGGGGCAATTTGTGTTCCTGCAGAGGTGTCCTTCTCTAAGTGAAAATGTTCTTTAAAGTAATATATTTTATGCAGAGTTCATTTTTGAGCTAAAAGAAGGAAAAGTGAGAGAAGGAGAAGGAATTGCTCAGAAATTCTTTAGGCCCCTTCCAATCTCTAACATGCTAGGTTTCCAAAAGGTTTGAGAATGTTTCTGATACTAACACTTGGCCCAAGCAAACTCACCCTTTCACCTGGAGAAAAGGTTTACATTCCACACCCTCGAGTAAAACATAAATAGACCCAATTAGTCCCTCTGATGTTTTATGAACTGGAAGTGTACTTCTTAACCTACCATTCATTCCAGAGTATGAGAAAAACACAAAGAGTGATATTTAATGTCTTAACAAACCCATGCCAGGTTACCAATTTTAGCTAGCTGACATAGTTAACACAAATTCTGTTTCAGGGAAATCCACCCCCTTATAAATCAACTGTGTTTTAAAATCTCCATATGCACAAGCCATATATTTGAATAACAAGGAGAAAAAAATAATTTTCCTGGAAATGTGTAGGTTGATTAGCAGAGACAAGCCCTGTCTGCCTCGTACTCTAGAGGAACATTTATGGTAAAGGCATTATTTAGTGTGCCGGGCGTAGTAAATTTGGTCCCAGGTATCAGCCAGTACAGAAAGACATCTACAAGACTTAACAGAGTGGTAGTGTCTCGTGCGCTGGGTGGCTCATCACCAGAATTTAAGTCACTGCTTGAGAGAGAACAGCCCCCAGAAACAGCCCAGCAAGAGCCTCCTGAAGTCTCTGAAAGATCTTTTAGTTCAAGCCTCTCTTTTTACAGACAAATAAACGGAGGTCCCAAGAGTTTAGGTGACTTTTCCATGGGCCCTTATCAAGTTAGAGAAGAGCCAGGGATGGACGTGAGCTCTCCTGACTGCACTTTCTGCCAGTCCCTCCCCGTAATGCTTGTTCTAACCAGTGTCCTCCTTTCGGGTGTTGCAAAATACAGAGGTGATGGCAGAGGTGGCAAAAGCCACTCTGGAGTATAATCATATACATCCCTTAGAATGAATGTCTTTCTCCTTCAAAGAAAGAAATAAAGCTCTTAATGTAAAGTAAAGGGGGAAGGGAGTAAACCCTGTCCCAGTTAGGCAGAGGGCATGCAGCAAAGCAAATGCTGCTGCCCATGTTGTTAAGCATCTACTGTGTGCCCAGGTACTTTTCACACATTGTCTTCAAGTCTTATAAACACTCTCCAGTATAGCGTGATTATACTGAATAATGTCCTGCTTCAAGAACCTAAGGAGGTGCTGTTTCTAATAAGCGAAATTAATACAGAGAGCTACCCCAGGCAGTGTAACCTCAGTAGCTGTTGAGCTCAGCATTTGCTTTTAAAATGAGAATTATTGACTCTGGGTGAAGACTTCAGTTCAAGCATGAGTCATGCAGCCTAGGAGACCTGGTTTGTTTTTAGCCAAGTGTCAGGTGTGTGTGTTCACCAGCAAAGCATGTCACAGAGGATGTAGATACACACATACACTCATCTGCCTATTACAGCTGCCCCAGACATCTCTCGCCTGACAGAGCAGGGGCTGTTTCCGACCCCTACGCATCCTTAAGGAATGTGGTCTTTGTAGAGATCATGGACAGGAAATGACCTTGAGGAAAGTTGCTTGATGTCATTCTTTGAATGTTGTGCTGTCAGCTCCCAAAACTCTCAGGAATGAGGTAGTATCTCCTTCAGCTGTACAAACAGGGACCACCAAAGGATTTCAGGAAGGAAAAAAGCTGGTAGTCATAGTAATTCACATTTGGACCAAATATGGCAGCACCAGTAGGAGGCTGCTTGGTATTGTGATTCAGACAAACTCAAGCTTAAACCGTACAGCTGTGATTTTTCAGGGTAGGACATTGAACAGCGTATTATAACGTCTCAGTTTTCCCATCTGCTTGGTGGGCCTCAGAGCACGATACAAGTAGTCAGTCCCCGATAAATGCTGCTTCTCATTCTTTTATCTCTCCAACTCCGATGATGTGGTTAGAAATTGCTGGTGCCTACCCGAACAAAGGACTGTGGCCTTACAAAGGGCACACCAGCCCAGCTTCCCCGCCACTGATGCTAAAATGGAGCCAACCAGCAAGCCTGATGTTTACTACAAAAGTGCTTACATCAGATTCTCAAAAGGGTACATTTCCCCCCAGACATTTAAGAATCACTACTATAAATTCTTCCTCGGAGCTCCCAGAACTGTTCCCTCTTCTTCTTGGTAACTGCCATCACTTCAGTTCGAGGCCTCTTCATTTCTCTCCAAATACTGCAGCACATCCTCCCTGTCTCCCTGCCTTCAGTCTGCCTCCACCACCCCATTCTCCACACTGCTGCCAGAGTGAGCTCTCTGACATGTCAGTTGAAGGCATTGGATGTTATTAGTTATCTCCCAGCATCATTTCGCTGTCTCCTTTCAAACAAAGCCTGGATTTTATTCGGGGATCCATAACTCCCTTTACCGCCTTGTGTAGAGGAAAGCTGTCCCTCCCTCCATCTCCTCAAGTGTGCCTGATTGGTCTAAGGGTCAGACTATTTGCCGTAGCACATGGTTCAGTATTGGTCCACGTCTCAATTCTGAGCAGTGATACGTGAAGAAAGGAGTTTGGCTGTTCCTTGAAATGTTCGTCATCACTCTTATCTGTAGGCCATGAAACATTCATAACTGTCGTGATACAATCCCCCTGCCTTATTCATTGACATGTTTTGGTCCCCGCTGAGACTATAAGCACATGGCGTAGACCTTTCCTTATGCTGCTTTTCACTCCGTTCCTAATGCAATATCTGGCATGTAGTAGGCCCTAAGTAGACAAAGAGACAAAGATCCTCGTTCACAATAAAAAAAATATATCCACTTGGTGATTCTGTCTGGCTACGAACTCTCACCTGTTGTAGCTGTTTTCTAGAACATGATGCCAGGCCAGATTTCAACCTTCTTTCCTAATTAGGAAATGGTTCCTAAGTGATACACACAAGGAGACCTCTCTACAGGATGTTATGGTCACAACAAACCAAGGTTTTAGGACACCAAAGACAGAGAGACTTTCAACACCCTGTCTTTCCAGCAGAGACAGTATCCCGTACTGGCCTGAGTCATCAAAATCAACAAGACAGGTAGTCAGAAGGGATCCTGGCAACACCTGCAGTAGGATGAAGTGGGTTTAAGATATACGGTCTACTCCCCTAATCACCAAAATCATTAAATTAAAAATCCCGCCTGTCCCTACGAAGTCCAAACTAGCAGCCTTGTATACAGACCATTTGCAATTAAGAGCAGTAATTTAGCTTCTGTTCCTGTAATTACAACTTCTCCTGTGTGGACAGACAGGTCCCTCATTGTGTCTGGAACAATCACAGCATTCCAAACACAAAGCAAGCCAAAGTAGCATACCCCAGGGCCGGCTCTTTCAACAATCTGTCGCTCAACAGCTCCACGCTGCAGCCAGCTCGAGGACCCGGTTTCCTGCCATTGTTAGCACATTTAGCCTGGAATTCCATCCAAATGGATTTGACCCCTTTACTAAACAGCAGTGCATATTTCCCTGATTAGTATATTCCTGTGTTTAGACGGGAAGTGGCAGGATGGGGGGAAGTGAAGGGAGAAAGACAAGAAAAATAACAAGAAAAAAAAACCAACTTCGTTCGTTCTATTCATGCTACAGTGATAACAACCTGGAACTCTGGCTTCATCCACAAGTGTAATAAAAGTGCTCCCCCGTAGATAAATGCACATACATCTATGGAAAGCCCTGTGTTATATGTGTGCAACAAAGTAACCGGACTGGGCCTGAGCAGGCACACCTGGCTTCGTTAATCAACAGTTACTGCTGCAGGGCTCTGTTTATTTTAAATAGGAGAGTGCAGAAAATTACAAACTATAATCTCCTATGATTGTCCTTTCTACATGAGTTCTGTTCCCTAAAGGTATTATTTCTTCTCACGATGACACTGATTAGGGGGCCTTTGGGATTATGCAGCTGGAGTGATTCCTAGTTATACAAGACTGCAAGGCCCCTTCTCCACAAAACACTTTCCGACACCACACCCTACTTTTTTGCTGTTTTCTCTAATATGGAAGCATCTGTCAATTTTATTGTCCTCTAGGAAATTCCCTGGTGGTCCAGTGGTTAGAACTTGGCGCTATCACTGCCAGGGCCCAAGTTTGATCCCTGAAGATCCCGCAAGCCGTGTGGCATGGCCAAATTTAAAAAAAAAATCATTGTCTCTTACATCTAGCTGAAACTACCTCATATAGATCAAAACACTATATGTTCTTTAGCACATATTTAATTACCCCGTGTATAATAAGGTCTATATGTAAGTGATCCAAAGACAGAGAAAATATAATTCACCATTTAAAAGCCTATGAAATTATCAAATTTTAAAACTTATGTGCCTTAAAAGACACCATCAAGAGAGTGAAAAATCAACCCACAGAATGGGAAAAAAGTTTTGTACATCTTATATCTGATAAGGGATTTGAATCTAGAATATACAGTACAGGGAGCCGTTACGACTCAAGACAAATAACACAATTAAAAGTGGGAAAGAATCTGAATAGACATTTCTCCAAAGAAGATATACAAATGGCCAAAAAGCACTCCAAATGTCTTTGGAGACATTTCTCCAAAGAAGATATACGAATGGCCAAAAAGCACATAAAAGATGCTTAATATTGCTAGCCATCAGAGAAACACAAATCAAAACTACTGCACATCCTCTAAGATGCCTGTAATAAAGAAGACAGATAACAAATGTTGGTGAGAATGTGGAGAACTTGGAAGCCTCAGACACTGCTAGCGGGAATGTAAAATGGTGCTGATACTTTGGAAAACAATCTGGCGGTTCCTTAAACAGTTAAATGTAGAGTTACCATACGATTCAGCAATTCTACTCCCAGGTATATACCAAAGAGAAATAAAAACATATATCCACACAAAAACTTGTATATTAATGTGTATAACAGCATTATTCATAGTAGCCCAAAAGTGGAAACAGCCCAGTGTCCAGCAGCTCATGAATGGATAAATAAAATGCGATAAAGCCATACTACGGAATATTATTCAGCAATAAAACAAAATGAAGCGCTGGTACATGCAGCAACAAGGGTGAACCTTGAAAACATACTAAGTAAAAGAAGCCGTCTGCAAAAGACCACATATTTTATGACTTCATTTTATGAAATGTCCAGAACTGACCAGCAAGAGAGAGAGAAAGTAGATTAGTAGTTGCGCAGGGCTGAGGGGGCAACATATCTGAATAGAAATTTCTCCAAAGAAAATGCAGAATGGCCAAATAAGGGTATTTGGGACTGACAGCTAAGAGGTGTGGGGTTTCTTTTTAGGGTAATGAAAACATTCTAAAATTGATTGTGGTGATGGATGCACAACCCAGTGAATATATTAAAGGCAATCTGTACAGTTTAAATGAGTATGTTAGGTGAATTGTATTTCAACACAACATTAAAAAAAAACAACTGTGAGCTTTCTAAATACTCATAATTTGCTGACAAATTTCATTGAAAGAGCATGAATCTTTGCTGTCTTGTCCTACATTGACCCTACTCTAAACAGCTAAGTAACCAGGCATGTCCCTTTAGTCTCCGACCTGTGTCCTCACCTTTGAGGTGAGGTGAACAAATGCTTTCTGAGGACCTTCTCGCTTCTAATTCTTTCCAAAAACAGTGACATCCCAAACAATTGTGCCGATAAAATGGTCTGACTGTTCTTTGAACTCTCTAAAGTTATAATATTCTTTTCTTGGTTTTTAAAATTCCACCAAGAACTCCATTGGGTAGTTAAAAATAGTAAGTTAATTGTGTTTGATTTCAATGAAAGCAAAGCGTTTTAAATTAGCATGATTTGTTTACATGCTGATAACAGCCTTTTTCTGTGTGCTGGGCTGGGGGTGAACTAGCAAAATCTGCTTACTTAGAAGCAGGCTCTGGGGCACCCAGCTGAGGACCTGGGAAGCCCCTTCGTACTCACTCTAAGTAGAACCCATGAGTCCTTCTTGTTTCTCCCATGCTCATTCCTATGTCTCAGGGCCTTTCCTATATGGTTTTGAGACTATTAGGTTGCTAGCCCAGCAACACATAGACCTACAGATTAATCCTTGCCTGTGGGTGAATCATATCATGGTCTAACATTTTTTGGACATGAGTTTTGTTGTTATAGTTTTGCCTTTTTTTTTTTTTTTTTTTTTTTTTTTTTACTTAACGGTGGTGGCACAGGGTGCTCTGTCTGCTAAGCTACCACATAAATCACTGGCCAGATGCCTGCTTGACACAGTGTAATTCAGCCGAGACTGGCTGCATAGAGGAAGGGACAGGGCCCTTGTCTCCCAAGCCCTCGGGTTTATGGGTGACTCAGCTGCACTGACGTAGAGGACTGTTTGCTTTCCCTCTACCCCATGCCCGGCCCCTTGGCTCTGTTCCAAAGATTCCATATTCCCCATCAAAACAAATGTTTAGGTTTTTAAACTACAGCTTCAGTTCAAATCCTGTCTTCTTTTTAGAGCCTTCTTGTCTACCTACACTGACCTCCTTTCGCTAAATTCCGTTACAGTAACGACCATGAGCACAAAGTGCACAGAATAGGCTGCTGGTTACTTAATGCCTGTGAAATGGGCATCTTCAACCAGCTCTTGAGGCCAGAACTGAGTCTAGTGTTTCACCACTCTCCCCCTCGGTGCCTACATAGTCATAATACACATTAAATAAACATTTAATTCATTTTGCTAAACATGGAACTCGGGATACCTACAAAGATGCGGCCCATGCCGACGTCGTGAGACAAGTAAAACACCCACAGTTCACAGATTTCTGAAAACGGAAGTAGGAAGTTTTCAGAAATATTATGGTCGTGCCCTACTTATAATCCAGTTAGAACTTCTCTCGAGGTTCATGTAAGCTTTTTCAAGAAACAACAAAGTCATCATTTTCCTTCTCTAACTTTTCTGTTGGGATCAGGGAGAGAGGTGGTGCGTCTGCTTTTTGTTTCCGTTCGTTCCATCCAGAGATGAGGTCTCCTCCCTCCATGTCTCCACCTGTCTTCCCTGGTGCTTTAGAGCAGATCTTCACCTATACTCTGAAGATCTCCCCTAAGCTGTCATCTTACACTTGCCCTTTTACGCCTTCTTCCTCATCTCACTAAATCCTCTTCGACAGTAGCCTTTATTCCTCACACTATTTTTGGAGTAATAAAAATGTTCCAAATCTGTGTAGGTAGACTCTACATTACATATACCATTTGCAACCCTCTCAAAAATAGAATTATTGGAAATAACTTAATTCACTTGGGGCATGGACAACGTTTGGAGTTTGGTTTAGTTTGCTTTGGTTTGGTAGATCACAGTAGCCTTCAAAAATATTTGAATGGGCAATAATTAACTTTCCTCTGCAACCTCATTAGCAAGTCATTATGAGAGCAAGTCTCAGGCCAGATCTCATACACAAACAGACACCTAATAAAGCAGGCTCAGAACAGTTCATCAACTGGTTCTCTAAACTGACCAAATCCCAACTCTCTGTTCCTTTAGGTACTCTAAACATGTCCTGTAAAATGTTTGCTCATAGCAGATACAGCAGTATTCCTAGGTAAGAGTCAAAACGTTGTAATTGACACCATCTCATCTCTTAAACCAGTGACTGGATGTGGGACCAAATAGAGCTCAAGCTAAGAAAATATCCCCAAGGGGACTGGGTCCATTGTTGGGTCGATTCTTAGGTACTGTTCATTCACAGAGAAGGAGCACCTCTGAGCTCTAATTTACACATTTTGAATCCCATTAAATTCACCAATGAGAAATAATTAACAAGACTATCGTTTCATCAATAAAAACCCATTGTTGATACCTAATATAAGAATTATCAAAGCAATGGTAATTGAACAAGGAGGGCTTGTAAAAGATGGGAATGGCCTTTCTGATATAACCCTGGCTGGCCACCTCCTAACTAGGCCTTCTTGATTAGCACCTGAGATTGACCTAAATTAACACAGTTGCCAAGTATTTCTAAGAAACTTGTAGGTATCACAACAAGTCTATAAGTTAACATTTTATAAATTGAACCTCTCTTATATGTGACAAAATGCTGGTACTATACCAGGATCACTGTACCTGTGAGCATTTGGAGGGTCTTCTGAATAAGTAATGAACATGGAAGATGAATGTCCACCTAGTGACATTGCCTACTGCCCGAAGAAAGGTCTTTTAAGCAATGTTGGATGCAGAGGGACTACCACTCCCAGCCTGGACTCCCCACCTCACTTGTGGGCCCCTGTCTCTTCCCAAAACGGTTGTGCTTGGTGAACTTTTTTCCATACCACTCCAGTTACACACTGAAAAGCCTGAAGGTCTTAGTTTTGTGGTTCAAGGACCACTCTGAGAATGTAGTGAAAAGCTCTTCAATAAAAATGCATGTATGCATGTGCAAAAAGTAAACTTTAAATACCATTTCAGAGAGTTTACAAACCCCGCACTACCACCACAGTCACCGCCACCACCGCCATCACCGTCATCACAGTCACCACCACGACCATCACCACCATCACCACCACCATCATCGCCGTCACCACCACCACAATCACCACCACCATCATCACCACCATCATCACCACAATCACCACCATCATCACCACCACCAACAACAACAACACCACCAGCTTCATCCTCCAGTTTTCCAGGAATCCCACTAAGGTTTTCAATAGATCACCTCTGGTATTATGACATCAGGAAAACCTGTTAACCTCCCTGAGCCTCTGAGTTTCATCTTCTCCATAATCTTCTGTCACAGGGCTTCATCCTACTCCATCACAATACTCTGAGGAGGAAGTGAAATATCATTTATGGAAACACACTGGAACTGCAGATTACTGCGTAAATACATGGTGATTCTCTTAATGAAAGTACAACCCACAGTGAGGATAGGCTTTGGTCCTCTGTGCCTTTCCCTGGACATGTAGGGTATTACCTGGCGCCAAGTCTGCTCATGGTCTTCTGTGTTTTATCAGGAGCAGACAAGCAGCACTTTTCCAGGACTGCCCTCTGCAGTAAGTAAACCTTACCTTGGGTTTCTTCTCCCCTCTCAAAACATTGCCCCATGCTTTTAACCTCTCAGTTTTCCTTCCTCACCCATCCTCACTCAGAGCTCACACAGGGCCCTGAACTGCTGAGTTAATTCACACTGAAGTCATGTGCAGTGTTTACCCCAACAGTATTTCGCATTTTAAAGGCAAGCTGCCCTGTTAGGGTTACAGTCAATGCTAAAGAATGAATCTCTAGTATTGGAATTCCAATAGCTATTGCACTGGTCTGGGGTAACTAGTTTTTAAGTCAGTTGTGTAGGCTATCACATATTCCTCATAAGCTGAAAGACTTAAGTTTGCCATTTGCTTGAAATTTTTAGGGAGATAAGATCCTCCTGCATCTAGGCAGGAGTATTTCAAAAGAGATAGTAAAGAATTCTACTCATTTTTCTGTAAGAGCACAGCGTTTCCCTAAAAGGAAGGGGAGAATCAGGTCTATGTCAATATTTGTGGTATCAGAACCCAAGTTGGATGACATTGGTTATCCCAAGAGCTTCCATTTCCACTAGTCCTGGGGTAAGCTAGCACTCCTGGCCCCCCTGAGCTCATGGCATGTGTTCTGGGTAGGTGTAGGAGGATCACTAAGGGACTGCTCTGGGATGGAAGACCCACGCCCTTACCCCACCTCTTACCTCTAAAGCACTTGAAGATTCAAGGTCAAGAGCCCCATTTACCTGCTCCCACCTGGCCCTTTCCCACCAGGAGCAAATCTAGGCATAGACCCCTCTGTGACAGCTATTGCCTTACTCAATTATTTTGTCTTACGTCAAACCAGCAGCCCGACCCTTGTTGTTCTTCCTCCCGTGCTGCATTTTCCCCGTCCATGACCTCTCCCTGCCCAGGATCCCGCTTGCCTAATCAAGTCCTGGCTTGAATCTATTTGAGAGCCTCTAGGTCCAACTCATGCCCCTTAACAATTCTAGGCCATCCCAGTCCTGCAGGGCAGAAACAAGGCTCTCCCTGGCTCGGGTTGCCCAATCCTCTAAGCATACAACCAGCTCTGCCAGTTTTTAACCAGAAACATAACATTCCAAAGGAGAAACTTGTAAGTTCATATGCTTTCCTAGAAACCAATGATGATGGTGCAGAGTCTTCTAATGCAATCATGTCATTTAAAGAAAACCTGAGTCTTCATTAATTTCATTTTTCATGTAATCCATACAAGAATCCTGGACCCTGTATTTCCTATCCACCTTCTATTTCCATCTTCTGTTGCTTCTCTGTCCAAGTTTTAATGGCGTAGCTGGAGTTGAGGCCGTATTTGCTCCTCGTGTTTGTTTGAACACTTAGGTTCTGTAGAAATATTTGCCTCCCAAATTCCAAATGACAGACAGATGTCCTAGCTCATTGCTGTTGTTAAGTATCTTGGCAGGGAGAGAATTGGCTTCATATTTCAAAGAATTCCTTTTCTACTAAAAAGTTTTGGTGGCACCACACAAAAGCACTTATAACACGCACTCACAAAGTGGAGCCGTCAGGACCCTCTTAAAAAGAAAAGGCAATGCTTCATTTTCTCTCAAGCCCCACTAATTAGGGCAGTGACCTTACGCTTAACCTCTCCAGGCCTTGGTTTCCTCGTTTGTAAATGGGGGATTTGTTTGATTTTCAAGGTTTCTTCCAGCCATGATCTTCTACGATTCTATCAAAATAGGTCATAGGCAAAGGAAACTGTAATTTTATTCTGGGCACACGGATTTTCAGGAGAATATTATGAATCTACAAATAGAGTTTAAGGTGGCATCAATCTCCGTTTGCTAAGAACATGCATTTCCATTTGCTCCTGCTGTACTCTTTCACTGACTGATTGGAAATAGCCTTGAAGGGTAAAGATTTGATGGGCCTCTAGGACAGCAGGGTTCATTCTCCTGCCTTTAGATTCCAGAGTTCAAAAACTATTGGAACCAGTTCCTCTCACGAGGCAGATCCAGCAGCAGCCATCTCAGTTGGATCCATCTCAATGTCAAATGAAATGAATATGAACACATGTTTTCATAAATGGGACAAATGTGAGAAGGACCCTAGCTCACCTCATTCATTCCTTGTTTGTTTCACTGGCAAGGCAAGCTTCCCCCTTCTGGAATCAAAAGTAGAAGAGAAAATCCATGATCTGTTGCAGCTACCTTTGACATGCGTCCACCCCATCCTTTGTTCATTGAGTCAGGGCTGCACTGGGCCCCTTAAGTTCTGAAGGTGAGGATGTAGGCGAGTGGGGGAGACACAGTCAGTCATCTGATGGTTTCTCCTGAGCCAGGCTGTTAGTTGATTAACAGAGCTACAACTGCCACTTTGTTCGTACAGCCCCTGACTTCCCAGCACGTTTCTAAAATGTCTCTGCATAGGAAAGGGCAACTCAGCAAAAATGTCCCTGATCACTTTAACTGCATCATGAGTCTAATAAAGGCCGAGGGGTGAGCTATGAAGTAGTTAGCTACAGAAACTTGGCCTGTTTCCTGGAGGTTATTTGGCCTTTTCTCTCCCCTAATTCCCTGGACACTGTGTCTGTCACTCTGCTGTTCCTTTGGGCTCTTATTCAAACCCACAGGCTGTGTTTCTATGAACAAGTACTAAATGGGGATCTAAGGTGTCAGTTCCGTGCACCAATCAAAACAAATTGCCAGTTTTAGCCCCCCGTCCTCTTACAGAGGTACAGTCACATAGGAATGTTTTTGGCTCACAATTCAGTCTTCAACCTCCACTCCTCCACATACCTCTTTGCTAATGAAAAACAGTCTGGGGGGAAAAAATACACATACACAACTGACTGCATCTTCATTTTGTTTATTGTTTTCTGCGAACAAAAATATAGCTTTTCATTTCTTTCCATTAAGCACATGGTTATGTGTAAGGGGAATGGCTTGGAAGAGGTATATTACGTTCAAGATTTCATATTTCTTTAAAAATATTTGCTGTTATGTTTTAGAATCCTTTCTACCAACTATGGGTTCAGAGAGGTCAGGGAAAATATTCACTGCCAATGATTCAGTTTATAAAGGTCTAGGGAAACATTCCATATGGAGAAAAATAAGACCAAGCAAAGAGGAAAAATGGAAGCTTCCTCTACCAAAATAGAGAAAGGGCCCTGCAAGAAACCAGGTGACAAGAACATCTCAAAGGAAAAGCATTCCCAGGTAGCAAAGGCACACGTGCACACACAGACACACACATATACACATATATGTATGGGCACATAAACACACACTTATACACATAGATCTGGACCCAATGGGTGGGTGCAACTATGCTCACGTTTCATGGGCTTCTTTTGTGCTTTGTCCGTGATAAACCAGTAAATTGTAAATTCTGCTACAGGCACAGCTCTGTAGAGGTAAAACAATGACTCTGTAGTTGTTTTTTAAAAGCACGGTAACTCCTGACTGTATCTCTTTTGGCTTTCTACCAGAGATGACTATTCATTTACTCAAGAACTATATTTTGTGGTGAACCTCTACCACACTGCAGGCACTGTACATCCTAGAACACTGGCCTTGACTTAGGGCGCTTCTGTCTGGTGAGTGAGATGGTCGCGGAAAGAGATAATTCGAATAAAAATGTTTGGTGTGAAGGAGTGTATACACCACACGTGAAAACACAGATAAAGGATTGACTAACTCTGTGTAGAGAAACATTTCTGCTGAGTCTAGGAGAAGGAGGAGGGTCTCACTAAGGAAGCAGGAAGGGCATGATGAGCAAAGGGGAGAGCATGGGTAACAAAAGAGGAGAGAAGGAGTGTGGAGTGTTCAGTAGACAGCAGGGGAGCCCACGTGGTTGGACTTTACGAGGTGATTCAGATTTTGAAAGTCACTGACCACCACGCTAAGAGATTTTAGCTTTATAGCATAAGCAATATGGCAGCATAAAGGGATCCTCTTTCCCTCTCTTTCTGTCTGTCTGTCTCTCTCCCTCTCTCTCTTCCACCCGTGACAAGTATCACTGTTAATTTAGGGATTTGGTGAGATTTTTGCTGCTGTTGGATAACTTTGGCCATGGTGAGAAGAAAGTTCAGGAGGTAGGTAAGACAGGGAAGTTAGTTAGGAGGCTATTGCAATACTCCTTGTACAAGCTGATGAAAGCAACCCTGAGTTGGAAAGTGAGAAGAGAGAGGAGGATTCATAGATGTAGGCCGGGAATGAGCCAGAGCATCCCGTCTCCTTCGTCTCCTAGATTCATCTCTCCTGGGGGCATCTGTCTTCTTGGCAGCCCCGTGACTGCAGCGTCCTCCATGACGCTGCTGGGAACAGCTGCCAAGCCCCGTTGCAGAGGGGCGGAAGCACCCAGCTCTTACTTTCACCCAGGCCCCTCATAGGATCAGAACTCCTGCCGGGTTCAGAGCATGGGGAACGCGGGCATCCTTCTCACAAACCACCTTCAGTCTGGCTCATTATGAGAATAAAGCTGGCAGTCTGACTCACCTTTGAAATCAGTTTGAAAAAGAAAGAATCCGTTTCCTGGGTTATCAGAAGCAGCTTAGTACTGAGGATGAGACGCGAACGTACTTTTTTGAACATACTTTTACACACCAGGCTCTCCCTCGCCTCGAACACTGTCAATTCACAGTTTCCAACAAGGCGACCCAGTTATGAACAGATGAGAAGATGCCCAGGCAGGTTGTCCCACAATTAGCAGTGGGACGGCGGTGGGGACAAGGGAGGCTTCTGTGGCGATGAGCACGAGGTAGGGTCGAGGTTCATCAAACTCCTGAGGAAGGCAGATTCAGAAAAGGAAGGTGGACGGTGAAAGTCACACGCCCTCACTTCATCCACACAGAGCCCTCACCATCCTCAGCCACCTTCAAACGGAAGCACAGCTGACGAGACATCAAGAAGGATGGCTGACTTCCCATATCTACTTTTTCTTTTAAGCCCCAATCATGGCATATTATTGGTGCTCAATAAATGCCTTCTGAGTGAATAAGAAGGTTCCACTACACAAGCGGTCTTCAAACTGGTCTTTACCAAGGCCTCCGGTTTTCCCGGAGGAGTGATGGGACCTGCAGTAGGGAAAGGTGTGCTGGGGCCCAGCAGAGCAGCTTCATCTGTGTTCCCGTGACTGTCTGTATCTTCTCTGATTTCAAGAAGAGTCCCCACAGTGAGACGAGGTGATTGCTGAAATCCTCCCCTTCCTAACGTGTCCTTGGATCCTGTGCAGCAGCCAGGCCTCGGTGAGCTGATGGCCAGCGCTCAGCGTGCTCTAGCAAGTCATGGCTAACATATCTTTAATTCAGTGATGACAGATAAAAACCAGCTCTCTTCCCTCACATTTGGGGGAAAAGGATTTCTAGAAGTAGCCCGGTTTAGGAGGAATGAGGCTGCCATCATGGGGTTTGCCCAGCTTGCTTTATACATATGATTCTACCCTGTTCTTCAGTTCTTCATACAGTTGGGGACACAACTATGGCTTAAGATGACCAGCTCCTGCCTGCTCTCTGGCCCTCACTAGTCCCCCCGCCCCAAACATTTCTAGAGAAGCTGGACTTCCAACCCAGAATGACTTCATCACCACCAAGCAGTGGGACCCGGATTTTTCTCTTCTTAGGATATCTTGCTAACTCGTTATTTCCATAATTAGCTTTAATGACCCTCCTCTTCTCTTTCTTTCCAAACAACACACATTCTCATTCTTGGTGGGGGTGGCAGACCTCCAAGCTTTTGGCAGCTCTCTGTTTGACCGAGATCCCAGGGGAGAATTTCAGACGGTCAGCTGAGGGCGCCTAGGACAGCTGTGTGAAGAATGAGGCTTAGATGAGGGGGAGGGAGTTAGGGAGGAGGAATAGAGGGAGAACATAACATTACAGTGGAAAAAGGACTCAGAGAACATTTATTCCAATCCCCATTTCGCAGATAGGAAAGCTGAGACCTAGCAAGGTGAAGCAGCTCACAAGGTTGCCATGGTGAGGTCTTGGCATACATCAGCCTATCAAAGCTGGGGCAGGGTTGAAACTGAGACTGTCCTTTGTTGGCTTAGGTGGTGATCTGAACTTTTTGTACTCTTCCAAGTGAAATATGGAGCAGCAGGGTCCAGATTTTTCTGGAAACTACAGTTCATGTCTCAACATATAAGGCATTTAGCTGGTGAGGCCTCTTTCGTAGATACAGCCACATGTTCCTGCTGGCTCCTCCTCAGCCCTCTCTGCCAGGGTGCTCAGGGTCTCCATGGCACCAGGTCCAGGGCAGAAGGAGATGGGGAACCCCCTCATGTAGGGAAGGGGGTTCACCAGCACAGCAGACAGCTCCCCGCTCTTCTCCTATGGTCTCCTCCCCTCCACGTGCTTAAGCCTACCACGTTTCACACGTGTGGTTTTGAGCACGATCTCTCATACACTCATTTGTGAGTCTTAAATTACCGGGACATACAAGCACCGTTCCCTGTGCACTGCCCAGAGGTTCTGTTCGCCCACGGCCTCCAGCCTGGGATGCGCGCCCAGCCTAGGCCTGCTGAGGGAAGGCAGCAGGACATACTCCCTCAGGCTACAGGGCCAGAACTGCTGCACCCGAAGCACTGCAAGAGGAAAAGACTGAAGGAGGCAGAGCAGTGGGCAGAGAGGGTCCAGGGCAGGAGAAAGAAGGACTTTGTCGCATGGGTTTAGTTGACACAGTAAGTTCATAACTGGGTAGTAAAGAGACAGAAGCCAGTGAGAGCCTCTGCGATTTCCCCAGAGAATAGAAAGGTGACTTGAGGTCTGGAAATTTAGAAGGAAGAATTTAGGAAGCATGACTACATAAAACTAAAGATATGGGAAGGGAAGGAATGAAGTAATTTGTGTGCTGGGAGCAGACAGCCTTGACAAGGGACATTGGGAGCGTGTTGTCCAGGGAGCCAAGGAGTCCAGCGCCAAGATGAGGCCTAACGCGGGGGTGACCGCCCGGTGCAGCCCAGCCTTCGAGAGGAGCGCTCGCAAATTCCTCTTAAATTCCCCGTCAGCGGAGGCAGCCATCCTTTCCTCAGATAACACACTGGACTGCATACGACATAGAAGAAAGAATGACATGGAAAGTTCACAGTACATTGGGCTTTGTATTTATTACAAAATAATAATCAGTACAATATAAATAATTTATTATAAAGTAATAAATACAGTATGAACCCATTTTGTTAAAAGGAAGCACACATATACACACTCACACACACACGCACACACACACGCACACAAAACACCCACATTTCCCTAAACCACCTGGGCCTCTGGGAAGAAGTGGAGTCACTTTAATGACAGTTACTGAAATTTCTGACCTTGTGCTCCCTTTGCTAATACGGAACTCCCAGCCCTCTGAAGGCACCTCCAAGTGGTTCTGGAGTCCCTTGCGGGTATCTTTCATCTGGCTCATCACTACGTCTCGGCGCCGGTTCTGCCCTGCTTCAGTGAGGGCTAAGCAGCGTGAGAACAGTGAGGGCAGAGTAAGAGGCAAACGGAGCACGGGTGAGTGAACACCAGGCCCGGCAGCACCCACCTCAGTGTGAGTGAGTCAGATCATGTCTGGGCCCGTCCTCCTCCCGAAGAGCACTCGGCCCACACCCGGTTTGTTCCTCATGCAAACAGGCATCTGGTAAACCCCTGTCACCTAGCTCAGCCAGTTCCTCTTAAACTCAAGCTGAGGCCCCAGAAAAATAGACACAGACACACGCTGTGCCACAAGCTCACACACGCACAAAGACATCACAGAGAAAACTAGAGAACAGCAGGGAAGGATTGCTTTGTGTGTTTTTTTGGGTGCTGTAGTTTCTTCTCTTGGTTTATGTCTCTTGCTAAATTTTTCTCGAGTTCTTTTGAATTACTAATTCAATTTAAATACCTAATAACAAAAATAAATATAAATTATTTGTAAAACTCCTATGAAACATGAGTTAAATAGGCACAGTCTCTCCTGCATTATGCTTCATTCATTCATTCAACAAACATTGGTTTTTACCTCATTTGCACTTAATGCTAAGGATTAGAAGGGGACTCACAGGTTATTTCTGTTCTCAATCTATCACTTTTCAAGGAAAGAACGATACATTGAAGACATGGGTGAAATAAATTGTGTAAACTCAACCCTGATATTACAATATGATCACAAAAGACTTCTTAGCATCAGTTAATGATCAGTGTGGAACATTATCTCCCCCCAAAAGTTTCCAGCTCAACCAAAGAGTCCCTCAGGGCACAAAGATAATGGGGTTTGACTGTGTGACTGTTTAGGTAAGGAGGCTCAGCTTTTGTTTGTTCACCAGCACACCAGAACTGCTGTCTCCAAATAAATGCTGTCCTTCAAAGTAATCACCATGGAAAGCTGTGCACGCACTCTAACCATGTTGTTGTTGCTCAGGTTATTTTTGGAGCTGTTCTTTTGCATCCTTGTTTGTAACCAGTTTATCAGCCAGAAAAGTGGTTACTTTTTCTCTGGTAGAATTCATATTAAAGGAAAGCAGGGAGAAAAGGTGTCAGGAGTGTCACTGGGGGATCAGGACACACAAGACGCCAAATGTAATGGAGAAAACAGCCCAGACGGTGAGCTCTGTGAGGGCAGCCGCAGGGCCTCCCCTGGTGCCTCGCACAGTGCCTGGCAGACAGTTGGAAATCAATAGATACAGCTCGAAAGAAAAAAAGGCAGGAAGAATTGAGGCAGCATGATGACAATATTATGGTCAAATTGGTAATCCCAATATGCCGTGCTCACCAGGTGTCTGGACCAGCCAGGACTCCTCCCTGTGGAGACGGGCCACCACTTTTGAAATTCAGCGGAAAATTCTCCTCTTTTCATCTTCATTTCTAAAGAAGGCACAGCGTCAGGCTTTAACTAAAGATGTTCTCGGTCTCAACCTTCAGAACCACATGTTTGACACAGAGGCTAAGGAATGTCAGAATTGTCTTAATCGCCAAAGTCAGACAGGTTCAAAACCAGACATTTCACACTCAGGCCCCAAAGCCCACAGGTCCAGACGGCCTCTTGCGGTGGCTGGAGGCCTTGCTGGCCATGCCTTTCATGCCTGCCCCTCCCTCAGGTTTTGGGGTGGTGTCAGACAGTGACAGCCAGGTCACGGTGCCCTGCCCTCCCGGCAAAGCAGCCACCGGTCTGCGGAGGGGCCCCATTTTGCTCCTGCCTGACAGTCTGTGAATTTAGCTCTCCAGGCTTGGGGCTACCAGCCAGGGCCAGCAGGAGCCAACAGCTCTTTCTGACTTTTTCTCTAAAAGAAAAGGTGTTTCACAAGATATCCCTCCCTGGGATGGAGTCAGGAGTGCCGGGAACGGATAAGAGGCTGAGCTTTGTCCAGGCAATCGAGATCCAGCACTATATTTCAGTTTCCCCAGAACATGAAAAAGAAATGCATTTTCCCCCCCTCCATTCAAATTACAAACACCTTAAAATAAAACAATGGCCTGTAAGTATGTCATCCAGTAGCCAGCTGATTTTTGTACCCCAGGAGATCCCTGGAATGAGCAAGCCGGTCCTATCTGGCTCCATCAAGGAATCCTTACCTGGGCTCAGAAGGTCCCTGAGTGACCCTCTCCTCCACTGAGCCCTCCTTTGGGCATATTATAACTTTTATTAGTAATCAGATCAAATAAAATTATTAATTACATTGTTGCCTAATCCTATTAATGGTTTACAATATGACTAGCCCTGTGCTTAAAGTCAATTATCTCATCTAATCCTCACAGAAATGCTATGGAATGAGGTTTATTCCAATTTTATAGAAATAAAAATAAGGGGCTTCCCTGGTGGCGCAGTGATTGAGAGTCCACCTGCCGATGCAGGGGACACGGGTTCGTGCCCCGGTCCGGGAGGATCCCACGTGCCGCAGAGCGGCTGGGCCCGTGAGCCATGGCCGCTGAGCCTGCGCGTCCGGAGCCTGTGCTCCGCAACGGGAGAGGCCGCAACGGTGAGAGGCCCGCATACCGCAAAAAAAAAAAAAAAGAAATAAAAATAAGGTGTGTAGGTGACACCCCAAATAGAGTAACAAATCCACAACATGATGGTGTTACTGATGTGACCATTGCATATTGTTACAGGTTATTTTTCAGGGTTCCCTGAGAATCGTTTTTTCTCTGTGTTGTGATAGTTGAAAGACAATAATGCCACCTGAGCAGAAAATAAGACCTGCGCAGGCACAGAGTATACAGTCGTGATCAGATAAACTTCAGAAACCAGGTTAATCTGACACATGAAGCCAGTCACGGCCAGAGCTTGGCTGCAAGGTACTTGAGTGTGAACTGCATAGGAAGGGAGCAGCCACACGTAAACTTCCCCTACTTAAACGTTGGCCCCTTCTGGCCTCCACCCTCTCACTTTCCAGCCCAGCTTCCCAATGTTGGCTTCTCTGAGTCTGGCCTGCCTCAGGCTGACTGAGGCATCCTGTGATCTAGAAAGTTGTAAGACCCAAAGAAAGTGATATTTACAGTCCAGTTAACTAGGACCTAGCTTATGCCTCACACATAATAGATGCTCAACAAATACTTGCTGAATTACTGACTCCTTGCCAGAAACTTTTACTCGCCAAGTGAGAGCGGCCCCACTCCACCCCACTGTGGTCCTGAGTCGGGCTTCTTCAAAGAGACCCATGGTGCTGCAGATGTCAGATTATTGCCAAACTGACATCTCCAGCTGGGTCCACCAGAAAAGCCAAGCACGGTGCATGTGGGTCCATGTGCTGACCTCCACTGGCTTTTCCCACCCCCAGGCCTGATCTCAGGCATGCAGGACCGAAGGGTTTTTTTTTTCCCGCGGTTGGAGGCTTTCAGGGCCCCCCAAAGCTGAGAAGCCACTCAGGACTGGTCCTGGACATTCGTGGAGCAAGCCTTTGTCTTTGCTGCCGCCTGCTCTCCTCTCTGTTCCTAATCTTCTTGCTGTCCAGTCTCCCATTCCTCCAAATATCCCACTAAAGCATGAATTGATAACTAAGGTAGAATATTTACATTTTAAAAGCAGACTCATATTGGGAACCTCTCACACCCAAAGGAAGACAGTCCTGATGAGGTAATCAGTGAGGATGGGATAGGTGAGGGCAGGAATCCTTGCCTGCTTTCCCTGAAAGTCCTACACCGGCAGTTATTACTTGGGACAGCTGTTCAAAAGGCTGATGCTGCTGCCTACACTCTACAAAGGTCTGTGTACAAGGAGGTCCCCATTGTAACAGCCTCACCTGAGAGATACCGGGGTGTGTCAGCATCATGTTTTATAAACCATCTGTTTGAGGAGAAGAGAGAGAGGGAGAAGGAGAAAGAGAGAGGTGTTCAGCAAATAGTTTCAAGACCTGCTGTTTACCAGCCACTCTGCTAGCCCTGGCCCTGGGCGCAGAGAAGATAAAAGATGAATGCCGTCAAAGAGCTCATGAAATATAAGCAGATACTGTCAACATCATGTACCAGGTCTTGTGAAACCAATAGGATCAGGGAACACATAGACAGATAACCCACCCCTAGCCTGGGATTTCAAAAAAGTTTCCCCAGAGAGACTTCACTCACATTAAAAGATACATGTTTGGCTTGGTTCCCGATCGTTTAATGCTGGAGATTTCCCCCACCTGGCTCTCCTCCACCAATACTCTTCATAGAGCAGCTGTCTGTGCGTCAAACACCTCTAGCTGGAAAGCACCCCAGTGCAGCCATGGAGGACTGACTGCCTATCCTGCCTGGCCCGCAAGCTTCAGACCCATGAAGGAGAGGGATGCCCAGTGTCGTGGGCCAAAGGTGTAAGGGGTAGAACAAGCAGAAGTTTGCTGAATCTCAGGAAATTGCTTGTCAGCAATGTCACCAGACAGACCCAGGTTTTGTGGATCCTGAAGTTCAGACAGTTTAGGGGACCTCTTTAAGAAAAGGAATTTGAAAAGATTCCTTCCACAGATTGTCAAAAGCCTGTTACTTATGAACACGTTGCCTGGGTCCTTTGCAGAAAGGAGCACCTTTGCAAATGAGGGACCCCAGAGCTCAAGCTTCATGGACTTCTTGGCAAACCCACCTTTGCTCAGAAGCCAAGAAATGGTCTTTCTCCAGAGGAAAGAATTGGGATCCACCCCACCTCCAAGAACGTAACCATCACTGAGCTGCAAAGGCAGAGCGGCAGGTTTTCTAGGACAACGAGAGGACTTCCTCTGCCCTTTCCCATGGGTCTCTAGCAAGATGCCGTGCTATTTTGGGAGCACACACTTTCTTCAGCCTTTCAGTTCGGCCTCTTGAAATTTTCACAGCAAAGCAGATTATAGGACTGGGTGGAAACAAAATAGCTTTCATATTGCTTTTTGTTGTTGTTATTCTAATGAGCCAAGGGCAGAGGTACTAATTTTTAAACAGCATATCAAAAATATTTGCCCTTAATGCTTGTCTTCCTTTCTTTTTTTTTCTTGGAGATTAAAAAGGTCAGAGGTTCAAACACCTTGTATTAATGGCAGCACCATACTTATTTGTTTTCCTCTAATGGACAGCATTGCTTAAGATTAAGAAAAAGGAGTCTCCTGAGCAGGTGGATATTGGTAACTCTTATCTTCATCTTTATTATTGTTACTGTGCCTATTACTAATACTGATTAATAATAGTAGCTAGCTCTTTCCCTAGGAGTTCACAAGTGAGATGAATAATGAATGGAATCATCAAATACCCATCTAAGCAGAGTTTAGGAAACGAAGAGTACTGGAAATGCTGGCCCAGTTGAGTTTTTCACCTCAGATCCCCACCCCTGAGGCCTCCCATGATATTCCAGGCCTTGAAGCACCCTTCCTCTTCTAAATTCAGCCCAACGCTTGGAATAGGGCCAAGGCAGCAGGCTAACTCTTTAGCGAAATCCATCCCTCCTTCCCCAACTTTCCTCCTTAAGGAAGCCATCTGCCATGTGACACAGTCCTGGCCGGTGCCATGCAGGCAGAAGCCACCGGGGAGGAAGAGCCTGCTAAGAGGAAGCTCTTCATTCTGTGGGCCCCTTTACCTTTTTTTTCTGCCTCTTCATCTCCCTATGGTACAGCCTGGAGGTGCAGCTGCCATTCTGGAAAACAAGGGATGGCAAGTATGACGAAGGGCCCTACGTGCCAAGCATAACACAGTGGAAAGACCGAGGTCCCAGTCCCTGGGGCATGGGGAGCCACCCATCAGCCCTGGCCTGGCCTCCTCAGACTATTATTATTATTTTGTAAGATGAACAAATCCTCATCTCTCGAAGCCACCACTAGTCAATATTTTTGATACTTGTTGCCAAATACATTTCTAATTGATGCAGTAGAAAGAAATAACCTGGTCCCCTCTGATTCCATCGTACATGTATTAGCAAATAATAGAATAAATATAATAGTTCTGTGTTCTCTAGGCTTTAGTCTTCTCCAGGGTAAAATAGGTAACTATCCTTGGCCTCCATCCTCATTGAGCTCCTCTGAGGGCAAAATAATATACAGGCAGACCTTGGAGATATTGTAGGTTCCATTCCAGACTACCACAATAAAGTGAGTCACAAAGTTTTTGGTTTCCTGGTGTATATAAGACCAATATCACTGGCATTGGTTTACACTATAGTGTATTGGTTTACACTGTACTGTAGTCCATTAAGTGTGCAATAGCATTATGTCTAAAAAAACATACATACCTTAATTTAAAAAGTACTTTATTGGGCTTCCCTGGTGGCGCAGTGGTTGAGAGTCCGCCTGCCGATGCAGGGGACGCGGGTTCGTGCCCCGGTCCGGGAAGATCCCACACGCCATGGAGC
>NC_041231.1:100137478-100167091 GCF_002837175.3 Physeter macrocephalus
GTACCACAAAAAAAAAAAAAAAAAAAAAAAAAAGTACTTTATTGTTAAAAAATGCTAACCATCATCTGAGCCTTCAGCAAGTCGTAATTTTTTGCAATAGTAACATCAGAGATCACTGATCACGGACCACCATAACAAATACAATAATAATGAAAAAGTTTGCAATATTGCATGAATTAGCAACATGTGGCACAGAGACACGAAGTGAGCAGGTGCTGTTGGAAAAATGACACTGAAGACTCGCTCAAGGCAGTGTTGCCACATAAACCTTCAATTTATTTAAAAAAAAATGCAGTATCTAAGAAGCACAGAGAAGCGAAGCAGAATAAAACAAGGTATGCTTGTATGTGAGAACACTATGAAAAGGGTTCATTGTACAGCATTAAGTGTAGCCGGCACCATGCTAGGAGCCTCGTTTGGGAGCCTGCCTCCCATAGGGTATTAGGGTCAGCGAACAAGAGGCCTATTTTGTAAGTCTTCCTATTGCTGCACTGGACAGAGTGAAGGATCAGCTAATAAGACCTATAGAAAGCAGCAATAAAAATTAGAGTGGGGGTCATAGTGCCCCGTTAGCAATGCCAGAAGCAGCACAGACGCATGGATGATCAGGATTTTTCAGGTACAAGCCTGCATTAGCTTGCTGGAGCTTCTGCAACAAATTACCGCAAATTGCGTAGCTTAAGCCAACAGAAATTTATTTCTCACATAGCTCTGGAGGCCAGATGTCTGCAACCAAAGTGTCTAGCAGAGTCGTTTGCTTCCGAAGGCTCCAAGGGAGAATCCGTTTCATGCCTCTCTCCCCGTTTCTGGTGGCTTCCAGCAATCCTTGGTTTGTAAGTTGCATTATTCCAGTCTCTTGGTGTTCTCCTCTCTGTGTTTCTATGTCTCCTTCTTTTCTAACTCTTGTAATAACACTCTGCGTTGGATTTAGGGACCACCCTAAATCAATTTTGTCTCAGTTTGAGCTCTTTACCTTAATTACATTACCTTAATTATCTTAATTACCGTAAAATACTTATTCCAAATGAGGTCACTTTCTAAAGTTCCACTGGGCATGTCTTTTGGGGGCCGCAATATAAACTGCAGTAGTGTCACCTAAATGCTCTTTGACCAGGGTCCTGGGTAACTGGCCCACATTCTTGCAAAAAGGGGAGTCTGAGATCCCGACTTTGGAAACGAAGACTTTAGTGCCCAGTGCTCTTGGTCCCCTTTGGGAATTAACTTTGCTAAGTGAGTCACCCACCAGAGGTCACTCCTCCTCCTGGAACAGCCACCTCCAGTAGGTGGCTGACTCAGCGTATAAATGCCTGGTCCCTCTCGCCAGCTCAGGACATCTCTGAAGGGCCATCCCTGCTTCAGAGCCCCTCCCACTCTTGGGGTCAGCTGAGACCTTGTGATGAGGCCACATTGTTGCCCAGCTTCTGCCTCTGCCCCCACAGCCCTCGATCCTGAGAGGATCAAATCCCTACAGGCAAATCTCCATCGCGGAGTCTGCTTCCCTGGAAGCCAACGGGCGGAGTTGTCCTAATTACAAGATGTAAGAAGGAGAAATCTCAGCCTGCACTTAGCAGTCTAAAGTGCTTGCATCAAGCCATCCTCATTTTTACAAGAAAATAACTTTTTTCCCTTTTAAACAAATCCCGTTATAAAACAGTTCTGTAAAAACAGAGTTAACACCAAGCCAGGTCTTATGTAGCATCCCATACTGGCTTAACAAGGGCCTGAAGTGACTTCTTAGCCTACCATGGGTTCTTTTAACTTTTTAACACTTGGCGTAAATGTTAACAACCTATTGTCTGATTTTTATGGACTTTTAAACACTGCTGCCAACCCTCCTGGAAAAGATCTGGTTTTGTCAGCAATTCAGGCATGAATATTAGAATTTGAAAACAAATAAAAAAGATCCAGTAAAGCTCGTGGGACTTACACTTAAAATAGTTCCCATGTGTAAACACTCTCCTCCTCCAAAGCCATGTGTGCTCACCCTTCTACAATCATAGGTATATTCATGACCAGATGCATTCTGTTTAGGACTGGAGTAATCATATATAATTGAGATAAAATGACTTTGTGCCAACATCTGTCTGAGTTATGGAGCCATGAATTTGAATTCCATGCCACCCAGGTGGGCTAGGAATTCTGGGTAGTCGTAGGAAAGAATTGTAAAGATACTTAAAAATTTTTACAAAGAACTGTGGCTTGGAGAAGACTGTATAGTGAGTTCAGTACAAAGGACCTGAGCATCGGAAATGATCAGAGGAGGACTGAGTTTGGTTCAGGGAAATTTCATGAGCTAAGTCCTAAGAAGTCACTTGAGTTTCAGTTTGGGCAACTGCAACACAGGGAAGGCAATCTACAAGAAAGTTCTTGGTCTCAGAATGGAGTGTAGAAAAGGTCTCAGAAAGATTTTGTTGTCATAATAAAGAGAACTGGAAATAGCTATGACAGTTAGATTTTCTAGCCAATCTTGAGATTTACCTCATGTTACGTTGAATAGCAGAGTGTCTTGGCCGAAGCGGACACAGTGGGCAAGTGGTATGGCAGTGGCAGGCGGGAAAGAGCAAGGCCTCAGGGACCTGGGCAGGGGCAGAGAAGCCCTTAAGACCCCAGGTGGGGATCGCTCCTCCAAGTGTCCCTGGAGCTGGAGAGGGGGCCAGAGGGACAGATGTCCTGGCCTACCTGAGGTCAGTGGCTCTTCCCTTTCACACACACCACCGCATCACACAAATCACTCCATTCGTGTGCACAAAAATCCCAGTTCTGTCCACAGATTTCAAGAGACAGGGAGCACAGATCCCTATGCAGAGGGATTTCTTTTTGGTCAGAGCTAGCTCAGGCATGCTGGCTTCCCCATGCCCGTGACGTGGGCTTCCCCAAAACTAGGAGGCAGGGTGGGGCTGTTGATTATACAGAATCTTACAGAATAACCCTTGGCAAGGCAGGCATTCAGGGAACAACCTGTTACAAGCTGAATTGTGTCCCCCTAAAATTCACATGGTGAAGTCCTAACCCCCAGCATCTCAGAATGTAACTGCATTTGGACATAGGGTCTTTAAAAAGGTGTGTGAGGTAAAAATGAGGTCATATAGTGAGCCTTACTTGAGTATGACTGGTATCCTCCTAAGAAGAGGAGATTAGGACACAGACACGTGCAAGATGATGTGAGGACACAGGGAGAAGACAGCCTTCTACAAAACAAGGAGGGAGGCCTCAGGAGAAGCCCGTACTGCCGACACGCTAATCTTGGACTTCCAGCCTCCAGAACCATGAAGAAAATAAATTTCTGTCGTTTAAGCCACCCAGCGTGTGGTACTTTGTTATGGAGCACTAGCCGACTAATACACCATCTCAAGACCAAAGTTTTAAGACACACCTGAGTGTGCTCATGGTGCTGGGACCGCATCTATCTGGCTTTTACGCTGTCTTCCCAGGGCCAAGCCCAGCGCTTGTCCTACAGGATACGCAGTCAGTGTTTGTGGAATAAATGAAAGACTCAGGATAAACTTCTCTGGAACTGAAACTTTCCAGGTGGTCTCACTTGGCAAGCGAGTTATATCTGAGTGGCTGCCAGGAATCTTGCTCTGTCCCAAGAGGCTATAAATGCATAGCAGTAGTAACCTGTCAAGGATAACAACCCTCTGGGGAAAGGAGAGGGCTAACCCTTTGTAGTTTGCTCTCTTCAGCCCTCAGCACAGCTGCCTTAGGCAGGTCAGTGCTTAATTAGTATTTCTTTTGATAGTATTGTCCCATGGGCTGGTACCACCAAATCCATGTTTAGTAATACTAGTGCTATCTTAAGAATTTTTCCCTTATGTGCACATTGCTCCAGGACTGATCGCATTTCATTCCTGCCCCCAGCTATCAATGGTATCCCCAGTCTTCCATGGCTCAGACTCAAGCCCTTGGAGTCAGAGTTGATTCTTCCTAATGCTTGAAGCTCAAATCCCATCAGGAACAGAATCTTCTCCATTTTGCCTTTCACTTGCCTCTCCTATCTCTCGCTCTCCAGGCTCCTCACCATCAGAGCCCGGCCCACGCCTTGTGGCAAGGGAATGCTCACTGATCCCCCTTGCACGCCACTGCATGATGTGTTCTGCGGCCAGACTCACCTCTGTCAAGCCTCAGAACCTCTTTCAAGGGGCCCTGGATAGACAGTAAAGAAGGTTAATCCTAGTCATTTTATGCCTGGCAGCAGTAGCTAAGAAGTTTGAAGTGGGGAGTGGGAGGCTAGTAAATTTGCTGGAAATATCTGCTACACTAATCTACAGCCATTGCTGTGGGGTCTCCTGGAATCAGAAACCCCATTTCCAGATGCTACTATATAAAATGCACATAACCAGATTCACCTTAGGTTGTTGGATACAAGAACTCAGCTTTTACAACCTACCAGAGTTCATATGCAAACTGTTAATTATACGATCTTTCCTATTTGTTTATTTTTGCAAGAATTGTTATATGATGGGGCGGAGTTAGGGGGTGGGAGGTGGCATGTGGAGGCCAGAGAGACACGGGGAGAAAAGAGTGCTCCCAGGAACACAGAGTAATCGCCAAGAACTATAATTCTAACCTTCGCCCTACATGGTTCAGTGGCTTGTGGGCTGGAAGAAGGAAAATGACATCTGTGATGGAGTCCATATGAGATGCTTGACCTCCCCAGCTTCATGCTTCAGCAGGCTCAGTGTGGGTCTGAGGCCAGCAAACAGAGCAGGAAGTACAGAGCAGGGGAATGTTGACAGAAGAAACATTCATATGTTCTCTGGATGCTAATTACCGAAAGCCTATCCTCCTACAGGCTGTTTCGTGGTAAATTTTCTACTTAAGTAAATTTTTATAACAAGTCAATCCATTTGGTTTGGTTAGCCATGGAAGGATGACTTCCTGAACACTGACACAATTAAAACACCCGCCTCTGTCCTGAATTTTTCCTGAGACCACGTTCCTGCATGTGTCACTGAAGTTTCTGTAGCTGAGAGTCCCATAATGTCCCATGGCTGACCCCAGCTCTGGGCCTAGGATCTCCATGCTTGACATGCAAAGATGGTTTGGAATTAATAAAGGACTTGTGAAAAACAGGAATTGTTTTTCTTGTTAATTGTTACAAATTTAGGCGGAGGCCAATCATCCCTGACATGTCCACCAAAATCCCCGAATCCTGGATTTACTGCCTCCCTCTGCCTCCCCTGCCCTCCCCCCAACAAAGCTTTGACCACCCTGTCCCTGTGGATATCCTAAGAGCTGAAGCTTTGAGGGAAACGCACAGAAAGGCATCTCCAAGAGGATCTGGCGTGGATCGTCCAAAAAGAAGGATTCAGAGCTCTTCTTACTGAGTCAATTCTGTTTCCTCGTCTGGCAAATGGAAAAATATTCTGGCTGATGTAGGACCTCTTCCAGCACACAGATCTATGATTTTAAAATATTGCTCTCTTAAGCATTATTAAACTGATGCTAACACATATTAACGTTTATTCATACAATTAATTGATTACCTATTTTAATTGACTCTGGTAAACACACAAAATGTATGTGCTGGTGAGTGATGTGCTGGCAAACTGGGTCTTCAGCTGGCGGCAGCTCCATTTCCATCAAACTCTTACTGAGCTATGTGCCATGAACCCAGCCCAACCCATGGCCCACAAAAGATACTCAATAAAAGTAAATGAAATATGAATGTATTCTATAACAGGGTCTCGAGTTACAACCATTAGGATGCTTTACAGTTTCTGTTTTCATCAAACTTAAGCAGATACAACAGGCTCTTGGCCAATTAAGTGGGGAAAGAAAGTAATGAGTGATACACCAGAAAGCAAGATAAACACTGTTCTCTCTAATGGTGCCTGCACTCATTCTGCTGATACCCTAGGTTAGACCAAGTTTACCAATAGCAGAGAGTTTCTGGAAAATCTATAAATATACTTTCTTCAGGGAATGTGACTCTAGTTATTCAAAACCACATGCAGAAACAGCATCTCTACTAACAAGTTCCTGAACACCGACCTAAAATGGAAGATGTGCGAATAATAAGCCCATAATACTTGTACAGTCAGTTTTTTCATCTTTAAAACAGGCACCAATGCTTGCTTTTCTGACCAGTTGTGCAGATTAAATGAGATCATATGTGCAGAATGCCTAGAACATGCTAGAAGTTCGGTAAGTATGTTTGATGATTATTACATTCTTTTAAGCCTCCACAACGCTTTTTTATGCTTCCTTAGTTTTTCATATTGACTTTATCCCAGTGAAAACACATCCCTAAGGTCTATCAAAAGTATGGTTCTGCCTCCCCCTCTCTGAGGCATTGTTACATGGTATGATTCCAAGCAGCTCGAGGTATAGGCAATAAGTAGAATTCCACCTTAGCTGGTGGAACACGCTGAAAGGTCACAGTTTCAGTATTTTTGTCTTTTAGGCTGTGGTAGACAGAATAAAGGCCCCCTAAAGATGTCCACATCCTAATCCTCAGAACTATGGCTATGTGATCTTACCCGTGGCAAAAGGGACTTTGCTGATGTGATTAAGTTAAGGATGTAATCACCAAGGTTCTTATGAGAGAGAGACAGGAGGTCAGAATCAGAGGAGATGTAATGATGGAAGCAGAGGTTAGAGTGATGCAGCTATGAGCCAAGGAATGCTGGCGGCCCCTAGAAGCTGGAAGAAGCAAGGAATGGATTCTCCCCTAGGACGTCCAGGAGGGACCAGCCCTGCTGACACTTGGACTTCAGCCCAGTGAGACACATTTGGACTTCTGATCTCCAGAACTATAAGACAACAAATTGTTGCTCTAAGTCTCTACATTTGTGTTAATTTGTTACAGCAGCAAGAGGAAACAAATACATAGACAAACTAAGAAACATGGGTCATGAGTCCCAGAAGGGGAACAATCCTTTCTCTCCAAACCCCACATGTAAGAAGAAAAGATACAGTCTCCTTGACATATGACTGGGTCACTTTCTCAGATGAGATTTCTTCAGAGCAGGAAAGTACTGGTCACCAACAGGCCCTGAACCCTCTAAGAACATAAAAGAAATATAACTTAAGTCAGGGAATATAAAATGAAGAAGGCAAGCAGTTAGAGGTGTAGTGTGTAAAAAAGTTATAAGCCATCAGGATTGTTGAACTCAGGTGGTATGAGTATATATGTCTGTTTTTTTTTAATTTTAGAAAGGTTCAGAGAAATGACATTGTAAGTGGATCAAGGAAACTAAGTAAAGGATTTTCCAAGTAAATATTTGAGGAGAATTGAAAAATGATGACCTCAACTGGATTATGGCCTAGTCTTCCACGAAGGAATAAAAGCTCTAGCTTAGAACAGATTAAGGATGTTGTAAAGCAATTGGAAACTATTGTTAAGAAACAGTCCCCTCCTCGCAGGAGTCCTGGAGCTCTTTCATGACCTCATGGGGAGTGTAGCCTGAGTCTCCTAGTCTTTGCTGGCCCCATCCACTGACTGTGAGCCACAACTGTAAACTCCAGAAGGACACAGGTCATTGGCAAGTGTCCTACGTATTCTGTGGGGTTGGCAGAGAGACCTGAAGAAAACAGAAAGGAAGGCAGAGGTTGCCGGCCATCTGGCTGACACCCTGGACTGCCATTTGGTTTGCATTGTCCTACTTTGCAGAAGGCCCCTGCTGTTTTCTCTTTCAGCAAAATGCTTTTCACACAGAGCTGCTACTTTAAATGGAAGGCTTTTCAGTGGGTTCCATCTAATATGTTTTCATTGTGCTAGCTCAGAAAGCATATGGAAAAGGAATCATTAAGAAAGATTTTCATTCCATATATATTGTCAAACATAGAGGCACAGGAGTATCTTGGGTAGGATACAAGTGAAATTGGTTAACAGTATGTACTTTTGTGGGTGGGATTAGAAAAGCAGTAGGGGGACTTCCATTTATTTGTTCATGTTGTTAAATGGTGATATTAAGGGTGTTTTTCCTTTTTTTGTTTCATTTCAGCTTTTTTTCCCCAAATACATTTCTTTTAATAGAAAATAAAATTTTCCTTTTGGCTGAAAAGTAGTAACACAACAGAGCAGAAAACAGGTAAAGTTCTGATTGTGCCCACTGAGTTTCCTGAATTCAGTCCTTTCTTCTTAAAAGAGAACTATCCTGGACTAGTGCAGTGAATGGCTGACCTGTCTCATGGACATATAGGACAGTGGGCGTATAGGACGTGCAGACAGTAGCCTCTATTTCAGGAATTCTAGCACAGAGCTTCTCAACCTGAAAGGTACAAGCGCATCACCCCAGGATCTTGTTAAAGTGCAGGTGTGATTCGGTCATTCCAAGGTGGGGCTGAGGTCCTGCATTTCTAACCAGCTCCCAGTGCATGCTGATGCGTCTGGTCCATGAACCAACTGTGTGTTGCGAGGGCCCAGGCCACTGTCAGATCAAGTATCAAGTCATGTGTTCTGATTTAGGGATCAGAACACAGAGCAAAGCAGCAAGTGAGAAGCCGCCCAAAGCTCGGACCAAGGAGTGCCCAGGATCAGACAGTGGATTCCAAAGCCAGGTAGATAACTGGTGGCTGGAGGCAACTGCTTGAGGCCCACTGACCTCAACACTGGACACCTAGGAAGCGCTACCATAGCACAAACTGTCTAGGTTTAAATGTCAGCTCTCCATTTCTTTACTGACTTTTACCATAAATGGAAAGGCTTTCCCTGGGAGCTCCCCAGGGATCTTCCGCTGCAGTGTGGTCACTGTTGTTATGGCCAATATTACAGTAAGGACTGTGATGGCAATAAGCTGGAATGTTTGTTCCAAACGCCAGGATGTTGAGTTCTTTGTGATTACCCTTCAACGAGAACCTCTGGTATTTTGAAACTGACACACTTATGAAAAAAATTAAGTACTAGATGATCAGCCAGGATCTGAGGGAATTTCCCACCCTGAATTGCACGTGCCAAAACTAACCAAAACACTTGGTGGTGTTTTCCTTTTTTATTGCTGGCATGCAAGCAATACAAGCATTGTAGTTTATGTGGGAGATACGGTATAACCGCTAACCAACAAAAGATCAAAACAGGCTTTATTCTAGGACTCTCTGTTCTGTGGCCGAGCAGTTCATGAAGAATTTCTACTGGCAGGTCCTTGGAGTGCAAATTGGATTCCTTTGAGCCCCCGGTAGGCTTTTTCCTATAACCAAGACATTAATAAGGACATGGCTGCCTGACGTTGTCTGTGCCATCGCTTCTCTGCAGTTCCAGCCGTAAAAAGGCATTGCCCATAGTGGGGGTTCCCTTCTTGCTGAGATGACAGGGGGCCAATCTCTGCCTCCACATGTCTCTGGCTTCCTTACCAGTCTCTTAGGGCCATTCGGATTCAGAATCATAGAATCCGATTTTTAACAAATTTCGGAAATCATCGAGAATAATCTCTTCAATTTAAAGATGAGAAACCCAGGGCCAAAAGGAGTGAAGTGCCCAAGGTCATCTAGCCAGTTCGTGGCAGAGCCAGATCCAGAACTCTGTCTTCTGACCCCAAATCCATGAGTCCACTGCCCTCAGATCATGGCTGACACTGAGGGGGTCTCCCACCCCACACATCCCCAAACCTCCTTCAAAGTCAAATCCACCCACAGTGCATGGACACCATCTCCAGAGTCACTAACTAAGAATCTGAATATCTAAACAGTATCTAATTATCAGATTAATAGTCAAAAAAAAAAAAAGAAAAAAAACAACCCTCACGGGGTCCAAAAACTGAGTTTACTTCTAACATTGAGTACGTTCATGGATGATTCAGTAGTTCCTAGGTCCTCTTCTGATTCCCGAGGTTATTAGAAAGATCATTGGGAGGAGGCATTATTCTAACAATCATTGCGTAGTTCGGTTTGATGTCCACATACCTGAGTTTGATTCTTGCTTACTGCCAGCAGGCTTTGAACGAATTCTTGAACTACTCTAGCCATCAATTTTCACATCTTTAAAAATGAGGTGAAGACTTTTATCTCATAACTTTGTGGAGGAATAAAATGAGATAGACGTTACATCGAGTGCATAACACAGTGCCTGAAACATAGTAAGCATTCCAAGATGCAACCTGCTACTCCTCCCTCATCATCGTCATTGTGTATCTGGTTTTCCTTAACGAGACTTCGACTTCCCCACAGATTTGGTTCATTGAAGTGAAAGGCTGACACATAGAAGACACTCCACAAATGCTTTCAGTTCATTTCAAAAGCAGAAGAGAACATGATGCTGGCCCTTGAGGAGCTTTTACTGTCTGCAAGAAAAACAGGAAGATGAGCTAACATGTCGAGCATGTAACATGCTAAGTACTTTGCATGAGTTCTTTCATTTAATCCTGTGGAATCTCTATAACACTCATGCCATCACAAAGCTCATTTTACACTTGCAGATACGTAGGCCTCAAGAGATTATTTTACCCAAGATCACAAATCTACTGAGTGACGGAGCTGACCTTCAGAACTCTTCCCACCTGGAGCCAGGTGCATAGACTTGCCATCTTTCATGCCCTCAGACTCTGATCCCACATCATTTCTTCCAGGGTACACTCTAGCAAGGAACTGTGTTTCACAGTTTTCTTACGGAATTTTTTCTAACCATGTGTAGTTGTTTGCCCAGGCCGCCATAACAAAGTACCACAGACTTGGTGGCTTGAACAGCAGAAATTTATTCCCTCTTAGTCCTAGAGGCTGAAGTCCAAGATCAAAGTGTTGGCAGGTTTGGTTTCTCCTAAGGCCTCTCTCCTTGGCTTGTAGATGGCTGTCTTCTTGCTGTGTCCTCACATGGTCCTCCTTCAGTCTGAATTTTCTGTGTCCTAATCTCCTCTTCTTATAAGGACACTTGTCATATGGGATTAGGACCCACCCTAGAGACCTCATTTTAATGTATTTACCTCTTTAAAGACCCTCACTCCAAATACGTCCTGTGATGCTGGGGGTTAGGACTTCAACATATGAATTTTGGGTGGACACAATTCAGCCTATAACACCATCAGTAGCATTACACATGTGTGTCTCCTCTTAGCTCCTGAAATCCATGGTGTAGAAATGATGGACAAAGGTGAGGGGTGGGGGAAGCAGGAGGTCTAGTCTCTGCTTAGAAAGAGCACAGATTTCTCTTGGAATACCTTTCTGTAACCCCTTCTGCCTCCTTGAATGATTTTACTACTTCATCATTCCCTGCACCATGCGTATGCACTTTATACTATTTGTCTCTGCTCAGCACCACCATGTACCCACTCCATAACTTGTGCTCTGCCCAAAGATCCTTGGGTCTGGGGTGAATGATGGCTGAATCCAGCCCTGAGTCCACTTTCCAAGGCAGGGGACACAGGACTACATCTTCCTAAGAGTGGGATCTTTTTCTTGACACGAAAAAGCACATTTTTCATCTTTAACATTCATCATTTGTGGCTCAATGCTAGAATTTCTTCCCTGTCTGTGGGTATGGAGAGAGATAGATAAAGACAGAAAGGGAACAACTGGGGTAAGAGGGAGAAGGAGAGATGGGAGGGGGAGTATTTGATCTCTTTAAATGTATCTTTGAGGGCAGATGCCTCTTCCTTTACATCTTTGGGTGTTTAATAACTCCTAGAACTCAAAGAGAGAGAGAAATTTGCATAAATTTATTTTTAGGAAGGTAAACCTGGGCCAGGAATGGCAGTGGAGGTTTCAACTTGAGGGTCTAAGAATTTAGATTCCTATCTGTGCTTCCCCATACCTCTAAGATTCTGCCTTTTCTCCTGCTGACCCCTAATATGCCAAGTCAAATTTTTAAGTAAACTCTAAACTCTGTATGTTGTTAAATTCTTCCCATTCATTATCACTTTCTTCTGTCATTTAGAATCTCAATAAAGGAAAGAACTCTAAGAGTCACTCAGAAGCAAGCACACAAAGGAGCTTTAGTCCTCTGCCCCTGGCCAAAAGGAAGGGCTGCCTTCCTCTAGAGTCTCACTTAGCATCCTTGTCTCCAAATCCCACCACCATCACTAGTATCCTTCTTCTTCCTTAGGTCCTACAACGCAGATAAAATGTATTTCTTGCTCACATCATGGTGCTGAGGGTCAAGTGCTTTCCTGGGCATTTTTGTTCTATGTGGAGACTGGAATCTGGAGAGGAGCTGTTGGGAGGAACTGATGTCTTGGATGAGGGGACATTGCTGATGCTCTTCATTCCTTTGTGTAGACCCAGCTTAGTTACCTGGTATCATTTTCCTTCTGCTTGCAGGATTTCCTTTAATATTTCTAATGGAGCAGGTCTTCCAGTGACAAATTATTTCAACTCTCAGATGTCTGAAAGAGTCTCTATTTCACCTTTGTTTTTGAAAGTTAATTTTGCTGGGTATAGAATTTAGGTTGATAGTTGTTTGTTTGTTTTTTCTTTCAGCACTTTAAAATGTTGCTCCACTGTCTTTTAACTTGCATTATTTCCAAAGAGAAGTCTTCTAAAATTCTTATCTTTGTTCCTTTGTATATAGTGTGTATTTTTTCCTCTGGTTATTTTTAAGATTTTTCTCCTTATAGTGACTTTTTAAAATTTAAATCTAAATCTAAATTTTTTTTTTTCATGGACTTTATCCCCACCACCATTTTTACCCCAGGTTGAATCTGATTATGATATGCCTTGGAGTCATTTTCTTTACATTTTGTCTGCTTGATTTTTGTTGAGTTTCTTGGATCTGTGAGTTTATAGTTTTCTACAATTTTAGGAAATGTTCAGCTATTACTTCTTCAAATATTTTTTTCTGTCCCCACCTTTTACAACTCCATTTACACGCAAATAGGGCCACTGGGGGTTGTCCCACAGTTTACTGATACTCTGTTGAAGGCTGTTAGTCTTTTTTCCTCTGTGTGTTTCATTTTGAACAGTTTCTATTGCTAAAGTCCTCAAATTCACCAATATTTTCCTCCACAGTGTCTAATCTGCTGTCAGTGCCATCCAGTGTAATTTTATCTCAGACATTGTATTTTCATACGAAAATAGTTGACTCGGGTCTTTTTATTTTAAACTAGATTCCATGTTTTCCCTCAATATGTTTATGATTTCCTCTATCTTCTTAAATTTATAGATTGTATTTGAAAGGACATGATAGGGTTCCTTGGTCATTTGTGTTTCTTAAAAAATCACTGCCTTCCTTCTGCATTCCAAGTGCATTCTGGTTCCAGTGGGAACTGTGCCATCCTGTGAAGGAAGTGCCCCTCCTCCTTCCCCACCCCCACCTTACTCAGCAATAGACATGCTTACCTTGTGTTTGCTTGGAGTCTTCCCTACACTGTCACATCATGGGTCCTGTGGAATTCTGTGCTCATGGGACATCATGAATGCCACACGTGAACGGGCAGCAAGGACCAGCGGACACCCGTATTTCTCCTGACTACTCAGATCACATGCATGCTCTGCTGACCCAATGGACTTAGTTTACAAAACATGAGTTCAAAGATAACATTATTAAGGATTTCTGAATGGTGACAGCAGACTGGTAAACCAAGTGTGGGTCCCTTCTGTCAACTGCACAGGTCACCGGCTAGCCCTCATCCCCAGGCGACAGAGAGAGGGGAATGCAGGCACACTGAGTACCGTGAGGTGGGAATCACAATTCTGCATCACAACCATGCTTTACCCAATGGGATGACCAGGGCAAGGCTCTGAATTCTTTGGCCATCAGAGTCCTTATGAAACGAGTGTCTTGTATATGATATTTACAAAGGTCTTATTTCTAAAATGGTATCATCCTACCAGAGTGAGAGGGCTCCTTAAAGTTCTTTACCATGTTGGAGCGGGTCTTAACGAAGACCTAGAAAGAATTTAAAGGACACGCCTGCCCCTTTCTTTGGGGTTCCCCTGCTCCCACTGGTGCCACTTAGAAAAGTGAAAAAACCCCCAGAGCTTTAGAACATATTTGGCAAGAGCAGAATTCTTTCTAGACAGTAAGATAAATTCCACGCTTATTTTTCTCGTAAATGCTAAAGGTTTTGCAGGCTTTCCATAGAGTGGGTTTTAAGCCTGAGTGTAGCCATGGACACACACGCCTTTGGCTTCATCTCAGCTCCCACGTCCGCATGGTGTGGTCACTAAGGCTGCTGTGCCCCTGGACCTGCGGCCTGTCGTGTTCCCTGGTTTCCAGCTGTGTTCCCTGGGCCTGCCTTCACCTCTGTTCTGCACGTTGCTGGTTTTTCCATATCAGGTCCGTGGAAGAACATAAACATTTCTCCTTTTCTGAACGAGACTTCCAGTGAGTGTGTGTATGTGCATGTGTGTCTAACTTCCTAGAAACCAGGGCTGTTTTCTCTTGCCAGGCGCCACAGCGGGCCTTCCTGTGCAGAAGGTCATTTCAGTAAGGACTCGGAGCTTAGTAAACCGAGAAAAGAAGGTCATTCTCAGACAGGATGTTGGGAAGACGCCCTGAGTGAGCCTTGCTGGGCAAGAGACGCCAACGGGACCAAGAATGTGGGCCAGTCCCCCAGGAAGTTATTCATGAGCCTGCACTGTATGATAAACAGGCAACCAAAGCCTTTTCTAAACAACAAAAATCACAATGCTCCAAATTCCAGAAAATCCTCAAACAATGACTGGACATTCCTTATCCCCCATTTGCTTATTTGTGCACCAAGTACTTTCAAATAAACCAGAAACTGGAGTCCTGACTTGGGTTTTGGCGCAGGAATGAAGTGTGCGAGAAATGTGCTGGCCGTGGCCGTGTTGCCCGTGCCATCCGTCCTTTCAGGAGGGCGTGAGTCTCGCGCGCTGTGCCAGCCCTGCTGTCCGGAATCCCTTCTGCTCCCAGTAGCCACCTTGGGCTGAAGGCCAGCATGAAGCAGCTTGAAGCCTCATCAGCAGGACAGGGTCAAAAGGCAGGGAGATGCTTCTGTGGTCCATGTTACTGCGAGATGTAAATTGGTCAGGCTTGAAAGTTCTTCCTGAATAAACGAACCGACTATTTGGAGAACTGGAAATTTCCTGTATATCTATCTACCTGACTTGAAAGAGTTATCAAAGCTCCTTGAAGGTACCTATTTTTCAATTAAATTGTAACGTACATATGATTATATATGTACGTTACAATCAAAGTTCCTTGAAGGTACCTATTTTTCAATTAAATTGTAACGTACATATGATTATATATGTGTATATATAATTATAAAGTAATATTCTGAATACTATTTCATAATTATTTTATATTCTGAATATTCCGAATATTATTTTATAAATAAATGAAAATATTTGCAGAAAATAAAAAGTGATTCCACAGATAGTGATATATGTTTGTTTATTGGCAAGACCAGTTCTTCACAAGAATGAATAGAAGCACTCGTTTGTCATTTTTCTCACTCGTTCGTCATTTTTCTCACTCGTTCAGTAAAGTTGCACTTGAAAATTTTATTACAGTCTTCCCTTCCCCTCTCCACCTGCACACCAGATGTCCCTTTACCTGCCCTATTTTTTCTACAGTGTTTATAACTTCTAATATACCACGCAATTTACTGTTTATTGTTTACCATCTGCTTCCACACTCCCTTCCCACCCTTATAACGTAAGCTTTCAAGACAACCATTTTTGTTGTTGTTTCCTTATGTGTCCCAAGTACACAGAACAGTGATTGGCATACACGAGACACTCAGAATTAACTTTTGAATGAATGAATGAGTGAATGACTACATCTGCCTTACCCCCCAAAATCAAAAGCATCGGATATTTACACAGAACCAACACACACTTCTGGTCAGTGTGAATCTAAATGGAAGGCTGGGTAGGTATTGGGGTGGAGGGTACACTCTGGAGGATGGATGACTCAAACTCACAGGCACATAATTAAGATGTGACAAAAGAGGTGTCCGGGTGGGTATAGAACAAACAGGATAGATTTTTAAAGGACCAATGCAAGAACCTGAGACCACCTGGAACAAAACACAGAAATGAGCCCCCAGAAAGCCTGTGGGAGCCCCACTCTCAGATATTTTTGAAACCAGTTATCTGAAGGGGTCAGTTTCCAGAGAGCCTGCTTGTAAGACACAGGCTGCACAGAAAGAGTCTTTATAAGCTTCCCATGCTCTCTTTTTCTGAGATTCTGTGAATTTCTCAGTCCATCCCAGTGGCAGGAATTCACACCACATCAAACCCCCTGACAATGCTGGCAACACGACTGGTGTGAAAGGGACTCAGACTTGGATCAAGGAGAGATAGAAGAGGGTGAGGTTGAGGTCAGAAACCAAGGCGAACAGTCTGGGGAAAGAGCTGGGGGAGGGCGGCCTTGTGCTCTGCTCACTTGCTCTGGATTCTACCAGACGCACATTAATTCTGCCGGGCTTTCAGCAGGTCTTTCCCTGGCAGCACTCAGATTATCTCTGAAATCAACACAATGCATTTTACAGCTCCTTCCACAGACTGTGATGTAGGGATGGAGGTCCTGGGGAGCCGCAGGGCTCAAGAGCTGGAGCCAGGTCATGAGGTTGAGCCCCAGAGGAGTAAAACAGGGTGTCTGTTGGGTTGAGACCTTAATTCCATCCATTTTACTAAATCCTTATCCCACTTGTCCACCTGCCCAGCCCATAACTGATGCAAACTGTGTTATCTAGTCTCTCTTCTCTGCATTCCTTAGGTTGTCTATTTTAATAAGGCCAGTGAGATCCTTAAACTACCTTTGGGTTCTCTGAATAAGATGTACCTCTGTGGGGTTGTGGATGTGGATTCGTTTCATGTCACAAAGACGCGTGTGAGGGCCTCTTTGGGCGTGGCTGAGCGTGCTGTATATTTCATGTCTTTGAGACAGTAATCTTGTTAAGAATGAGGACCATTCTTAATTAAATCGTAAATCACCATCCCACCAACAGCAACAGAACTCAATACAAATCTCTTTATAGGCGGAGACAGCCTGGAATTAAACTTGGAATTGAATTTGAGGAGGAGGGTCATTTCTGGCTTTCAAGGCAAACTCAGAATGAGGCAGCCCTACTTCCTGTCGGGGGCGCTTTCCACCTCGAAAGTGAACAGTAAGCAGGTAGATGACGGTTATTTAAAATTTAAACCGTTTTGATCTTAAACCGTTTAGATCCTGTCATTCAGCCCTGGTAACTGATGATGAGGCACTGAGCTTGGGTCAGTAGCCGAGGGGGACGTTTGTTTGCAAAAGATAGCAGCAGCCCAAAGACCCTCCTACAGACCTAATGGCTTAATTCTTACTTTAATCAGAAGGCCGAGGTTTCTTGAAAGGCCTCTTCCTGTCCTTCATTTTTTGACCCAACTGGCTGCACTCATAGCTGATGGTTCTCAGCGCAGTTCAGCGGCTGCCTCTGTCCTGACAGGGCAAGTGGCCAACTGGATCTTAAACCAGCCAGTAAACAAGATGTACTGGAATTGACGGAGGGTTGGTGGAAGTGCCTGCCAGGGGGAGGAAGCCGACCACGGGTGCAGAGTCGTTAACTCCGAGGTTAACTACCCATTGAAATGCAGTCTAAACCGAGCCCTGCCCTTTCTTCAGCAGGTTTTCATTAGCTGCTTGATCTGCAAAGGAATAGAGATACTGCACAAGATAAGGGCTGGGGACAGCCTGCCTTGGTTCACTGGGTTCTAGCAAGCTTGCCAAAAAGCTGAAGGGGGTGGGGGAGATTCAGAAGAGTCTTAAATGTAAGATTAACGTACCACATCTTGTTTTAGAAACACACACGCCGCAGCAGCTCTGCTGCCATATTTCTATTTGAACTGTTAGCGTGGCTCATGTCAAAGGCCTACCCCACCCTCCCACTGGCCCGGCTACACTGCATTCAACCGGGGGCAGCTTCCCGATAAGCCCATTGCCCAAGGCCAGGGTGCCTTGCTCAGAGCAAAAACTCCAAAGCGGTGGCTTCACTCCACTCCATCGGATGGCATTACTCAACGTGGATTTTCAAGTTTCACTTTCACACCGATTCTACCCACGGTTTGTTTTCCTGGGAGGCTCAGGATTTCTTTGCAGATGATCCCCAGGAGGCCTCCACTGTTTCCCCAGTTCTGATCGCTTTATATTCTGTTTTCAGCCTCTGAACACAGATAACTCTTTTGTTCTGTTCGGAGCCGTCATGCTGACACGGCGTCCTTCCTCCTTTATAACGTCTGTCTTTCTGTGTATTTATCTCTGCAGGCATGTAGCTCCGAAGAAAGAAGAGTCAGCTACGCGTTGATTCCCTGCAGCCTACTTGGCTGTTGATGTCTCTACAAAGCACTCGCCCCAAAAAGAACGTGTACAGCGCTAAACATCCCAGAAAACAAACCATCGCAACATCAGGTAACCGAGTCAGGCACGCAGGGAACTCACAACAGATCTGTTTTTTCCTTTGCATGAGAACAAGTGGTGCCCAGGCCTGCCCACACTCGAGTGGGAAAAGGCGGGTGTTAGGAGAAACAAGACACGTGGTGTTGCAGTCAGGATTTCTTCCTTTCCCAGAGCTCCTGCACCCACATCCCCAGGGCAGCCAGGCCAAGAACAGGAGAGGAGTCTCCAGTGGAAGGCTCCAAACGAGACTCCTGAAGGTTCTGCCCTGGAGTTCCTGGAGGTGGTGGTGTGTGTGGATCTGGAAGTCCTGTCTGGCTTCCCATGAGTCCCTTGAAGTTATGCTACCCATTCCAAGATCCTAAAATAAAGGTGATTAACAGATGAGTCCAAAAGGAAACTTCTGGAAGCTGACAAAAATGGGCTGCTTTAGGCTCTGAGGAAGAATGGGGTTTTGTGCTGTTGTATTCTTCCACAAGGCCGTTTACGTAGACATGATGAAATTTTAAAAGGCAAGGCACAGTCTAGGTAGTGTAGTTGTGAAAGATGCTGGGACCCTCCTGCGCTGAACGACTCTAACCACAACAGAAATCAAATGAAGAACCAAAGCACTGATTGTCAGCCAGGTGTCCTCCCCTCCCACCTCCTTTCCCTCTCTTTCCCACTTTCCCAGCCAACTTAAATCATGCTGGTGTTACTGCTGTGTCCAGGGGTTAAGGTTTCTCTCTCAGGGCTACGGTTTTGGGTTGGCCTCAGCCTGTCAGTAGAGATGCTCTCAGCTAGGAATGCCTGGGAGTGCTCACCTGGGCCCCTGCTACTGCTAGGAGCCCCCGCCACGGAAGCAGCAGTTGAGACTGGACCAGCCCTTGTGGTTTTGTTATGATTGCAGGGCACACCTCACTGACAACCATCAGGGAACTTTGAAAAGCCAAGGTACATAACTCATGAGTCCTGGGGGCCAACAGCTAGGTCGTGGGGACAGAGAGAGAGAGAACACAGACCTGGGGTTCTGCCTTTATCGGGGTCGAGGGTGGGGTGCCTAGGGTTTCGTGGGTTCACTCTTTATTGGTGAATTGAAAACATGAGTGGGAATTAAAGCACAGGAAAGGGGAAGCACGGTGACTCAGATGGCCAGCAGTGTAGGTAACCCAGGGCTTTCTACCAGGGAAGCTTCGCGGGCGGGGCGGCCTGGCTCCCATCTAGCTGTGTAGCTGGCGAAGTGTTTATTCCAGATGGATGTCTTTGAAGTGGATGCCTCCGTAATCAAAAGGTTAATGTCATGTGCTTACGAAACAATAAAAACGCTGATTATCTGGCGCTCACACCACAGCTACCCTGTGAGACAGTATCGCTTCAGCCTTCAACCCGAAGGCCAGTCCCTACCACCTGAGCACCGAACGTGCTGAAGCTGAGCCATCACATGTCTCGTGTAGGCAGTCTGCTCACCTCCAGACGGTGTCCTACACAGTCAGTTCCACCAACATACGTGACGGGTCGTTCGTCTGGCCGCTGTCTTCATCCAGGGGGGCGAATTCTTGATTATTCTGTTGCTTTTCTCTGTCACTTCATGCTCTGCAATCTTAATTAGCTGATAATGTGCTCTGGCCCAGCTCTCCAGGGTAGGATCCAGGGGTGACCCTTATCTATATGTCTCTTAGACAACTCCCAGCTTGGACGGAGGCAGCCCAAGAGTTTGGGAAGTTCACAGCCTGGCCCCTAACAACCCGAGTGTTCCTGTGGCTGAGCGGTCCTGGGCTGGAACCTCCTCAGGACTTAGAATTTCAGCCAGGATCCTTGAGCCTCAGCCTGAGTGAGGCCTGCAGGATGGGGCTTGACGAGCATGGTCTCAGAAGGGAACCAATACCATTTTCTCTCCTGGCATGAGAGCTTCTCCCCAGCCCCGACTCCGCAGGCTCCCTCGCAGAAAGACTCAGTCCCAGGTGGCAGAGAGACCCCAAGAATCAGCCCTTGGTGTCATTTCTAAACCGTAGTCCAGACTCAGGATCCCATCAGCCTCTCTGGCACTGACAAAGACATCATTAGCTGCCTGGCCGTTGCTAGTGGAACTCACCCAGGAATCCCCAGAGCAGCTCAACACTGCACGTGTGTTCAGATAAGTGCAGCAAAGACATGGTCAAGGTCTCCCACAGCTATCGTCCTGATGCAGTTGAATGTGGCAGCATTTACCTAATGCCTGTTACAGGCAAGATGGTTTGGCCATCACTAAAGGGAGTAAAAAACCAACTGTTCAAGCAATGAAGATCGATACCACACACAAATAACTATAATAAAGAGCAGAGTGTTATGAATAAGAATGTGTGATTACAGACCCAAATAAAGTGCTGTGGGAGCACAAAGAAGGAAGCAGTGACTTCCATCGGGAAGGGGAAGTAAGAAGAAGGAGAGGAGCGAGGCTTCCTTCATCTGGGCCCTGCAGGCAGCATCTTGAAAGGATTCTTACTGAGTGAGACCAATAAAAAGTCCTTCAGGGTAGCTCTTTCCCCTGGCTGAGGCAAATGGTAGAAGTTCATGACACCAGAGTTGCATACGTTATTTTATGGTGATTTGACAGTTTTTGAGGAAAGAGTGATATTCAAAATACCTCAGGAAAATATCTAAAAGTGGAAGTCTGTGGATTGATTGAATGAGGGTGAGACTGGAGGTCTCGGCTAAGAAAAAGAAGGGCTATAAGAACGGGGTTTTTTTTTTTTAAGATTTATTTTTTTTAATTTATTTTTGGCCGCATCGGGTCTTAGTTGCGACACGCGGGTTCTTCGTTGTGCTGCGCAGGCTTCTCTGTAGTTGTGGTGCGGGTTCCAGGCGCGCACGGGCTCTGTAGTTTGAGGCACGTGGGGTCTCTCATTGAGGCGCGCAAGCTCAGTAGTTGTGGCGCACGGGCTCAGTTGCCCCACGGCACGTGGGATCCTAGTTCCCTGACCAGGGATCAGATCTGCATTCCCTGCATTGTAAGGCAGATTCTTTACCACTGGACCACCAGGGAAGTCCACAAGAGCACGGGATTTTTGAATGGGAATGACAGAAGCAGGAGAAGGGACAGATGGTGGAGCCAATGTGAGGGGCGAGCAAACTAGAGGAGTCAGGTGTGACATTATGGAAACTTAGGGAAACAATACTGGCGTGGCTTTTGCTGACACAGCAGCACTGAAAGAACAGGAAGAGGTAATCCGTTCACTTTGAAACCTGTCCAGTATGAAGTGTCTGTCACCAGGGGATGCCTCGTAAGGTGGGGATACGATTGCAAGAAGGAATGAGAGGGGAGGGGCGGCAGAAGTCACCAGACTTTCCCCCCAAACTCGCCCTGCCCTTCAGGCTCCCCCTCCTCACACCTCCTCCTAAACACAACTTCCTCGGGGAAAGCCTTTCCTCACCCTCCCTACTCGCATCCTGATGTAGGTGTCTCCGCTGGGTGCTCCCATGATATCCTGTACCTCCCACCTCACGGCACTTACCACGTTTTATTGTGATCGCTGTTTTAATTTTATGGTACAGAACTTGGCCCACAGAAGATGCTTAGTAAATATCTACTGAATAGATGAGAGGAAAGAAGGGAGGGAGAGAGGAGGGAGGGAGGAAGGGAGGAAAATCTGAAGTTCAGAAAAGAGGTAACTCCTAAAAGTGCCGACTTACATGTTATTCACAGATGAAGTCAGAATGAAGGGGAAAAAAGACAAAGGAGTGTATGTGGAGAAAATGGACTCTAAGCCAGGACAGAACCTGTACATTTGGAAAGGAGGAGGATGGGGAGAGGGGACGAAAGGAGGAGAGACACACACAGTAAAGGAAACACAGTGATTTCAAGGCTTAGAGAAGAATCACGACGGAGAAGGACCGCTGCAAGGGGGAAACAGGCGACTTCAGGCCTAGGCCGGGGCTGTCACGGTGGAGCACGGAGGATGCGCCTAGTGACCACAGGGAAAGAGGGCTTTGGACTCGACCCCCAGGAAGCCTGTGGTGGGACTCGGGGAGAGAGTGAGGATGGACCCGTGCATGCCTGGCCGAGCGTGAAGCTTCAAAGAGGAAGCACCCGAGGGAGGAGGAGGATGTGACGGCAGCTCAGAGGGGAATGGGGCACAGACCTCGTCTCCACTCGAGGAGACTAGGGACTCTTCATAACCTACGTGGAGAGAGCCACTGGACCAGAAAGAGAAGACACGTGGGGGAAGAAAGCCAGTGGGTTTGAAGGAGGGCTCAGGTCAGGGTCAGAGACAAAGGGCGAGGAAGAGGGGGCAGGAAGGAGGGAAGGACAGGCAGGGAGAGCAGGCAGGTGAGAGAAGCGGAGGGCCCCGCTCGGATGAGCCCAGGCCATTTGCTGAGTGCGGGCGTCAGGTAGGAAGGGCAGCAGAGGTGGACTGGATCTTGGCAGGAGGGAAGACGGTGTGGAAGTCCCTCTCTGGCTAAATGGGAAAGAAGATGATGCACAGGAGGCCTGGACCCCACAGAGCCCTTAAAATAGCAGCACGCAGGCTCGGAGGCGCGCTCCTCTCCAGCAGCTCTCAGGTGTCCAGGGGAGAGTGAGCGCGACGAGATTTTCCGGGAAAAGGCAAAGGCTTTGCATCCATTCCAAGAATGGTGCCAAGCAGTGAAGTCAGACTAGCAGAGTCCCTGGGACCACCGGGTCGCTGCCTGCAGGGGCGGCCGGCCCGCCCTGCCCCCTCCGCCTGGGGACCTGTCCAGTTTTCACGCCTGCAGCCTGCTCCCTCTGTCCAGCAGTGAGTAGCCTGGGAGTCATGACCCCGGTCGTATCTGGGGCCAGCCCAACCGCAAGAAGGAGCAGGGAACTCCCTGCAGGAAGGTACAACGGGGCGGGCACTGGGAGTACCTTACTACTTTGGAATTGCTGCCTATTTCACCGTTGGAGATGAGCCTTTGAAATCACAGTGAGGAGACAAACACAGGAAAGAGAGGGGCCATTCATTGTGGTCCCCTGTGGACTGGCTTAGACTCGTGCCGACTCCTAAAAATTAGCCGATATCAGCTATCCCAGGGAACGAGAGTGGCGCAGGGTCACTGGGACAGGCTATTTCGGAAGATAAGAAAGAGGGCAGAAGTGGACAGGTACTGCAGTGAACTAGACAGCAAGACCGCTTGGGATTTTAGGGTGAAGGGAAGGAAATGGAGATGCGGAGCCTACAGAAAGAGGGGGTAGACTGGAACAAAAGCCAAACAAAACCCTGTATGCTCTGTAATTTTACTTGGAGTTGACTCTTTGGGGGGCAGTGGAGTATTTTGAGAAAAAAAAACCCTCTTATCAGAGAATTTTGCAGACCACAGAGTGGGATTAGCTCAGTTTATTCTGTCAAAATAATCCACGCAGGTACAACAGAATAAAGTCAGGGAGTACTGGAGTGAAAACAGAAAATACAAAAATCAAAGGAGGTCTGGATTGGGCATCCAGACCTGCTGGCTTATCCTGCACTCATGTCCCCTTGGGCAGACAGTCAGCAGGCTTCTGCAAGCTCCTCCCTTTCTCCTGAGAACTCAGTTTTATTGAGTACATTACATGTGCTCTCTCATTTAATTATCCCAACCATCCTGCGAAGCAGGTACTATTTTTCCTCCCATCACACAGATGGGGAAACTGAGGCCTAGAGAAATTTAGTAACTTGTCCAAGGTCACTCATAGAGTAAGTAGCAGAGTCCAGACACAGATTCAGGCCAATATGACTGAAGTCTGTGCTCTTAACTGGAAGCTTCATCACCTCCCAGGTGCTGCCTTTTCCTGCAGACAGTAAGGAAAATAAGAAGGAAGAAAGGAGCAAAGAAGGAAGGAAGGAAGGAGGGGGAAGGAGGGAGGCTGTATGGGAACATTTTGAGAACTGAGAAATGGTTCTGCAGACATATTCCAATAGGCAAGGGATGCAGTTATACCAGATGCAAGAGCAAAGCTCCAGTACCAACCAGTCCAGAAAGATGAGCTTCTGGGCACACAGGACCCCAAAGTGTATACCACAGACTTGGATATTTTTACCCCTGGCTTATCCCCCCACCTTCCTGCCTCCCTTCCAAGTATTAGTAACATAACATTCTTTGATAATTTTTCCTTTTAAAGGAGATAACTACTCTTACTAAAAGGTCAACCACCTAAAAATACTTTGCTCTGATTTTCCATGAGCTTTTCTTTTTTTTCTTTTTTTTTTTTTTTTGTGGTATGCGGGCCTCTCACTGTTGTGGCCTCTCCCATTGCGGAGCACAGTTTCCAGACAAGCTCTGATTTTCCATGAGCTTTTCTTTTTTTTCTTTTTTTTTTTTTTTTTGTGGTATGCGGGCCTCTCACTGTTGTGGCCTCTCCCATTGCGGAGCACAGTTTCCAGACAAGCAGGCTCAGCGGCCATGGCTCACGGGCCTGCCTAGCCGCTCCGCGGCATGTGGGATCTTCCCAGAACGGGGCACAAACCCTTGTCCCCTGCATTGGCAGGCGGACTCTCAACCACTGCGCCACCAGGGAAGCCCTCCATGAGCTTTTCTGCATGACTTCTTTGCTTCAAGTCTTGCCTGGGAGAAACAACTGGAACATTTTCCACTCACAGAGAGCTGTTTTCCAGGCACTGGTGCCACAGTTTCTCTTCTCCTTGTTCCTTCCCTGCTTTATCCCCTTTGGTCTTATCAGTAACTTTCAGAAGAACCAAAAGAAAGATTTTATTTTTAAAGAGAGAAACATTGCTTTGACATTTAAAGGCAAAGGCCCTACATTCCTTTTTAGCAAATCCCTTTACAAAAGCAAAGGCAGGGTGCAGTTGCGCGTGAGTTATTGAAATGAGAGTTTTCCTTGGGGCAGGCCCTCCAGGTGCCACGGAGCACCTACCTGTGGACAGCTCAGCAGCTGTGCACCAGATAGAGAGCTTTGAGAGGTGCAGGTTTCCCCTGCAATCCACAAGAAGAGCGTTCTTATGAAACCTTTCGTAAGCTGAAATGGCATAAAGCAAAGAAGAAATGACCTAAGACACATCTTGCAAATAGATGCACAAAATAAATCGAGATAAAGCATCTGTTATTTTTGCTTTTTGCCTTTATTTTTAAAATTGAAAATCGTCTTCAAATTTCTTTCAGTTTGTGAAAGCAGGTACAGGCATATCTCAGAGATATTCTAGGTTCAGTTCCAGACCATCACAATAAAGCAAGTCACATGGTATTTTTGGTTTCCCAGTACACGTAAAGGTAATGTTTACACTATACATAGTCTAGTCTATTAAGTGTGCCATAGCATTATGACTAAAAAACAATGTGCATACCTTAATTTAATAATACTTTCTTGGGACTTCCTGGTAGCGCAGTGGTTAAGAATCTGCCTGCCAATGCAGGGGGCACGGGTGCTGCAACTACTGAAGCCCGTGCGCCTAGAGCCCGTGCTCCACAACAAGAGAAGCCACCGCAATGAGAAGCCCATGCACCGCAACAAAGAGTAGCCCCCGCTCGCTGCAAGCAGAGAAAGCCCGCGCGCAGCAACGGAGACCCAACGCAACCAAGAAAAAAAAAAACGTGTATTGCAGTGCTTGCTTCAGCAGCACATATACTAACATTGGGACGATAGAGAGAAAATTCGCACGGCTTCTGCGCAAAGGATAACACACAAATTCATGAAGCAGTCCATTTTTTTGAAAAAAAAAAAAAATTTAACCCTTTGAGCAGCAAATAGGTTTTTTTAATACTTTCTTGCTAAAAAATCCTAACCATCATCTTATCTTTCAGTGAGTCATAGCAGTAACATCGAACGAAGATCACTGATCACAGATCACCATGACAAATATAATAGTGAAAAAGTTTGAAATAGTGTGAGAATTAGCAAAATGTGACACAAAGACATGAAGCAAGCAGATGCTGTTGGAAAGATGCTGCCACTAGACTTCCTCCTCCAGTGTAGGTGTCCCTACACCATGGAGCTGGATCCCTCCTGAACAGACTCAGCCTAACGTTTGTCACCAGTGTCATGAGTAATTTTTCATTAACACATTCTTTCACCAAACGCAGGGCACTGACAGGGGGCTGGGGCGGGGACCTGGCTGGGGTGCTCTGGTCAGGCAACCCGAGGCCACGGGCCCTGAGGGGAGGTTGGGGCCCCTAAATACCATGTTCACCTCCATCCCAGGTGTGCCTGCAGCAAACCCTTGCCCTCAAGGTGTCAAATTCTCCTCATGTCCTATTAAACTTTCAACCTGTTACTACTTCCCAGTCAAGGAGGGTTTTTGGTTTTGGTGGGGTTTTGTTTTTCTGCCATTAAAAATTTTTCAGTTTAAATATGAAAAGTAGTCTGCCTTTTTTTGGTTCAAGGTTTTTGATGTTTTGAGGGTATCTTTCAGGCCAAAAACTGTCCTCATGGGAAATTCTTTTAAGACTCAGAAACTTAGGAGGCCAGGAGTGAACAGTAGAAAGTAGAGTTGCCCAGGGGAGGGTGAAAGTAGAAGATGAGTGCTATTAGTTTTTAGCCGTTTTCCCTCAGGATCATCTCCTCCCATAAGGAGCTTCCTTTTAGCACAATACTCTCCTGAGTTTTTAGAACTGGGTAAAGATCATCTGATCTATCCCGGACACACCAGTGCTCTTTACAAGCAAGAAGAAAAAAGGCCACAGAGGCTGAGATAGAGGTGAAAGTACTTGCTGAAAGTCCCAACACTTTCCAGGAACAGGAGCAGGACGGGAATCTCCAGGTCTTAACTCTCAGCTCCCGGCAGAGCTCAGCGGAGCAGAGCACAGCGCTCTGACTTAAAAGAAGCTGTTGGGCTTCCCTGGTGGCGCAGTGGTTGCGCGTCCGCCTGCCGATGCAGGGGAACCGGGTTCGCGCCCCGGTCTGGGAGGCTCCCATATGCCGCGGAGCGGCTGGGCCCGTGACCCATGGCCGCTGAGCCTGCGCGTCCGGAGCCTGTGCTCCGCAACGGGAGAGGCCGCAGCAGAGGGAGGCCCGCATACCACAAAAATAAATAAATCCGGAGCCTGTGCTCCGCAACGGGAGAGGCCGCAGCAGAGGGAGGCCCGCCACAAAAATAAATAAATAAATAAATAAATAAATAAAAGAAGCTGTTAACTTGTCCAAAGACATTTTTAAAGAGTTCTTTATTTTATTTATTTTTTTATAATAAAAAAAAATTTATTCGAGTATAGTTGATTTACAATGTTGGGTTAGTTTCAGGTGTACAGCAAAGTGAATCAGTTATACATATACATATATCCACTCTTTTTTAGATTCTTTTCCCATATAGGCCATTACAGATTATTGAGAAGAGTTCCCTGTGCTCTACAGCAGGTCCTTATTAGTTATGTATTTTATATATAGTAGTGTGTATATGTCAAACCTAGTCTCTCAATTTATCCCTCCAATCCCCTTCCCCCCCGGTAACCATAGTTTGTTTTCTGTATCTGTGACTCCGTTTCTGTTTTGTAAGTTTATTTGTATCATTTTATTAGATTCCACATATAAGCAATATCATATGGTATTTGTCTTTCTCTGTCTGACACTTCACTTAGTATGATAATCTCTAGGTCCATCTATGTTGCTGTAAATGGCATTATTTCATTTTTTTTTTGGCTGAGCCGTATTCCATTGTATACATATACTGCATCTACTTTATCCATTCTTCTGTCAATGGACATTTAGGTTGCTTCCATGTCTTGGCTATTGTAAATAGTGCTGCAACGAACATTGGGGTGCATGTATCTTTTCGAATTATGGTTTTCTCCAGATAATATGCACAGGAGTGGGATTGCTGGATCATATGGTACTTCTATTTGTAGTTTTTTAAGGAACCTCCATACTGTTCTCCATAGTGGTTGTACCAATTTACATTCCCACCAACAGTGTAGGAGGGTTCCCTTTTCTCCAGCATTTATTGTTTGTAGACTTTCTGATGATGGCCATTCTGACTGGTGTGAGGTAATACCTCACTGTAGTTTTGATATGATGGCCATTCTGACTGGTGTGAGGTAATACCTCACTGTAGTTTTGATTTGCATTTCTCTAATAATTAGTGATGTTGAGCATCTTTTCATGTGCTTTTTGGCTGTCTGGATGCCAAGGACTTTTTTTTTTAAGTTGAAGTATAGTTGATATACAATATTGTGTTAGTTTCAGATGTACAGCATAGTGATTCAGTTATTTTTTTCAGATAATATTTCATTATAGGTTATTACAAGATATTGAATACAGTTCCCTGTGCTATACAGTAAATCCTTATTGCTGATCTATTTTATGTACAGTCGTTTTATCTGTTAATCCCTGGACTTTTTCTTTAGTTCACCTCATTTGAATCCTGAGGTTCTGAAGATTTGCTTACACAGGAATTTTTGTATAGAAATAACCTAGTGGTTGTATTTGGCAATTTGCAAATAAGCCACTTAACTGGCATTTTATAGGTGCTGGGAAAGGAGCTTCTGCTACTTCTCCCTCTGTGATAATCAGGGAAACAGTGAGCTGGGGAAACCAAACGTCAGCTCATAACAGGAAACGCAGGGAACTCACAGGGCTCCTGCACTTTACTGGCATGCCTGGTGTGGAGGCAGCCACCCAACAGACAGTGCAGTTTGCAAATACACCCTAAACCAGAATCACCTGACTCAGCTTATTTCATGAAAATATCAGCTGGAGCCATCTCAGTCTAAAGGTTAAATTCAAAATGTGAATATATTATATATGTGTATTATAAATATATACATATATACACAGTCGTCCCTCTGTGTCCTCAGGCTCTGCATCCTGGGATTCAACCAACAGTGGATGGGAAATATTCGGGAAAAAAATTCCAGGAAGTTCCAAAATGCAAAACTTGAATTTGCTGCACGTTGACAACTATATACATACCACTTACATGGTATTTACAACTATTTACACAGCATTTACATTTTATTAGGTATTGCAAGTAATCTGGACAGGATTTAAAGTACATGGGAGGGAGCATCATCCACCAGAGGGCAGACAGAAGAAGCAAGAAGAACTACAATCCTGTAGCCTATGGAACGAAAACCACATTCACAGAAAGATAGACAAAATGAAAAGTCAGAGGACTATGCACCAGATGAAGGAACAATATAAAACCCCAGGAAAAACAACTAAATGAAGTGGAGATAGGCAACATTCCAGAAAACGAATTCAGAATAATGATAGTGAAGATGATCCAGGACCTCGGAAAAAGAATGGAGGCAAGATCGAGAAGATGAAAGAAATGCTTAACAAAGACCTAGAAGAATTAAAGAACAAACAAACAGAGATGAACAATAACTGAAATGAAAAATACACTAGAATGGATCAATAACAGAATAACTGAGGCAGAAGAACGGATAAGTGACCTGGAAAACAGAATGGTGGAATTCACTGCTGTGGAACAGAATAAAGAAAAAAGAATGAAAAGAAATGAAGACAGCCTAAGAGACCTCTGGGACAACATTAAATGCAACAACATTCG
>NC_041231.1:100167652-100170654 GCF_002837175.3 Physeter macrocephalus
TAGCAATACTCATATCAGATAAAATAGACTTTAAAATAAAGAATGTTGCAAGAGACAAGGAAGGACACTACATAATGAACAAGGGATCAATCCAAGAAGAAGGTATAACAATTATAAATATATATGAACCCAACATAGGAGCACCTCAATATATAAGGCAGATGCTAACAGCTGTAAAAGAGGAAATTGACAGTAGCACAATAATAGTGGGGGACTTTAACACCTCACTTACAGGAATGGACAGATCATCCAGACAGAAAATTAATAGGGAAACACAAGCTTTAAATAACACAATATACTGGATAGATTTAATTGGTATTTATAGGACATTCCATACATTCCATCCAAAAACGGCAGATTACACTTTCTTCTCAAGTGCACACGGAACATTCTCCAGGATAGATCATATCTTGGGTCACAAATCAAGCCTCAGTGAATTTAAGAAAATTGAAATCATATCAAGCATCTTTTCCGACCACAATGCTATGAGATTAGAAATAAACTACATGGAAAACAAACGTGAAAAGCACAAACACGTGGAGGCTAAACAATACGTTACTAAATAACCAAGAGATCACTGAAGAAATCAAGGAGGAAATCAAAAAATACCTAGAGACAGATGACAACGAAAACACGGTGATCCAAAACCTATGGGATGCAGCAAAAGCAGTTTTAAGAGGGAAGTTTATAGCAATACAATCCTACCTCAAGAAACAAGAAAAATCTCAAATAAACAATCTAACCTTACACCTAACTAGAGAAAGAAGAATAAACAAAACCCAAAGTAAGTAGAAGGAAAGAAATCATAAAGATCAGAGCAGAAATAAATGAAATAGAAACAAAGAAAACAATAGCAAAGATCAATAAAACTAAAAGCTGATTCTTTGAGAAGATAAACAAAATTGATAAACCTTTAGCCAGACTCATCAAGCAAAAGAGGGAGGGACTGCCCTGGTGGTGCAGTGGTTAAGAATCTGCCTGCCAATGCAGGGGACATGGGTCGAGCCCTGGTCCGCATGCTGCAGAGCAACTAAGCCCATGTGCCACAACTATGAGCCTGCGCTCTAGAGCCCAGAAGTGACAACTACTGAGCCTGTGTGCCACAACTACTGAAGCCTGCACACCTAGAGACCGTGTCCTGCAATAGGAGAAGCCATCACAGTGAAGCCCGCGCGCCGCAACGAAGAGTAGCCCCCATTCGCTGCAACTAGAGAAATCATGTGTGCAGCACAAAGACCCAATGCAGCAAAAAAATAAATTAATTAATTAAAAAAGGAAAAGAGGGAGAGGACTCAAATCAATAAAATTAGAAATGAAAAAGAAGTTACAACAGACACCGCAGAAATACAAAGTATCATAAGAGACTACTACAAGCAACTCTATGCCAAAATAATGGACAACCTAGAAGAAATGGACAAATTCTTAAGAAGGTATAACCTTCCAAGACTGAACCAGGAAGAAACAAAAAATATAAACAGACCAATCACAAATAATGAAATTGAAACTGTGATTAAAAATCTTCCAACAGGACTTCCCTGGTGGCGCAGTGGTTAAGAATCTGCCTGCCAATGCAGAGGACACGGGTTCGAGCCCTGGTCTGGGAAGATCCCACATGCCACAGAGCAACTAAGCCCATATGACACAACTACTGAGCCTGTGCTCTAGAGCCTGCGAGCCACAAGTACTGAGCCTGCGTGCCACAACTACTGAAGCCCGCGGGCCTAGAGCCCATGCTCTGCAACAAGAGAAACCACCGCAGTGAGAAGCCCACACACCGCAACGAAGAGTAGCCCCCGCTTGCCGCAACTAGAGAAAACCCATGTGCAGCGACAAAGACCCAACGCTGCCAAAACTAATTAAATAAATACATTTATTAAAAGAAATAACGAAAGAAATCTTCCAGCAAACAAATTCCGGGACCAGATGGCTTCGCAGGTGAATTCTATCAAACATTTACAGAAGAGCTAACACCCATCCTTCTCAAACTCTTCCAAAAAATTGCAGTGGAAGGAACATGCCCAAACTCATTCTAGGAGGTCACCATCACACTGATACCAAAACCTGACAAAGATACTACAAAAAAAGAAAATTACAGGCCAATATCACTGATGAATATAGATGCAAAAATCCTCAACAAAATACTAGCAAACAGAATCCAACACCATATTAAAAGGATCATACACCATGATCAAGTGGGATTTATCCAGGGATGCAAGGATTCTTCAGTATGCTCAAATCAATCAATGTGATACACCATATTAACAAATTGAAGAATAAAAACCATATGATCATCTCAATAGATGCAGAAAAAGCTTCTGACAAAATTCAACACCCATTTATGATAAAAACTCTCCAGAAAACGGGCATAGAGGGAAGCTACCTCAACATAATAAAGGCCATATATGACAAACCCACAGCAAACATCATTCTCAATGGAGAAAAACTGAAAGCATTTCCTCTAAGATCAGGAACAAAACAAGGATGTCCACTCTCGCCACTATTATTCACCATAGTTTTGGAAGTCCTAGCCATGGCAATCAGAGAAGAAAAATAAATAAAATGAATCCAAATTGGAAAAGAAGAAGTAAAGTTGTCACTGTTTGCAGATGACATGATACTATGCATAGATAATCCTAAAGATGCCACCAGAAAACTAATAGAGCTCATCAATGAATTTGGTAAAGTTGCAGGATACAAAATTAATGCACAGAAATCTCTTGCATTCCAATAGAAATATAGATCAATGGAAATAGGATAGAAAGCCCAGAGATAAACCCATGCACCTATGGTCAACTAATCTATGACAAAGGAAGCAAGGATATACAATGGAGAAAAGACAGTCTCTTCAACAAGTGGTGCTGGGAAAACTGGACTGCTACATGTACAAGAATGAAATTAGAACACTCCCTAACACCATACACAAAAAGAAGCTCAAAATGGATTAAGGAACTAAATGTAAGACCGGACACTATACAACTCTTAGAGGAAAACATAGGAAGAAC
>NC_041231.1:100171035-100179976 GCF_002837175.3 Physeter macrocephalus
CAACTCTCAGAATGGGAGAAAGTATTTGCAAACAAATCAACGGACAAAGGATTAATCTCCAAAATATATAAACAGCTCGTGCAGCTCAACATTAAAAAAACAAACAACCCAATCCAAAAATGGACAGAAGACCTAAATAGACATTTCTCCAAAGAAGACATACAGAGGGCCAAGAGGCACATGAAAAACTGCTCAACATCACTAATTATTAGAGAAATGCAAATCAAAACTACAATGAGGGCTTCCCTGGTGGTGCAGTGGTTAAGAATCTGCCTGCCAATGCAGGGGACATGGGTTCGAGCCCTGATCCAGGAAGATCCCACATGCCGCTGAACAACAAAGCCCGTGTGCTACAACTACTGAGCCTGCTTTCTAGAGCCTGCGAGCCACAACTACGGAGCCCGTGTGCCACAACTACTGAGGCCCGTGCACCTAGAGCCCGTGCTCCGCAACAAGAGAAGCCACTGTGATGAGAAGCCTGTGCACCGCAACGAAGAGTAGCCCCCGCTCGCTGCAACTAGAAGAAAGCCCGCGCGCAGCAACAAAGACCCAATGCAGCCAAAAAAAAAAAAAAAAAAACTACAATGAATATCACCTCACACTGATTAGAACGGGCATGATCAGAAAATCTACAAACAACAAATGCTGGAGAGTGTTTGGAGAAAAGGGAACCCTCTTGCACTGTTGGTGAGAATGTAAACTGATACAGGCACTATGGAGAACAGTATGGAGGTTCCTTTAAAAACTAAAAATAGAATTATCACCTCACACTGATTAGAACGGGCATGATCAGAAAATCTACAAACAACAAATGCTGGAGAGTGTTTGGAGAAAAGGGAACCCTCTTGCACTGTTGGTGAGAATGTAAACTGATACAGGCACTATGGAGAACAGTATGGAGGTTCCTTTAAAAACTAAAAATAGAATTACCATATGATCCAGCAATCCCACTACTGGGCATATACCCAGAGAAAACCATAATTCAAAAAGACACATGCACCCCAATGTTCATTGCAGCACTATTTACAATAGCCAGGTCATGGAAGCAACCTAAATGCCCATCGACAGACAAATGGATAAAGAAGATGTGGTACATATATACAATGGAATATTAGCCATAAAAAGAAATGAAATTGAGTTATTTGTAGGGAGGTGGATGGACCTAGAGTCTGTCATACAGAGTGAAGTAAGTCAGAAAGAGAAAAACAAATATTGTATACTAACGCATTTTTGTGGAATCTAGAAAAATGGTACAGATGAACCGGTTTGCAGGGCAGAAATTGAGACACAGATGTAGAGAACAAACGTATGGACACCAAGTGGGGAAAGATGGGGGGATGGGGAGGGGACATGGTGGGATGAACTGGGAGACTGGGATTGTCCTATATACACTAATATGTATAAAATAGATAACTAATAAGAACCTGCTGTATAAATATATTAAAAATTAGTTAATTTAAATTTAAAAAATGAAGTATATGGGAGGATGTGCATAGGTTATATGCAAACACTATGCCATTTTACGTAAGGGACTTGAGCATTCTCAGATTTTGGTATCCGTGGGAGTCCTGGAGTCAGACCCCAAGGATCCGAAGGACAACTGTATATAATATATGGCCATACTATATGTGTGTCTTATAAATATATATATATATATATATATATATATATATATCTTAACTTTTTATTTGAAATAATTTCAGAGTTACAGAAAAGTTGCTAAAATAGTACAAAGAACTCTCATACTCTCTTTACCCGGGTAAACCAGATTTTAACATTGATCCACATGTGCTTTATCATTCATTCTCTCTTTATATGTAATTATTATTATAATTTATAAATATTAATATAATTTATATAACATTAATATTAATAATGAGTCGGTTACATACATTATTCCTCTTTACCCCTGAATGTACTAGTGTTTGCCTGAGAACAAAGATACCCTCTTATGTAACCACAGTATAGTTATCACATTCAAGAAATTTAACAGTGATGTGATATTGTTATCTAATCTACAGTTCATAAAATATGGCTATAGTGTATCCCAAAAGTCTTAGTGCAGCTTTAAGCTATTTAATGTTTTAATAAAACGAAAAATGTTCTACTCACTGCAGATATCATTCATGAGAATCTTCCTACCGATTTATACTAAAAACAAATCATTTGCTCCATAAATTATTTATTGATCTAGCTATTTTTAGTTTGTTTATCACCTAGCACTGAAAGCTTCTAAATACCTGTTTATAAATCCAGGAAGACATTCTGACAATCCTGCTGGTATCAAGTTGATTTGAAAGATGTGACATTTTATTATAAATGCAATTAATTAATAGGCAGTTAAAAAGGTAAAATATAGGCTTTAAAGTCTTAGCAGGATTTGGGCTTCTGGGGTACACAAGAATGAAAATGTGGACTAGGCATGTTCTTTATGAAAATCACCCCAGTGCCCATAAGGCCAGGAAATGCACAGTTAACAGCCACACCGGAACCCAACAGCAAGAGTCACTAACCAGGGTACAGAACCATCTTGTTCCAATGTTCTTCCTTCTTAAAGGGAAGGGGAAAGTGATGTTTTCCACTGGGAGGGTGTGTGTGTGTGTGTGTGTGTGTGTGTGTGTGTGTGTGTGTGTGTGTGTGTATGTGTGTGGGGGGGTGCGTAAGTATAGCTATAAGTGGGTAGCACAAGAGGAATCTTTGATGGTGTAATAATTCTATATCTTGATTGTGGTGGCAGTTACACAAATTTACACAAGTAATCAAATTACATAGAATTATATGCTCACATTGTATCAATGCTAAATTCCTAGTTTTTATATTGTATTTTAATTAAGTGTGTGTGTGTGTGTGTGTGTGTGTGTGTGTGTGTGTGGTGTTTGTAGTCATTTCATAATAATGTAACACAGAACTGTAGCAATACCACCTACTTACCCTCAGGCACACTGGATCTTACCTCCCTTTCTTCAGAGATGTCTTACCAAGTCAAGGCTTACCCCCAACGATCAATCACTCTCTCTCTTTCTCTCCTCCTCTTTCTCCCCCTCTCCCTCTGTCACCTTTTCCTCCCTCTCCATTGGCTTTTTTCCTTATGACCTGGAACCTACTCAAGTCTTTCCCCGGGAGCCAAGTCCAGGTACACCTCACCTGGAGCAGACTGCAACGGTGGGTGTCGTGCCTGGGGGGAGGTGGAACTGGAACGTGCAGGGTCAGAGACAAGGGACCGAATGGACACCTGAGGAAGGAGCTACCACGTGAGGAGAAAGTGAGGCCTTCAGTCCAGAAGGAGAGAGCCTGGGTTGATGGGAGGAAGTTAAAATTAACTTTATAAAATCCCCCATGTAGAGGTAGTGTACGGAGAGAAACAATACATCAAAGGACATAAATACATTTCTGGCTAGTAATAGCTATTTGCTAAATGTCTTATTGTCTAAAATAATCCCTCACGCATTAACAGTTTACTTTTACTTATTTTCAGTGCCTTGAGCCCGGGTAGTGTCCCGTTAAGAGACATTACAGAGAATTCCCCATCTGGCATTCCTTGCCCCAATTAACTAGCTTTAAAAAGAAGAAAGGGAGAAGCTACAAAGGGAATTTTAGTTTTCCAGCTCTAGGCAAAAACTGCCGGGTTGGGGTCAATTGGTTTCACCTCCCTCTTCTTTGCTTGGGAGGTAACTGGGCAGATTGGGTTTCAAAAAGTCATACTCCCAGAGCCAGTCCAGGTGGCTGCCTCTGTCTGTTGATGACAGCAGACACTAAGGCTAATGAGGAGAATGGAGAGATAAGGGCCTCACCAGCGACCAAATAACGCAACAACTCAAGAAGGAAAAATAGGGTAGCCGCGTGGTTCTCTCCGTTGTGGGCGATCAGGGCGGTGTGGACTCGGGGATCCTGCGAGGCACAAGCAGCGGACCACGCAGCATGCCGGTCACGTTGCTGGAAAGCTACAGGTCAGAATGATCCCCAAGTGCACGGCTTCAGTGAGCACGTCTGCAGCTGTGTTTTATCCCAACAGCACCGTCACTTTACAAGCACTGCACTGTTGAAGCCTGACAACAACCTGAGGTAGCTTTTGAAATCATGTCATACGTGAGGAGACTAAGGTTCCGAGAGATCATGTAACTTTCTCAAGCTCATAAGTGGCAGTAATAGGTGGGAACAGATAGAGGATTCTGACTCAAAAGCCCTCGTTCTTTCCCACTAACATCTAGGAGGCTGACACGATGACGTAAAAGCAGCAGCACTACCCCACACGCACCTTCCGTGAACTTCAGACGGAGGTGCACTTTTCCTTCTCAAAAAGTTTCAGTGGTTTTCCTCTGCCTGTAGGATAAAATTCAGATGTATGTGCCTGGTATCTGGTGTGTGTTTGCGTTTCAGTCTTACCTTCCACTGTCTCCCACTTCAGCCTCACCTGTCCGTAACTCACTTCACATACCCTGATCCCCCCACCTGGGTTTCCGTTGTTCTCCCCCCTGATCTGTCCACGTCCACCCTTTTCCTCTTCATGATGGGCCACCACTTCTGCCTTTAAGAACACCCTTCAACGGGGTTCCCCTGGTGGCGCAGCGGTTGAGAGTCCGCCTGCCAGTGCAGGGGACACGGGTTCGAGCCCTGCTCCGGGAGGATCCCACATGCTGTGGAGCAACTAAGCCCATGCGCCACAACTACTGAGCCTGCGCTCTGGAGCCTGTGAGCCACAACTCCTGAGCCTGCGTGCCACAACTACTGAAGCCCATGCGCCTAGAGCCCGTGCTCCACAACAAGAGAAGCCACCGCAATGAGAAGCTCGCGCACCGCAACAGAGTGGCCTCCGCTCGCCACGACTAGAGAAAGCCCGCACGCAGCAAAGAAGACCCAACGCAGCCAAAAATAAATAAATTAAATTTCTTTTTAAAAAAAGAGAGCTTCTAAAGTAATAAATAAAGTGCCTTCTAAAAAAAAAACAACATCCTTCAAGGCCTGTCCTATTGCCAAGTCATCTGCGAAGCTGCCCCTGAACTTGCCCAGTCCCCAGGGGTCTCTTCCTTTGCTGAAATGCTGTGACGTTTAGCCAGCACCTCTCATTGGACACTTGCCAGATGCAAGCTTGGATTTTATACGAGGGTCCCATTTAATATGACTCACTTGAGCCTGGGCCATGCATAGCAAATGTCATCCAGGGAGCTTGGGCCTGGGAAGTCCCCAAAGGACGTGTAAGTTAGGAAGCGCCTGGCACAGGCCTGCCAAACATGACACCACAGGGCTGGGAAGGTACCGCTATGCAGAGTCCAAGCAAAGGATGAGGAACCAGAGGTCAGCAGACATTGCACGCCAGAGAGGAGCAACACTGGGAATTAAAAGCTCAGGTTAAAACTTAGATATTAAAACCCTGCATCAGATTTAGTGTGATTGAGCCGGAGATCTACCTGGGGATGCCAGGGAGAACTTTTAAAATATGCTTGGAAGTGCTTTCTAGGAGTCCACAGAATCAGCAAGCGAGAGATTTCTCTTATCGTGATAGACATTCTTCAGAGAATTCATGGCAATGAAACAAAGCCAAATAGGGTTCCTAACGCAAAGCTTTTCAAAGTCTTTAACATGCTTGTGTGAATTGTGAATCTCTAAGACAGGGATGTAGAAGACAAGTTTTATCAAACTCACTTGTCCAGCTAATTCTTTTTCTCAAGAGCCTCTCCCAGTGAAGGCTCTTCAGCACACACTTAATACGTGCTATTTACATTTAGTCTGACCCATGTTTCATTGTGGCTTAAAAAACAGATAAGCCTGGGAAGTTTTAAAGAGACTGGGCCTTATTTTACCAAATTTATCATTGTATAAAAAGCCAGGTTTATTGGTAGCTTTGGACAAAAGGATGAGCCCAGACTGGATTAGTAACAGCTAAGATAACCATCGAATTTTTTGAGGTATACGTCATAAAACTGGAACCTCGCCAGATGATTTGATACATTTCTCAGGTTGATATTTTCCAATATTAAAGGTATTAGCTTGATTGTCCTCATTTTAGCTTATGGAAAAAGCCCTGCTTTAGTGACAGAACCTATTTGAAGGGCTTATCTTGTTAACTTTGGGGACCGTTCTTTAGAAAAAAATCTTGTCTACTTGGTCCCTCTTAATTCTCCATCTACTGTGCGTGTAAAGAAACCCTCTGACTCTTGACCACCTCTGCCCCCTTCTGGACATGGTGAGTGAATACAAGGTTTATATCCATTTGAGAAAGAAACGCTTTAAAATATAAAGAGATATTTGCAAAGTGGTACAAATGCCAATGTCAGGCAAAAATTCTTTTAGGGTTACTTGTCAGTTTATCATCTCTGCCTCTTGTCCTTCCATTGTAGATGGGTTGTCATAACGTTGAGCTGGCCTTTGTTTTATATGGGCACTGTTGTAATCTACATTTCTGTTCAAGCTTTTAATAGTTTTCCAATACAGTTTCAGATACCACGAACAGATTCCTGATGTCATGGGTGGATGTGTTTTTTCCTGATCCTGATTCTGAGGTTAATCAGCATGCTGTTCATTTCTTCCATCAGAGCCAGCAAACCTGCTGCTGACATACTGCAGGCCTCGGTCTACAGATGTAAAACACTGCCTCCCATTTCGGTGAGACCAAAATTACACTTTTTTCTTTTGGTGTGTTTTGGATTCAAAATGTCCAGGAAGACGTAAATGTTTTGCTTTGACTTGGCAGCTTTTCCTGTCCAGATAATTGGTGGTATGGATAAACCAGTTAAGGTGACACAAGGGTCTCTGAAAATCATGCTGTTTTATTTATGAAAGAAAATATCTGCTCAGCTAAGCGAAATCTTGGAAAACAATTAAATTTGGTGGCACCTCTACTGATAATGAGCATTCTGTCAACACTGTCATGTAACTCTTATGTATGTCTGAAGACGTCCATCACAAGTAAGATATTTCTGATAGAAGAAAACAGGTTAATGCCCCAATAAGATCTTGTGTGAACACATTTGGGCCTTTCTGCCTCCTTAAGAGTTCAAAACTCTTAAGCCAAAGCATTGTGTCAGGAGAATGAGCCAATCATGGGTTACCCAGGAAGTGATCAGTTTCCACGGGGATCTCTTCAGGCCTCTAGGCTGCTGCGGCCACTTCAGGTCTGCTCTTATTATTGGCATTTTGTCCAAACAGCTGCCCAGTTCTCATGAAAGACCTGTGTTTAACCGGGTAAATTACTTTGATTTTTTTAAAAAAAACAAACCACATTTTTTTCATTTCCTCCAAGTAAGAACAAATTGTGAGGGTAAAATGAGATTATAGATGTGAAAATGGTTTGAGAGTGAAAGTTGAATGCCAACATTATTACAGGGACTACCTTATCAATAATATAGGCCTTACGTGGTTTATCCAGATACTTGTTAAAAAATACAACAGAAGTTATACTTTAGATTTGAAATGTTCATCCCTTCTAATTCACCTTGCAAAAATTCTCCAAGTTAGACAATCTTCAAATAAATCTAAAGATGGATTAAAGCTTAAAACTATAGTAGATGTGGCGAATGTCAAGTTCAAGGTGTCAAACTGGTCCAGGTCTAAAAAAGTTCCAAGGACAACAGACCTATACTGATGTTGTCCCACTGAAAGTTTCAACCTGCATTTAAGAGAAGACAAAAGAAGCTAATCTATTTCCATGTTTATTGCAGAAGGAATTGTCATAGAGAGGTTAAGTCTAACATGAGCTCTCCTGTGCACAAGGGGTCAGAACCAGCGAGAAGACCCAGGCCTGATACCCCCCCACTCAGTCAACATGCACAGGGCCTTCAAAAGTCTGAAGTCTCTCACAATTGTTGTTCCCTCAGCCCTACAATGCCTCCCACCCATCTCCCATCTCTGTACCTTCTCTATTTTCCACATCAAAGACAACACAAGTGTCTTCTTGTAGCACATCCTGGAGTCACCCACCAATACCAACTCCCACAAAAAAATAAGCGAAAGGGACAGGAGAGGTGTCATTTTATGAAAATCTGTTGGGTCCCTTCTCTGGTCTCTTAAGTGCCGTTCTGATTGCTTTAAGACCTGGAGTGCATGTTTGTCTCCGAGGCTGTTACAGACCACGCTGTGTACTGAGACTTGAGCTTTTAAGGTCAGACACTCTGGAGCTGAAGAGACCAACACTTCTCTGTGTTTGAACCATTGGCTGTCTCTGCAGAACAATAAACAAAGCCAAGAAGCCCACTTACAATAGGATCTGAGGTGGTGGATGGCTATGTGCACAGCTGACAGGCGAGTCACGACCATCTTTTATGCTGGATTTATATTGGCTGCTTTGGCTTCTTCATCTTGTACATATTTGGTTTAGAGAATGCAAGGAATTTGCTAGCCGAGCAAGTTTATCCACTCTGTTCTCTAACCAGGCTCTTTTTCACTGAGGTCTGTCTCTGAAAAATTCCCTCAGCCAACTTTGCTGCCAAAGCAGCCCACGGTTCAGTGGAACAGTTTAAACCTGAAACAAATCCTCTCTAAAATCCCAGTGTGCACTGTATGGAAACAGACTTTGAAATAGAGGTACCTGAACTTATCATCAAAACTCACGTGGCAAAGTCCAGAACAACATCATCTTTCTATGTGCACATGACACACGAGAGGAGGAAGCCCACGGGACAGAGTGTTTGCCGAGCACCCAGGAGGTATTATCCTCATTTACTGATGAGAAAACTGAAGATCGCAGAAGTAAAATAACTCGGCCCAAGTTAATATCCTAAGTGGCAGAGCAGGACTTCAAGTCTCATGGTGTAAGACTGATTGTGATACGTTGGTATAGTCCTTTTATCCCAACAAGGTGACCAACTATGCAATTAAAAATCATTAAAGTAGGGCTTCCCTGGTGGCGCAGTGGTTGAGAGTCCGCCTGCCGATGCAGGGGACGCGGGTTCGTGCCCCGGTCCGGGAGGATCCCACGTGCCGCGGAGCGGCTGGGCCCGTGAGCCAT
>NC_041231.1:100179986-100222788 GCF_002837175.3 Physeter macrocephalus
GTCCGGAGCCTGTGCTCCGCAACGGGAGAGGCCACGACAGTGAGAGGCCCGCGTACCGCAAAAAAAAAAAAAAAAAAATCATTAAAGTATAGACTATTAAAGACCATTATGCATTGAGCTGGAACACAAATTTATGAAGAATACATAAATCAAGGTCCAGATTAATGATTTGCCAAAATCACAAAATTAATGTGGTTTTCTGATTTGTAAATAACCCCTGAACACTGTTTCTTAACCTTCTTTGGAAAATTAGTGATAACATGGAAACTCTTGGTTTTTCTTGTATTTAATTTCCTCACGTGTATTTTTATCCGAAAAAAATAAAATGAATGTATCTTACGGAAATGAGTCCAGAAGTACAGACTGATTTAATTCGGGTTGGTTCATAGATAAGAATGGCCAAGACAAAAGCAAGGGAAAAATAAAATAGAACTACTGCACCATCTAGTGATGAAACTCTTTCTTTGCCAGAAAACCACCTAATGCAATTCCATTTTGCAGTTCAATCCCCAGAACCCTGAGCCTGAAGAATACTCATAAAATTGGCCAAAAGAAAAATGTCTGATAACAATGAATAATGGAAAATTAAAAGCAGATAAACAGGAATACTGAAATGGGACAGACTCTTCTGTTAAGATTCTATTGGAAGCTGGAGGTGAACCCTAATTCTGCTCCTCAAAGATCTGCCATAGATCCTGTTTACTTTTTTCTTTGTACCCTAAAACTTTAGGTACCATTTTATGAATTAACAAGCGTTCAACTTCAAAACATAGATGACGTTAAGTGTCCATTTGATAAGTCTGAGATATTCTTCCTCCACAAGAACTCATTTCCATCAGAAAGCAAGCTCGATGTAAGAACTGAGCATTTTTCTTCTAGATTACCTTTCCCTCTGGTCTTGTTCTAAACAGGTGGCAATAAATCTGAAATTCAATGCTTGCTTTCAATGCTCAGTCAATATCAAAATACCCAAAGATAGCTTTCCTGTTACAAATACTATAAAAATATTACTTCAAGAGCCAAAAAGAATAAAATCAAAGGAGAAAATTTCTTTTTAATCTCAAGATTTATATTTTGTTCAAGAACTCTTTAAGACTCATGGTCAGGAAGGAAATATATTTAATAACTTTATAATTCTTACAGTTGAATGAAGAAGTTACCTAGAAAAAAGAAAATACATTTCAATTTAGTAATTACATGAAATATGTCAGCATGTGTGAAAAAAATGTTTACTTCCACTTTCCTTGCACAATTTTTAAAGTTAAGCAAGTTTTTATTCCAGCAGGGTTTGTAACGATTTCAGTGACTGGCTCTGTTGGCCCCAATCTCCTCTCAGGCAGGAGAATTAGTGGAAGCTAGTTGGGTACCTTGTACCTTCCCTTAGGAATCCCTAACAAAAATTCAAAATATGCATAGCTTTGGCAATACAAATTCTGAGTTGATAATTTTGCAAATCCCCATAATGCTATCTGGTCTTTGTCAAAAATGAGATCTTATCTCATTGTAAGAGCTCCCAGAATACTATATAGAAACCAACATAGCACGGTGGGGAAAAAACATAGGTAAGAGTAAGGAAACCCCAGTTGAGCGTTATTAGCTGTGTGACCTTGAGAAGTTCATCACGTTCTCTGAACCTCAAATGCTTCATTAGTAAAGTGAAGGATCCCCTTCATAATTCTTAGTAATTTCTTTAACCTAAAGGTTACCATAAGTGTTAAAGAATGCTTATGAGATGTCTAACAGATACTAAGCACTCAATAAAGGGTAGTCATTTATTAATAAACGTGACAGTAGGCTCTTTAAAAAAGTAATTCTTAGAAGTAGATGCTTATGTGGCCTAGCACTGGTCCTTGGTAAAACTATGAACTAGGCCAAGTTTGTCTTTTTTTTTTTTTTTTTTTTTTTTTTTGCGGTACGCGGGCCTCGGGATCTTCCCGGACCGGGACACGAACCCGCGTCCCCTGCATCGGCAGGCGGACTCTCAACCACTGCGCCACCAGGGAAGCCCCAAGTTTGTCTTTTAAACTCCTTGCTCACCTTTTCAATGCTACCTTCCAAATCCAGTGTAAAGCTGGCCCAGAAAACCTGACAACAGGGTAAGAGGAAACACTCGAGTCTACAGTGAATGAGTTAAAAAGATATGTCGTAAAGAATCAAACACCCCATAAAGCTTTTGAAGACAGGTTTATTTATATATAAGCGCATGAAACTGAATACAGAAACTTTATTAAAATACTGTATAATACAAATTTTTAATCCAATAAATTCTGTGTAATGACATTTAAGTGCTGGATTCACTTTTAACAGTTGTTTTGTGTGTATCAGTAAAGAGTTCACCCTGTATATTACAAAGAGGAGAGACACATGTGGACCTCAGAAATGGTCCTGAGATTAGACAGTGGATGAGGTTAATTGTGCATCTTTTCTTTAAAGCAATGAATTGGAATCTAGATCTTGTCTTTGCAGACCAACTCTGTATAATCAAAAATAACTTGCATATATTTATTGCTGCCCTTTGAAGGAAATGAGTGGTGAAAAATAATTTAAAATAAAGATCAACATTTCTATGCTTACCACAATTAAAATAATTAAAATTCACTGCAAAATTTGTGTTATCCAGGAAATTACGCTATATACACAATGAGATTTGTACATGAATTGGAAATAAAAAATTGCTTATATAAAATTAAAAATCAATAGTATACAATATTTACAGCTTGTTAGGTATTATAAATAAACATACTTTTTAAATAACCCTTCAAAATTAAACTGTATTATGTAAACATGCAGTACACATACTCATACAGTGTGGTTTATAGTCTTAACAGAAGGGGGAAAACCGTGTTCACATAATGTAGGATACTTCATCACATACGCCTTTGTTTTTATGCGTTACCCCTCCAAGGTTTCTTCTTCCTGTCTTTAAGCTTCACAGTACGTTAAGTGTTTCTACAGTAAAAAAAAAAAAAAAAAATCCCTGATGGTAAACGTATTCCTAAAAGTTACATGAAGTGTCTGCCCTTGTACTACAATATAAAGCTCACACTGTTCACGCTAGACTCTCTAATTTACAACAAAACCAAATTTTAAAATTCCACATTTGTCTTGACATTTTCTCTCATTTCAAACTTACTTGGAAAAAGAAAAAACAGACAGACACGACATCATGAAAATGTAACGAAAGCAGTTGTCATCTGTCACAGTCAATGGTGCAATAACTGATTTTTACTAAACCACAAGGACCTAATTCGATTACACCGCTCCTCAGCTCCGAGCCCCCAGCAATAGGTGTACCAGTCCCGAATCCTGCTCAATTCACTTGGCAAAAGTATCTTAACTTCCAAGGCACTAAGGCATCATTTAGCTTTTAAAAACTGCACTGTGGTTTACTAAATGATTCATCAGTGGTCTGAGAGTTTACACAATTTGAAAGTGAGTTTTTAATACCTATCAGGTAAACTATATTTTTTGCTGTGTGAATAAAAACATTTTCGTTGATTAACTTTAAGATAAAGTTGATCCCCTCGTTCTAGAATGACTACAGTTGGGAGTTAATACTTTACGGTAGGATCCTGTGAATTTTACCTAGTTGTATGACTGAAATGAAAAATACTGTGGAATTTTATATTGTTCATCTAAATGGCAGAGCTCGTGTGTGCGCGTGTGTTTGAGAGACGTACAGAACTTTAAAAATTCCTCCATCATAAATGCATCCGATATCACAAATACCAAGAAAGTGTCAACAGTTAGACTACCAACTCATCCAGTATTAAAGTAAATCATTTTTGCTTACTTTTCAAACAAGTGCCTCTATTTTGCCTTCTATGGAGAAAACTTTAAAATGTTCCTTCCCAAAGATACTCAGTGATGATGTATAAATACTTTAATTTAAAAACAAAGGAAACTTTTCACCACCAACAGTACTGTCATCATTCATTTATACAGGGCTATAAAAAATGATGCTTTTTAGAAATTATCAATATGTAATATGTTTAGGAGAAAACGTGTTATAGTTATGGTGATTATGCATTATAGTTCCTCTTCCTATATATTTATGTAACACTGCTTTCCAGTTTCAGTTACATACATAAATACAGTTCCCAAATGGGGACAGTCATGTCACCACTGAGGGGAGGTACATACGGGCACAGGATATAATTTAAAAAAACATGTAGGCGGTCCATGCTCTCTTGACTTGCTTATAGTATTTAATTTTCAGCAAGATTATAGCTGCATAACCAGAAGGTGTTAAGAACATGCTCTTCTAAACCAGCACTTTTGAGTCTATCAACAAACTGTACATATGTTTAAACTTTACCATATGACATCTGTATGGAAGGGGGAGGAATATCTTTAAGAAGCTGCTAAATTAGTTCTCAAAATCAAGAAAGGCTTATTCCATAAGTTCAACATATGTGCAATGAATGTAAAGAATGTGAAAATGAGTCCCCTAAGCTCAGGGGAGATGGTTACAGTTCATAGGTTAGTGCTCTCAGAAATCTGGGTGTTTCCACTAATCTAATAATGTATTAACTGGTATATCTCCACATTTACTGAAAATACCTTATATATTAAGCATTACTTCCTCTAAACAAATTCATAGATACATTTTTAGATAACTACTTCAGCAACCTCCTCAAAAACATTGCATTGCCTACACTGAACAGACATCCTTAAGTTAGTAGGCAAACCTACCACCACACGCACAAAAATGTAGTATGATTTCAAAATGCTTTGTGTTAAGTTTAGTCTCACATATAAAGAAACACTGCATTTTGCAAACATGCACTAAATGTACTCATACAGTGTAGTTTCTAGTCTTAACAGAGGGGGAAAACTGTTCACGTAACACAGGGTGCTTCATCCAGTGTGTCTGTGTTTTTGTGCCTTTTACCCCTCCAACATTTCTTCCTGTCTTTAAACTTCCCTCTGCTATAAATGCTACCACATGTTAGAAAAAGTTTATCAGTTTTTAATCAAATAATGTCCTTTTTATGCTGTAGAGTCTTCCTCCACGATGTTATAAAAAGGACAGGAAGATAAGGGAAATTACTAGTCAATTTTAATTAACCACTGAGATTCTCACACGATTATTAAAAGAAACAACCATTTACCCAGTTACCCAAGTGTTGCCAAACTTCTCTGCAATCTAGGTCACTAGAATTTCTTCAGTAACTTTCCACATTCTTCCATCTTAAAAACAAATGGCAACTCTTTGAAGAGTTCTGATTAAGACTTTCTGAGAGAAACATTTGTAATAGTGAGAGTGAAGTAGTTTGAGAACATTTCAGAAAGTCCTCTTAACATCTTGTTACTTCTTGAATTATAAAATGGACATAAATTAAAAATAAAAGTATTTCCTTTTAAGTTAAAAACAAACAAACAACAAGTAGGGCTTAAGCACCTTTGGTCCACGGAAGGAGGGACGTGGCAGACACCGCAGCCCAGTTCTGTTCTCGCCCCGCACGGTGAAGCCACAGGCTGGGGCGGCGAGAGGTACACAGAGGGAGGGGACACCTCTCCACCCCGAAAGCAAGGAGAGTAAGTTGCATGTAGTGGAGATTCAATGAATATTGGCTGAGTAAATCCAAAAGAAGCAAGCAGGATAAGGTAAGGGCTAAATCCCGGCTACTTCTCCCTTTTCCTGTTTTAACATTTAACATTTCCATCGCCACCAATTCCCAAAAGTGCTCTTAGAAAACTATCTGCTGATTTAAAAAATAAAGAGGTGGAGAGGAGAAGCAACATTATAAGAGAATTTTTTTAGTTTCCGTTGTAAAATATATGTAGGGAAAATGTAGAAATGGAAGAAAACAGTTGAATCTTACAAAACAATATATTCAATTGGTATTGCAAAGTGTATTTAAAAAAAAATTATAATGACTATTGATCATTTACTGTTAAATACTGAGTCGTCTCTTAATATCCATAGCGGATTGATTCCAGGACCCGCATGGATACCAAAATTCGAGGATGCTTATAGAAAATGGCCATTATAGAAAATGGTGTTAGTATTTGCATATAACCTATGCATATTCTCCCATATACTTTAAATCATCTATTGATTACTTATAATACCTTATACAATGTAAATGCTATGTAAATGGTGTAAACAGTGTAAATGCTATGTGAATAGTTGCCTGTGTGGGGCAAATTTACGTTTTGCTTTTTGGAACTTTCTGGAAATTTTTTCTGAATATTTCAATCCAAGGTTGGTTGAATCCCTTTATGCGGAACCGCAGATATGGAGAGTTGACTGTACTGCTTCGCCATCATAAACAAAAAGTCAACAAGTGGGAGGGCCTGGATTCAAATCTATGTCACGGTATTCCATTTGGTTAATAAACTGAGAAAAATCAGAATTGGGGGAAAAAACAGGACTTAAGCTCTCAGCTAGAAGCAAGATATTCTCCCAACTGTTTGAGGATTTAAATCATCTTGGTAGCTCTTGGGGACTCAAGGGCGGGAACCCCATCTTGGTCATCCTTGTACTTCCTACAGAAAATACCAGGTTCAGCACTTTGTACATAGTAGATCCACCAAAAATGTTTACAAAATTGAATTTGTTGGCGTGTAAGTGCCAGCTTGGGCACATTGACGTGGCAGCCCCACTCTCCTCATCTTAATCAGAGGTTTTGTCTAAAGATGTTTTCCAAGAACATTTTAAAAACTACTCCTGTTCCTTACATCACAAATATATGATACACAGGGCAGCTCATTTCTTTATTTCTCACTTAAAGTACAAACAAAACCCTCACATTTTGGGGGGGGCAGTAGAAATGTATGCTGCAAATACTAAGAAAGTACATTGGGTTACAAACTATAACACTGTTCAGTAAACACTAAGATCTAAAGTAAGAATAGGGCTTCCCTGGTGGCGCAGTGGTTGGGAGTCCGCCTGCCGATGCAGGGGGCGCGGGTTCGTGCCCCAGTCTGGGAGAATCCCACGTGCCGCGGAGCGGCTGGGCCTGTGGGCCATGGCCGCTGAGCCTGCGGGTCCGGAGCCTGTGCTCCGCAACGGGAGAGGCCACAGCGGTGAGAGGCCCGTGTACCACCAGAAAAAAAAAAAAAGTAAGAATAATTAACCTGCAAACACTGAATATGGCCACCATTTAGGACTCTCCTTATGTTAACTCCCTGTGTTAACTAATGAATAATTAGTTTGGGCATACAGGAGTCTCTTCTCTGAGGAACTGATTTCACTGTCAGCAATATTTTATTAAGCATTTTTTAAAATAACGAAGTGGAAACTGCAGAGGATTTTCCCCTTCCCTCCTTCATTTTTCACAAAGAAAATTTACTGCTAAATCACATGTAAATTTTAAGAAGATTTAACCCAAATACATCAATAAGGGCTTTTGTCACATCACAAACAAGGATCTCTAGCACTATTAACCAAGAAAACTTTCCCCAAATTCAAAAATCTCAAAGTTCCTTAAACCTATTTAAAAGATCATTCAACTGAGCAAACGTATCAAATTCTCCACGATAATGTCAAAGCGTTCATTGAACAAAAGCTTTCCAATTAGACTGTATTCATATATATAGCAGCTTTATATATATATATGTGTATATAATGATATATATGTGTATGTAGATATATATCATTAAATGTTTCTTGTCTCTATAGGAAAACCAATAACATTTTAAAAATCTCATCACAGAAACAGCTATTAAGACATTTCATCAATTCACACTATCAACTGCATTTCAAAACATCGAAATAGTAACAGTTGCACAAAATCCCAATGGAAGCAACTAAAAACAACAAAGAAACCAAAAACTCCCCCCAAAGTTAAAAGCACACACACACCCACGCACCCACACACACACGCCTCATAACGTAAAGCAACCTGATAATGAGATAACTGCAGGACACTCTACCAACGGATCCACCTTCTCATACTTCCATTCTAGAGCAGAAACAGCAGTTTCATTCTCTTTGGTCCATGCAGCCATACACTTAATGTGTCCAAGTTATTTTCTGGCTAATTTCAGATTCTGAACCATGTGTTCCATGTTACCTTACCGTGGTAACTTTCTGAAACATAAAATAACCATGTGTTAAAATAAATATTCATTTCTATAGATCTCAAACCATTTCAACATGTTACTGGTAATTCCTCCCAAAGAATATGAACACTTTAAATTATTGACCAAATAATTTAAAGAATTTAAAGAATAACCAAAGTAAAGGAAGAACACAATTCAAGTCTAACAGAAAAGGAAAAATCAAATTGACTTGGAAGATTTAGGCCTAAATTTAATTTAGGAAAATGTCAGGACTATAAAGAACACATGAAAACAATTTCAGACTTGAACATAATAAAAAGAATCAATTTTTAGATTTACTTTAAAGATCTCTAAGAATGCATAGTTGCTTCTTGGGTTTTTTAAAAACAAACTTCCAAGCCAGTGTTACTCAACTCCCCCACCGCCCCAAACTGGCTTCCATACGGGTAAAATACCCCCAACTCCTCATCGGTGAGTTGTTGATACTATTCAGCTTTTTGGTGGAGAAAAGGTGCCGTGGGTAACAAAGGTCTTATATTTGAATGGAACCTAATAGAAACTTATGTTTTTCCAAATTAGATTACAAAACAGTGAGGCTAGAGTATGCAGATTATTTTTTGGATTGTCCTTAACTTCCTATTTTCTGCAGTTGGCTCTTCCTTTGAGTTAGCATATATATAATTGTACCTGGTATTAAAAAAATCTCAGTAGGAGACAAATTCCACCAGGTTTTGTGTTGCCCTTACTTCTTGTACTCTTAAATACAATTCCATATTGCCAGAACCTCTTAAAACCTCTAAGGATTTTTTCATTCTAATAAATGTCATCACAGATTCTAGTAAACTTAAATAACAGCATAAAACAAGAGCTGAACAACTGAAATGAATAACTCAAATATGCATTCAATACTGTATTGATATGCTGAGATTTGTTGCCAAATTTTATAATTATTTACTATACTCCCCAATTTTTACTTAGAGAAATTATGATGCTACCACATACCCCAAGTAAGATAGTTTATTACTCACTCTTCCTATATGTTTCTTATCTACAAATGAGGCTTCTTGTTTTCATAGCCTAATTTAGGCCACTCTTTAAATATAGTTAATACTCCAGAATGAAAGACTGCTTATGTTTTGTCAAAAATCAAGATATATGCAACAAGTAATGTAATCCCACTGAGATACTAGTTGTAAAGATGTTTTCTCCATGAGATACATGGCAAAAACTTTCCTTAGAAGGGTCAAGAATGCAACGTGCATTTCAGATTTCTTACAAAATTTATAAGAAAATTTTCAAATTACACTTTTGTGACACACAAGCTACAATCAATGTGTATGACCCATAAAGTTTTTTAATTCATATCAAGAGAATGTTTATGTATGAGGGAAACGATTAAAAGAGTGTTACTTAAGTGAGTGAAAAGGATGCACCCTATAGATCTACTTTGAGTCCTTAAAAGAGTTCAGCAGTTTTCCATTAAGTATTATTTTTCACGTAAAGTAAATAACAATAATGCCTAATTTATATGAAAGCCCTAAATCCCAGAAACGTTCAGCATTAAAAATCAAATAATTTGTCTCATATTAAATGATTCGGTATTCAGCACTCATACGGGATTTAGCATTACAAAACAAAAATCTCACTACACCACCTGAATTCATGTCAAATATGTTCACAGCACTCATCTACATCTACACTTGCAAATTTCACATGATCAATGTTAAAAAAAGAAAAGAGTTTGGCACATATGTCAATTCTTCAAAACGTCCCTGTAACTTAACACAACACTGTTAAGAACGATGATTCAACGCCAGTGTTAACCTGATTGGCAGCTAAACAAGGTGCTTTTTCTTGTAGCTTCACGTAGTGTCATGCGCCTTGCCTGGGACGGAGGCACGTAAGGTGCAGTGCGGTAGTGCAATCACTTGAACACCAGAGGGCAATCTTCCCACACAGCTCAAGGCCTTATGTTTTGACCTGCTCCTTCCACATTCTTGTACAATTTCATTCCCACTTGTTAACAATGCCATTTTCAGAGAATCTGTACATCTGCTTCCTTATGTGAAGTAAGACATGCCCACAGAAACCTCAGAGTGTGGCGAGAATCCTGGAAAAGGAGATGATTAATGTCAGTACGGTCTGTCCAACGCCCCACACCAGTGCTTCCAAGGGGGCCATGTTCTTCCCTGCCACTCTGTAAATGCCGGCAACTGCTGCACCTAGATGAGAAAGAGGGAGAGAGAAATAGCACCTCATTCACTCTGAGACACGCTACATGGCTGTAACTTAAGATCTCTTTTCATTTGAGCCAAACAGTGAGTCATCAATCATTCTCATTTTATAATTTTCTATGAAAGAGTTTCCATGTGATTGGTAAAAGTTACTCTACCATACCACATTTACCCGCAAAATTGAATAACAGGCTTTTCTATGCAACTGCAAAATACATATTTATGGTATATGCTGCTTACTTGACATAAAATATGTTCATAAAAAATGAGTAATTCATTATTGTAATCTCTCAGCTGGGTGTTAAATCGGCCAGACCTCATCAGCACTTTTATAAACATATGACACAATATACTGGTAATTATAAATAATAATGCAGAAAACCGTACAATTTAACATAATTTCTAAATTATTCAAGAAAAAAGTTAATATTAAAGGAATTTTAATTTCAGTAAAATGAATTAATTCTTAAATGTCACATAAAATATCAGAATTTTGACTAATGTACTTCACAATCTACCATATAAAATGGTTTAAGTGTTTTAATAAAGCATACAACTGTAAAGTTATTTGGAGACGAGTATCTTGACATCTAATAAAAGTGGAATATGAACCTGACATCCATCTGTTCTAGGAAAATTTTTTAGATAACATGCGTTTCTGAGAATGAGAGAATCTCAGGAGCTTCAGAGCCCCGAGGCTCGGTTCAACACTTCATCTTATTGCTATAGTATGTATAATGATGTGGCATCTAAGAGGCTGATTTTAAAAGTACATTCAGAAATCATAAAAGGAGGAAACATTTAAACTATGGTTATGCCCTCTCACAGGTTGAGATGGCCTTACAACTTTTCTCTAGAAAAAACTGTCTATGTATCCTAGAACGATCAAACAAAAAGAACAGAAATAAATTATGTGAAGACACTGAATTATAATTATTTGAGATAGAAATTCTACTCATAAAAATTAGCTAAGAATTAACTCCATAGTTCATTTAAATTCAAAATATTATATTCCTCTATAGAAGATACAAATAGGAAAAGCAAATTATTAATTTAAGCCAAGGGCTTTCATATACATATTTTAAAGAAGGAAATTAAAATATATAGTGTATTTACAGCATACTATGTATCTTGACAGGAACTTTATCATCTTAAATATCATACCACTCCTGAGTATTATTACTTAATTTAAAGATGAAAAAAACAGAGGTTCAGAGAGTTTCAATTACTAGCCCAAGGAAATATAGTAAGTACAGAGCTGGAATTTCAATCCAGGTTAGTCAGGCTATAAATTTCCAAATCATTCTATCATTTCAAATTTACACCAAGTGAAAAAGAGAATAAGGAATTCAGAAAATAATAAAGTAACTGATAATTATCTCAATACTAAATAAAACTCCTAGTAGCACCAACATTTACTTAATCAAGTAATAAACTTCACTAGTATAATTAGTCATATCCTCAAATTTTAGAATTGGATAACATTCTGAAAATATTTTAAAGACCTTAGCCTTCTTTGTTATCAGAAATTATGTTAAAATAAACCTGAGAAATACTGTCTTTACTTTGGGTTCACCCTAGATTTCCATGACTATCTTCAATTTTAAAAACCACAATTTGGCCTCCATTTCTCCAGCACTAAATTTTCAAAAATGATCCAAAAGGTGAAAAACATAGCAATTACTAGCTCAGGCTGCCTGGGAAGTGCCAATTTGTTAATTCAAACATCTCATGCTTATATAAAGTTAAGAGCATGGATTTTGGAGCTAGACCTGTGGGTTAAAATCCAAGCTCCACTAATTAGTAGCTGTGTTACACTGAGCAGTCACTTAACCTCCCTGTGCCTTATTTCTTCAACTGTAAAATGGGTGGGTTTGAAGATAATACTTGGAAAGTGCTTAAAATAGTGTCTGGTCCCAGTATGTACTCCAAATTTTGGTTAGTAGTTGTTGCAGTAGTAAATGATAAAGGAATTTCCAATCAGTGATTCATCATTCAATAAATGGTGTGGAACAACTGATAGCCACTTGGAAGAAATAAATTTAGGTCCCTACTTCACACCACTCCCCAGAGTAAATTCAGATGGGTTAAAAAACTAGATGTTAAAAGCAAATAAATAAAATGAATTTCACTTTGGAAGGCTTGCTGTCTGAGGAATAACTTACAAAACCACAAATAACCCACTTTTCTTTATACTCTTTCAAGAAACAGAGGATAAGATCTTCAACCCTATAATGTAAGGGGAGAAAAACCACTGTAAAACTCCAGAGTTTCCAAAATCAAGAGAGATATTTATAGTGTTATACAGAAAATAAAACGAACTACGGTTTTCCTCCCAGCAGATAATCAGGAACCAATTTGTAAGTTTGTAAGTTACAACTTCCCTTCAAAAGAAGATTTACACTAGCTCCCATTGCTCTGTATCATTTCACAACCCAGAAGCACTAGTCAGAAAAGACTGTTCCAGTGGAACTCTTAATCGAAAAGATCTGAAAGAAAACAATTTTGTGTGCCTATTAAATGATTCTGGAAACACTGCTATTAAATATTGAGCAGATATGAAGGAGTATTTATAAAATACATGTAGACTGTTACACACACACACACAATTCCCAAGTACCACCATCCGACTGAAGAAAGGAACATTACTATTTCGTTTGAGGTTCCAGTGGACTCTCCTCAATCACATCCCATCCCCTCCCGAATTTGGTTTTTATCCTTTGCTTTTCTTCAGCTTTACCACCTGCCTATATCCTAAGATATCTATTATCTAGTTTTTTAAATAAATGAATTTTATATAAATTGATACCGTAAGTATTTTGGAATTTTTGGCTCAATGTTATATTCAGAAGATTATCCATCTTGTTGTATACAGCAGTAATTGATACATTTCCACTGTTGTATAGAATTCCAAGTATGAATATACCACAACTTATGTATCCATTCTACTGTGGATGACATTGTTTCTAGTCCTTAACAATGACAAACCCTGCTTCTGTGAACATCCGTGTAACATGACCTCTGGCACACATACGCAATCAGGAGTTTCTCTGCAACGCGGGTAAAAGTAGAATTGCTCAGTCCTATGTTATGGGCATTTTCAACTTTACTAGGTAATGCCAACTTGTTTTCCAAAGTAATTGTACCAATTTATATCCCAGTTACTCCATATCCTCAGAAGCAGTTGATAGCTTTAAATAATTTTTTTTGGCAATCTGGCAGGTAAAGAGATGTTATCTCTGCAATCAATTTGGGTTTCCCTGATTTTTAATGTCATTGAGCTTTTCCTCACATATTCTTCACATTTGGCTATTAGGGTTTCTACTTCTATGAAATGTTTGTCAAATCTTTTGTCCATTTTTCTGTTGGATTGTCATTTTCTTATTTGATTCATAGGGCTTTTTAAAATATAGTTTGGATACTAATCTTTTTACATTTATATAAGCTAACAAATGTCTTCCTCCAATTTGTGCTTTAGTTTTCACTCCTGTTAAGATGTATTTTGCTGAACAACAGCCAGTTGAAAGAGTACAAATATTGTGATCCTTATTTTCTTGGTGAAGTGTATGCAAGAATGAAGAAGGCAGAAGTGTAACAGGGTGCCTGAAATAAATGAAGCATGTTTGGAACTGCCACTGTGAACAACAGCAGAAGGTATCAACGAGAAATATGCAAAGATCCCAAAAGTGTTAAGGGGCTAGAGAAGACTGGCATAGCAAAGATGAAGTGGAGAAAGCAATTCTGCTGAGCTGAGCTGAAGGTAAATAAAGATATAAACTTGCAAGGACAAGGGTGACTAGGAGAAGAGTCACCAGTGGACAGAGATGTCAATATAGGGCAACATAAAGTGTCTGCAGAGAGGTGGACCACTGAAAAGTGATTTGATCTGCCCTCCACATTCCTGAGAGAACGCAAATATAAAGGTTAAGGCAGATTTGGTTCTAATGGTGTTGATTCCCAGTTTGTGTAATCAGATCAGGGGTCAGCAAACTATGATCCAGAGGTCCAGTCTGACTCACCACCTGTTTTTGTACAGCATGTGAGCTAAGAATGGTTTTTCCATTTTTAAATGGTTTTAAAAAAAATCAAAAAAATAATATTTCACGACACATGAAAATTATATGAAATTCAAACTTTAGTGTCCATAAATAATGTTTTATTGGCATACAGCCATAGTCATTTCTGATACTGAACTCTCTTTGCATTCCTAGGATAACATTCTTAAAGTAAATGAACCTACACTTTTCCATCCTTCTGCAGTCTTCATCTTGTTTAGCAACAAGATTACTTTGATCCAGCAATATGCTGCGCACAGTTTTTAATCTTCCCATTTCCTGCAATAATTTGGAAAAAATAGGAACTGTTCCCTGAAAGTTTGGTAGAACTCATCTGAGTCTGGACTTCTTTTGGGAGGAGGGGTCTTCAACATTTCAATTGTTTAAAAATACTTATTGTATTATTCATATTTTCTATTTCTTCTTATGCCAATTTTAGCAACTTATATTTAGGAATATATAGCTGTTTACAAAACTGTCATTTTTATAATTCTTTATTCTACCTTTATTATTGAGTCTGTGTTATTTCTTCTGTGTTGTTCCATATTTTACTTTTCTGTCTTAACTATTTTAGAGTTACAGAAGCAATCTATTCACCTTATTATCTTTCCAGAAAACCAGTTTTTTGCTTTGTTATTAATCTCTCATAAACTCAACTTAAAAAACTTAAATGCATTTCTCTATAAATAAAAAATATATATATATAATAAAACTAAACAATGTTAATTTAAAAAGATACCATGCACAACAACCATAACATAATAAGAGTTTAGGAATTAACTTAATCAAAATATACAACCCTCCTATTGAAAAAAACACTTTTAAACTCTAACAAAAGACATAGAAAATGATCTGAACAAATGGAGATATATTACATGTTCCTGGGTGGGATTTAATTTAATATGTCAATTCTTCCCAAATTAACCTCTACAATCATTTAAATCCCCATAAAAATTACAGTTATACTTTTTGAGGAACTCAGTAGACATATTCTAAAATTTATATGAAAGAATAAAGGTCCATAAATGGTTATGTTAACTTTGAGAAAGAAATGAGAGGGACCAGCCCTACCAGATATTAAGAAATACTACAAAACAATAGAGACAAAAAAATGAGGCCTTGCTGCAAGAACAGATAAAAAGACTAACAAACCAGAACAGAATTTGAAGGCAGGTCCATGTTCCTTGAGAACACAGTACACAAAAAAAGATAAATCAATGGATAGATTATTTTAGTGGTGTGGTAAAAAATTGACTTACTACGTGGGAGGAAAAAAAATACACCTGGAATCCTATCTAGTTCCAAACACAAAGATAGACTCTAGACCAGAAGGCAAATTATGACCTGAATGTCAGACATCTGTTTTTGTAAATAAAGTTTTATTGGAAAAAGCCATGCCTATTCATTTACCAATGTCTATGGCTGCTTTTATGCCCTAATGGCAGAGCAGAATAGTAGTGACACAGACTCTGTGGCCTGCAACGTTTAAAATAGTTACTATCTGGCCTTTTAAGAAAATGTTTGCTCAGTCCTGCTCTAGATAAATTAAAGACTTTAATACAAAGGTAAAACTATAAAATTAACAAAAGAAAATATATCAGAATATCTTTTGACCTTGGTGTGGAGAACTTCTTAAATAAAATTCTAAATTATAAACCATAGGCAAAAAGACTCTTTAAGCTGATTATACAGAATAAGGATTTCTGCTCAATAAACAACATCATGGATGAAGGTACTGATAAAAGACAGAGAAGTTATTTGCAAAGTTCAAACCCAATAAGACACCAATACATCTAAGAAACATCTATCATTTAATAAAAAACAAGAACCCCAAAAGAAAAGCACAGAATTTAAAGAAGCAATTTGTAGGAGAAGAAATCTAAATATATGATAAGAATAGAAAGAGATGTTCAAATTCATTAGTAATCCGAGAAATGCAAATTAAACCAACAAAGAGGTGTCTCTTTAGCCCTCAGACTCGCTAAAATTAGACAGCAATACAATGCCAAGCAATGGCATTACAGAGAAACCCATTTCCTCCCAATTCTGGTATTAACTATCAGTACTAACTAAAATGAAAAATCACTCTATTCTGGAAATAAAAACCTAAGAGGTAGTAAAATATAATAGATATGTATCTATATTCAGCCAGCCATCATTTGCTGAACTGAATATACAGCTATGATTGTGCTAGCACTCACAAAATACATGAAGAAAATAAATGCAGTTAAATATTCACATTGGCTAGTTTTCTTAATTCACGTGTTTGCAGGTCAAAAAATTAGCCAGAAGAAATATATATATATATATATATATTTTTTTTTTTTTTTTTTTTTTCCCCTGGGTTCATGTGAGGTTAAGGGAGCAAAGCTATCCCCAGGATCTCTGAGTTTTACCCACCTAAACTCTTCATCACTCAATCTCTTTCTCCAGCTCCCTATCCCACCAACGCTACATAAATACTGACACCTACTGTGTCAGCTAGGTATTCATGTTTTTTTTTTTTTTTTTTTTTTGCGGTACGCGGGCCTCTCACTGCTGTGGCCTCTCCCGTTGCGGAGCACAGGCTCCGGACGCGCAGGCTCAGCGGCCATGGCTCACGGGCCCAGCCGCTCCGCGGCATGTGGGATCCTCCCGGACCGGGGCACGAACCCATGTCCCCTGCATCGGCAGGCGGACTCTCAACCACTGCGCCACCAGGGAAGCTCTATATGTTTTATTGCTAACCTGGATACAAATTTTTACTTGAAATAGTGTCAGACATATTTGTAAGGTTTTTTAAATATAACACTGCAGTTTCCAAAATCATTAGCTTATTTCATTCTTAACTGAATTGAAAGCAGGTAATATATACATACACATCATTAGGGAAGTAGAATCATGTTCTCTTTAAAATTTCACAATAATTTACAGCAATAAACACACATATAATACACATACTACTTTTGACTTTGGAACAAGCTGTTCCTTCTTCCTTCCTCCTCTGTTTACGGTTCCACAATTATAGCAGTGGCCCACATCAAGAGCATCAGCAGTCCCTTTCATGTCTCTTTGTATGCCACCACAGTGAATAACAACTAATTTGGATTTTTCCCTTTGCCATAGTCCTGACACCAACTCCTTTTCCAACCCACTGCCACTAGTCTAGTTCAGATCTACCCTCAAATTCAGATCACAGTTAATGCCTCAACTCCTTTTCTTTCCCCCTTTTCCTCCCTTCTTCCCTCCCCCCACTTTCTTCCTTCCTTTCCTCTGTGCTTCCTCCCTCACTACATCCATCTATCCAACCAGTATTTTCTGAGTATCTGTTCCATTCCAGGTACTGTTTTATTGTTGGAGATTCAGCAGTGATGAAGACAGACAAAGTCCCTGCCCTTTCAGAGTTTCTTCTTGGTTCTTTCTTCACATATATTCTACATTCAGCCATAAAATAAATTTTCCTATTGAATTGCTTTGCCCCTCTCCAACCCCATTCTAAAATATCTAATTGTTTTCCATGACCCACAGAATAAAGTCCAGACTCTGGCTGGCCGCCCAAGATCCTTGAGGATCTGGCTCTTTCCAGTTGAATTTCCTACTACTCCACTCTGCACATTTGGTGCTTCAGCTAAATCTGATTGCTTGTTTTAAACTCTACCTATGGCAAAATGAATGAAGTACCATATGAGAAATTTACAGGTTGAATGCAGCAACAACGAAAACCTAACGCAAGATAACACACAAAAACCAAATAGTAAATGAAGACAGGATGAGAAAACAGACTACTCCCTATTTCCCACAACTATTTTATGACTGTCTTATTTGTGCCACAGGACAAACCCAGAGACATGGGAACAGGGCTCCCCCCTCAAGGCAAGGCATGCTGACCACTCCGGGAAAAGGTGACTGTGGGACACAGGAGGGAGGCCTTGGAGCCGCAGAAGAAAAGGACCTCCGCTCATCTCTGGGGCTAAGAACGAACTTAGAAAGGAAGAAGCCCTCGGTGGCGAGTCCTGCAGCAGATCCAGCAGCGACAGCCAGCTACCCTAGCCGCCCAGAAGCCGGCCAGAGTGAACGGCAACAGGAGCTCTGCTGTTCGCCTGCAGTGACGAGACCAAGCAGCAAAGCGAAGCACCAGTGTCCAGCAGAACCACACGAAGGAAGGGGCTGAGGCCCCTCCAGGCTCAACAGGATGCATCGAAGTCCTGGCTCAGCCAGCACAGCAGAACCCCAGGCTGGAGCTGGGGCCTAAGTACAGCGCTAAGAGGAGAAGGTCAGAGGCAGTGAACCTGAGGACTGCACGACATGCACATGAGGCAGCACAGCAGAAAACTTGCAAACAGCTGGAGGACACCATAAAGTGGCTAATTTCTAGTAGGCCAGGGGAGATTTATGTCATAATAATTTGTGTTTAAGAAGGAAGTGCACTATTATGGTCAATTAATCTGCATACGACAGAGGAGGCAAGAATATAAAATGGAGAAATTCAAAAAGTGGTGCTGGGAAAACTGGGCAGCTACATGTCAAAGAATGAAATTAGAACCTTCTCTAGCACCATATACAAAATTAAACTCAAAATGGATTAAAGACCTAAATGTAAGACTGGATACTATAAAACTCCTACAGGAAAACATAGGCAGAACACTCTGACATAAATCGCAGCAAGAGTTTTTTGGATCTATCTCTTAAAGTAATGGAAGCAAAAGCAAAAACAAACAAATGGGAACTAATTAAACTTAAAAGCTTTTGCAGAGCAAAGGAAACCATAAACAAAATGAAACAAAAACCTATGGAATGGGAGAAAATATCTTCAAACCATGCGACCGACAAGGATTGATTTCCAAAATATACAAACAGCTCATACAGCTCAACATCAAAAAATCAAACAACCCAATCAAAAAATGGGCAGAAGACCTACATAGGTATTTTTCCAAAGAAGACATACAGATGGCCAATTAGGCATATGAAAAGATGCTCAACATTGCTAATTATCAGAGAAATGCAAATCAAAACTATAATGAGGTATCACCTCACACCAGTCAGAACGGCCATCATCGGAAAGTCTACAAATAATAAATGCTGAAAAGGGTGTGGAGAAAATCATCGAAAAGTCTACAAATAATAAATGCTGGAGAGGGTGTGGAGGAAAGGAAACTCTCCTACACTGTTGGTGGGAATGTACATTGGTACAGCCATTATGGAGAACAGTATGGAGGTTCTTTAAAACACTAAAAATAGAGTTACCATATGACCCAGCAATTCCATTCCTGAGCATATATCCGGAGGAAACTCTAATTTAAAATGATACATGAAAAAAAATAAAAATAAAAATAAAAAAAAATAAAAAAAAATAAAAAAAAAATAAAATAAAATAAAATGATACATGTACCCCAATGTTCATTATAGCACTATTTACAAGAGCCAATACATGAAAGCAACCTAAGTGTCCATGGACAGATGAATGGATAAAGATGTGGTATATATACACAATGGAATATTACTCAGAATAAAAAAGAATGAAATAATGCCATTTGTAGCAACACGGATGAACCTAGTGATCATCATACTAAGTGAAGTAAGTCAGACAGAAAAAGACAAATATCATATGATATCTCTTATATGGGGAATCTAAAAAAAATGATACAAATAGACTTATTTACAAAACAGAAACGCACTCACAGATGTAGAAAGTAAAGTTACGCTTACCAAAGGGGAAAGGTGGGGAAGGGATAAATTTGGGGTTCGGGATTAACAGATACACACTACTATATATAAAATAGTTAAACAACAAGGACCTACTGTATGGCACAGGGAACTATATTCAATATCTTGTAATAACCTACGATGGAAAACAATTTGAAAAAGAATACATATATATGTATAACTGAATCACTTTGCTGTATACCTGAAACATTGTAAATCAACTATACATCAATAAAAAAATTAAAAACTTTAAAACCCAAGAATTTAAAAGGAAAACAACATGTAATTGCCACTTCTAAACTTCCAGCTGTTCTTAAAATATAAATAAACCAATTTGTCCTGAAATTTATTTAAATGATTAAAAATTAAGACTATGTGAAATAATAATAACTAAAGCTTAAAAAATATTTTAAGTATGTCAAAATTAGAATTTATTCCAATTTTAATTTCCTAGTTTTAAAGAAGGCAAATGATCTGTAATATATTTAGAATATACTTTTAAAGAAAGAAGGAAGTGCACCTTTATTTTGTAGTCACAGGCAGATGACATCAAGGACCTAAGAGCTATATCTTCACTTTTTTTAAATGACAATCATCACTGGCATATTTGTGTGCCTAGCTCTCTCCCTTACCACAGAGTGAGCTCCTTTAAAGCAGAAACTACATCCGCTGTAAGATAAATTTTCCCACGAACTGCTCTACCTCTTGACAATTTCTACAAGTTTTTCCATTTCCCCAAAACCTTCCATAATGAGTATTCATAGAGCAGAAGTACCAAAACTATCTGTTCAGTAATTAAGTGAACCGATCTTTACCTTCTAGGTGAAGTGTGGTTAGTGCTGAAAAATATTCTACATGAAAGATTACACTGTTGCATTTACAGTAAGAATAAAGTTGCCAAAACTGTAAGCGCATATAAAATTATGCGCTTGAAACTAAGTCAACTTACTAGTAATCATTGCTCCAGTCACGGAAGCCAGAAAGCCGATGCTGACTGCGATGACAGAGATTACTCTCCCCTGCCGATGCCTCTGTAGCATCACGAACATCAACACTCCTGCAGCGCCATGGACAAACAGAGAGGAGAAGAGAGCCCAGAGGAAGATCCAGTACCACATCTCTGAAAGGGAAAGCAAAATGTTAATAATTCTGTTGAAAACATCTTAGAAAATCCAGCTTAACAAATAGTGAGCACCCATGGTCTGGAAGAAGGTTAAATGAGGTAACAGATTAAAAACATGCCTAGTACAGTACTTGATACACAGTAGTACTAAATAAATTTTAACAGTTACCATCATCACTAATGCTTGATGGGGAAGTCATTCCCTCCACGACTTCAGAAGGTCAAAGCCTCTAATTTCCTCTAAATGTGCCCATCATATAGCTATAATCTATTAATTTCTCTAATAAACCCTCATGTCTGCAAATCTCTTGCAATAAATTATATAAGTTAATTAACTGCTGTTTGATATATAATTTTCTATCTTCTATACTAAGTGCCCAGACATTTTTAAAAACTACCACTTAATTCAAATAATAAGTACAGTAAGTACAAAAACTATCTGTTCAATAAATAAATGAACTGATCTTTACCTTCCGAATTCAGAAATAAGTCAGTGATTTTTATCTTTTATGATTTTAAGAATTTCAGGCCATTTCCCTCTTGGCTCTCACCTTTACATACTAAAGAATCAGTCAGAATTTTTTTAATGCTTTGTCTCTCAGGTCATATGCTAGTCCTTAGCAGGAACTCCTCAAGCTCTATCACTCTTTCTTCAATGTAGTCTCAGTCACTGTTCATTGAAGCCTGGTTTACAGACAATTGATGAGCATGCCTTTCACTCTCTCTCTTTCTGGCTGAATGGTGGTTGCCAAGGACTTGGGGGAGAGGGAAATGGGGGACTTCTTATTTAAAATGGCTACAAACACAAGGGATCTTTGTGGCAATGGAACTGCTCTGTATTTTGACTGTGGTGGTGGATACATATACAAGTGATACAACTGTACAGAACTAAATACACACACACACACAAATGAGTACAGGTATACAAGCAACACTTGTGGAATCTGAAAAAGGTTGGTGGGTTGTATCAATGTCAATATCCTGGTTTTGATATTATACAGCAGTTTTCCAAGATGTTCCCATTGGGTAAATGGGGTAAAGGGCACGTGGGTTCTCTCTGTATTATTTCTTACAACTGCATGTGAATCTACAATTATCTCAAAATTAAAAGTTTAATTTTTAAGAAGAGAGAATATATAGAAAACAGATTTTTAAAAAAATCAGTTTCAGCCTGCTAAATTCTTAAGAATTGACACTTAGAATGGACTTATAATTTGAAATCATTTCAAGGAAGAGACATCTGATATATTTTTCAGTGTTCAAGTACCATGCATGCTTCTCTATGGCATAAGAGAGAGATGCTGGTGATTAAGGAAAAACAGACAAAGCTTGCCTTTTAGAGGTTTTTCTCTTCCAGCTTTCAGAGAAGTAATGCTTTCACACTGTCACTCCCAAACAAATAGCTTCAATTTATAAAAAATAAAGACAAAAATGCTTAACTTGCCCTGAAGAATATTTATATTTTAAAAGATATAATTTTCCAGAGTGACCCTAACAAAGCGAGACTATAATACAGCAATAACAGGGTGGGGAGGGTTGCTCTGATCAAGGCGGTTCTGAGAGGAGACAGACGCTGGAGCAGGCACCTACTCTTAATAAGAGCAGCCATTTGCCTTGATCCCCGATCCTGCTTCTTACCAGGGCTACCCCCAAAATCACTTTTATTTGTTGTCCTTATAATACACGTAGAGTGAAAATTTTCTTGACTATATGTAACACTATGAGCAGGGATTATCTGACATTATAAGTAATGTTGTTTGCCTACTGACTATATAGCTACAGTCAATTTACCTAATAATTAGGAAAATTAAGTCTAATGACTCATAAATCCCCAAGATATCAAAGAATTATACAACTGAAACAGAATCTCAAATGGTCCTCTAATGACCAATCCACGATTATCCCTCAAGCAGACCGAGCACAAACGGCCCAAACATAAAATTTATTTTTGTTTCTTTGTTTTCTTAATCACACTATTTATCATGGAAAAAAAGCCGAAAGCTTCTGAGAATATCTACAATTAACTTAGATTTCATGTTGTTACTACTATTTTAAATTCCCTGATAGATCAATACAACCATGTCAGTGAACAGGGTCTCTGAAGACCTGGTTCTACTCCAGATAAACAAGTCTGTCTGAAGTCTGACTCACTATTGGCAAACGCAGGACACCTGGAGAACTGCAGGACCCTAAGAGTAGAGCGAAGACAGATGCCCCAGAGCCCTAGAGAAAGAACAGGTGCCAAGAACGGGAGAGGAGTATGACCACCTTTTCTTAACCTGTGCAGGCTTGTACGGCTAACGTGAACACCCAGGGGCCCAGCTTTCTCTTTCCACCCATATCCCACCTAATCCAAGCTTCTAGCAACTGAGCAACAATAAAAGGATGAAGCCAGAGGGAGACTTTGCTGGTGCTAAACAAAATACAAAATGAGAAATTAAAAATACACTTAAAAACAGAAACCTTGAAGCATGCGGTCCATACAATTACCACAATTCACTGAAAGGAGATACTCCGTCTTCATTAAAGCCCTTTCATTATTTTTCCCTATTCAAGGCTGTCCATAATCTTCATCTTAAACTGAATTGTTGCAGTGTGTTTGTTTACTTTTAGTTGGATAAGAGGCAGAGGAGTAGTGATTTGTTCCAGTCTCCAAACAATTCTAGAAATAGCCCTGATCCCAATCTGTTTCTCTCTCAGCCCTGGTTGCCAAGTCACTAAAAATTATCTTCTGTGCTTTTGATTTTAATCTTTGGACAAAATTATTTATGAGAAATGAATTTCTCTAGATATCTAGAATATATTAACTAAGTAAAAACAAGTCAAAGAATGGTACATATTGTATGATCCTTTTTGTTCAAAAAATTATAGGTACAGAGAAACACATAAACAGATTCCAACAATGGCTATCTTTTAAAGATAAGAGAGGACATGGGTTATATTATTTTATTCTTTACTGGTTGTTTTTTAGCAACCAGCCTGGTTTTGTTTGTCTGTTTTATTTACTTTACTGCAGATACACTGTCTTTAAAAGATAGTTTTTCATTCTAGAATTCATCAAAGGAGAACATGCTCTATGAAGCCAATGCTTCTCAAGCCAGACTGCTCACAAGAATTACCCACAGAGCAACTAAAACTATCACTTGAGGGGGGACCTAAACAATTATATTTTCATCAACTCTACCAGATAATCATGACATGCAATAAAGACAGAAATCACCACTCTAGGCTAAGGTTACATAAGCAACCTAAGTGTCCATCCACAGATGAATGGATAAAGAAGATGTGGTATATAGATACAATGAAATATTAGCCATAAAAAAGAATGAAATAATACCATTTGCAGCAACATGGATGGACCTAGAGGTCATGATACGAAGCGAAATTAAGTCAGACAGAGAAAAACAAATAGCAAATGACAGTGGTCCCCAACCTTTTTTGGCACCAGGGACTGGTTTTGTGGAAGACAATTTTTCCATGGACTGGAGCAGGGGTGGATGGGTCAGGCGGTAATGCAAGCAATGGGGAGTGGCAGATGAAGCTTCGCTCACTCACCTGCCACTCCCCTCCTGCTGTGCGGCCCGGTTCCTAACAGGTTGCAGACCGGTACTGGTCCACTGCCTGGGGGTTGGGGACCCCTGGCATATAATATTGCTTATATGTGGAATCTAAAAAATGATACAAGTGGGCTTATTTACAAAACAGAAATAGACTCACAGACATAGAAGACAAACTTATGGTTACCAAAGGGGAAAGGGGGGGAGGGATAAATTAGGAGTTTTGGATTAAAATATACACACTACTATACATAAAATTGATAACCAACATGGACCTACCGTATAGCATAGGAAACTATACTTAATATCTTGTAATGACTTATAATGGAAAAGAATCTAAAAAAGAATCTATTTACCTATCTATCTATCTATGTATCTATCTATATAACTGAATCACTTTGCTATGCACCTGAAATTAACACATCATAAATAAACTATATTTCAATAAAAAATTTTTAAAAAAGAATAAGTGAATGTAAAAGTGGACAAATAGAAATTATTCAAATTGAAATATAAGAGAAAAAAGAGTGGAGGGGAAAAAAAGAAGTAGGAGGAGGGAAAAGAGGAACCATCCAAGAGCTATGGAACAATTTCAAATGGTTTAACATACATGTAATTGGAGTCCCAGATGGAGAAGAAAGAGATAATGGAGAAGAAAAATATTTAAAGAAATAGTGACCGAAAATTTCTAAAAATAATAAGATATCAAACCACAAATCTAAGACTCCCAGAGAATCCTAAGCAAGATAAAGACCTCCCAAAAGAACTAAAAAATAACAAAACAAAAATAAAGCGCACACACATACCTAGATTCACCACAGTGAAATGACTAAAAACCAAAGATAAAGGAAGTATTGAAGAAGAAATAAGGAAAAAAGAAAGAGAGAAAAAAAGACACATTACACACACAGAGGGACAAAGATAAAAAGTACAGCAAACTTCTCATCAGAAGCAACCAAACCAGATGACAAAATACAGTAACACTTTAAAAAACTAAAATGCAAAGCCAGAACCTATATTTAGGAGAAACATTTTTCAAAACTGGAGGTGAAATGAAGATATTTTTCCAGAAAAAAAAAAAAGAAACTGGAAAAATTAACTGCCAGTAGACCTGTGCTACACGGCATATTAAAGGGAGCTCTTCAAACAGGAGTGTAATACTAGATGGAAACTTAACACTCCACAAAGAAGTGAGCAACAAAGAAAATTAAAATGAAGGTAAACATAAAAGATATGTTTTCTGGGCTTCCCTGGTGGCACAGTGGTTAAGAACCCACCTGCCAGTGCAGGGGACACAGGTTCAAGCCCTGGTCCAGGAAGATCCCACATGCTGTGGAGCAATTAAGCCCATGCGCCACAACTACTGAGCCTGAGCCCTAGAGCCCGCGAGCCACAACTACTGAGCCCGTGTGCCACAACTACTGACGCCCACATGTCTAGAGCCTGTGCTCCGCAACAAGAGAAGCCACTGCAACTAGAGAACGCCCGCGCGCAGCAACGAAGACCCCATGCGGCCAAAAATAAATAAATAAATAAATTTATTTATTTTTTTTTAAATGATGTTTTCTTATTTTTAATCATTCTAATATTTTAACCAGGTTTAAAAATAAGTTGTTGCGTTTTTTCACTTGAAGCCTCATTTAACATAGAAGTTAAGGCTATTGTAGATATTTTATAGCTGCCTGCTTCCACTTCTTAAAAGAGAGCAAAAACATTAGTTTTTAAATTTAATTGTGACACCTTCAAGAGCTGCTTGAATATACTGCCTCTCTCAAAGCTTACGGCAATACTGTTTATTACCCACTTAAACCAAATTACCCTGTTACCAGCTAATTATACAATTTTAAACTGTAAATTACAGTACTCATCATTGAATAGAAAAAAAATTCTTAGAAAAATAAATTTTTAATTTAAAACAATCAGAATATCATTTGCTGTTAAAAAAAAAAAAATCAGGTTAAGGCTATTTAAAATAGTTCAAAATTTGCTTTACATTTAAGCCACAGCAGTACCTTCCTAAAAGATGCCATTCAACTTGTTCTTTCCCATAATTGATTACTCAGTTATAAAAGTGTAAGGATTAAATGGCAAAATCTGAATCTATTATGAAGTTATAACACAGCAATATACAATAGTTTCAATTTTTATTACTTATATGCCCTTAAGCATCTTAAATTATACATGTCCTACCAAAAATATGTCAGTACCAACATATTTGTTTGAATCAGTCACTGACCTAAAAAATAATCTTTTCAGTGACTGATAAAATGTTACAATCTCATGATACAGTATTTCCAAAGGATCTTTACACTGAACACTCAAAAATGAACTTTTCACATCAATGAGCATAACTTATAATGAAACTCCCAATGTAACAAATTCTTAAAATTAAATCTAAATAAGAGACCAAATGAATGACAGATCAGAAAATAAAAGCACAACTAGGAAAACAAGTAATGCACAAGCACTATCAGAACAGTCACACCTTTGATATGATGACAGTAATCCTCAGGAAGCAGTTATGCCACACTGGGGTTAAAAAACAAAAACACAGATAATTTCAGAACTGGAAGGGATCGTCAGATATTGAATCCAGAGTTTCCTAAACCAAGTCTTAAGAAGGCCTAATTCTAAGAACTATTAAATGGTATTCAGAGAACAAAGATTTTCTAGGTCTTAAATCTCAATCTACAAATTAGCATATTAAAGGTCTGAAGCCCCACTTAAAAAAAGAAAGCTTCTTAATTTTAAAGACTAAAAAAACAAATTTATATGCAAACGGGTAAATGTTTTTCTTAACTCACAGTAAAATCTCTCAACTTTTTTCTTAACCCATTAAAATTTTTAGATCATCTTTCCTTTAACATCAATGTGAAAATTGTTGTCATTGGATTGTCTTATAGATGAGGAAACCAAGGTCTGGTTAAATATGTGGCTTTTCCCAGGGCATGGAAGCAACCTAAGTGTCCATCGACAGATGAATGGATAAAGAAGATGTGGCACATATATAAAATGGAATATTACTCAGCCATAGGAAGAAACAAAATTGAGTTATTTGTAGTGAGATGGATGGACCTATGGAATCTCAGAAAAAAATGGTCATGGAGAACATAGGGGCAGGACAGGAATAAAGACGCAGACATAGGGAATGGACTTGAGGACATGGGGAGTGGGAAGGGGAAGCTGGGACAAAGTGAGAGGGTGGCATGGACCTATATACACTACCAAATGTAAAACAGAGAGCTAGTGGGAAGCAGCTGCATAGCACAGGAATATCAGCTCTGTGCTCTGTGACCACCTAGAGGGGTGGGATCGCGAGAGTGGGAGGGAGGAGATATGGGGATATATGTATACATATAGCTGATTCACTTTGTTATAAAGCAGAAACTAACACACCATTGTAAAGCAATTATACTCCAATAAAGTTACTAAAAAAAAAATATGTGGCTTTTCTAAGGTATGAGAGCCAATTAATAGCATTCAAGGATAAAACTGTTTACTGACTCATGAATTCAAGGATCCTATTGCTTCTTTAGACTCTTTATTTGCATACAAAAATCTAGCAGAACCCAATTTATCCTAGTGGGGGAAGTTCCAATGACTGCACTTTATGTAAGTATTTACATAAACACTGTTAATATTTAGTTTTCCCATATACTTCAGATTAAATATAACTAAACTGTTTAGAATTTTTTAAGTACTACCATTTAATAAGAATTTTTCTCTATAGCTAATAGCTCATATAATAAACATTTTTAAAAGATAAATTCTAATATTATCCTCTAATGTTAAAAGACAGTCACCAAAAAAAACTGGGTTATAGCATCCTCTTGGAAGTGAGTCATTTATCTTGAAATTTTAATAAGTCTTTAGCTATACTAAACACTCCACATTAACTTGCATTATATATCACAACACAGTTACAAATTGATCACAAAAAAGCTTCATTTTTTAAAAATCCAGTGCTCCCAATCCTTGAGCTCTCAGTAATAAAATCACCTTAAGAGCTAGTTTAAAATTTACCTTCCTAGGCCCTGGTCTCAAGGATTCTAATTCCATGGCTGTGGACTGGGTCTATAGACTGTACCCTCAACCAGCCCCAGGTAATTCTGATATGTAGCAAGATTTAGTAACCATATTGGATTAAAGTAATTCATGGTAGGGACTGGAGAGAGGGAGAATTTTATAATGAAAACATATTAGTGGGACTTCCCTGGTGGCGCAGTGGTTAAGAATCTGCCTGCCAATGCAGGGGACACGGGTTCAATCCCTGGTCTAGGAAGATCCCACATGCCATAGAGCAACTAAGCCCGTGTGCCACAACTACTGAGCCCACGCGCCTCAACTAATGAAGCCCGTGTGCCTAGAGCCCGCACACTGCAACGAAGAGTAGCCCCCGCTCGCCGCAACTAGAGAAACCCTGTGTGCAGCAACGAAGACCCAATGCAGCCCCAAAATTAATTAATTATTAATTAATAAAAGAAAACATATTGGCTACACATAGTTATCCAAGAGCAGTATAATACTTTTACATTTAATCAAGTCCTGGTGGTATTCCTGAACCATCCTCAAAACAGATCACCTCTCCTCTCTCTCCATCATCCCTTAAACAGGTTCTTTCTCTACTCTCTACCTCTTTTGTTATCTTCAAAGTCCCATTACCTGGTTCTCCCTGAACTCAGCAAGCCGCCGAAGTATGACTTAACCTGAAGGTTAGTTCGCCTCTCTACACCATGAACCCCTTATGGACAATGACTGACATTTTCATTTCTGTTTATCAGTGTTTACCACAGAGACTGGCAAATGCTCATGATCAAGAAATATCCAACAAGATTGATCCTTGAAAATGCTAGATGCTGCTTTTTAGTATAATTATCCTATATACATTTAATAAAACAATACATTGTATGGCCACTTCAAATATAGTACGTAAAATGCATGCAAAATGCTTTGTACAGTACCTGACATATAGTAGGTGTTCAATAAATATAGCCATTATTAGAATTATTCATCTGATTCTAAGGTAAGTTCAATGCACTGAATTCTCTGGGCTCTCTTACATCTGACCATTCTTAATTCCAGTTTCCTTCCCTGGTTCCAATTCCTCCTCCCCATCTCTGCCTCATCCTTCCTCTTCTGTTTAGAATTCCTTTCTACAGGAAAAATATCCCTAGTTATTCTAACTTCTCTTCCTGAATTATCTTACTTTTCTGGTCCTTTATTCCAATAACTAAACAAAGCAAAGATAAATATATTTATATTCTGATAGCTAACCATTTAAGAATCAAAGTCATAGCTTACACAGTCCTAAGACTTATCTGGAAATTGCTTTAGGTTTAAGAAATATCATCTGGACCTTGGACGTGGTACTGCCAGAGGATACTGATATATGATTCAAAGATAATGAGATGGGTATTAGGTAAGTAAAAACCTGAAGATGGCAATTCTAATTTTTGAAAAATTACAGTGGCTTCATTCTCGCTAACACAGGTAAGTCTTCCAAATGGCAAAATCCTATAAAGTACAAATCATACCAGTACTTATTAATTGGCTCAGTACCACAAAAGAGTAAGGGATTTTTCACATGTATTTCAGAAAAAGTAAATTTTGGGGTCTGGCACAAATATTGAAGAGTAGAACATTGTCTTTAGGGCTACATTTACAAAACATAAATTTCTATAATTGGACATCTGAAATAATTTTATCTGCATAAACTCACCTCCTATAATAGAGCATTTAGGAGGAGGAACTTAACCTAATGGGACACTAGAATACATGCAGGGACTGAGAGAAGCATACCTGTTTGGGAGCACCACCAAAGGAAGTTGCTGGCTATACTAGTATGAGGTGTGAACAATTACAAGTATGTATACTAGGTACCCAAGTTTTTCCCCCTTTCTCTCTTTTTTTTTTTTGATAATCACTATTAACACTAAAGTGGCTTAGCAACTATAAAATCTAAAAGGGAAATATAACAGTGTGTATGTATATAGTAAAAATAAGCACATATATATTTTGTAAACACACACACACACACACACACACACACGACCTTCATTCCAGTTTGAATTCCCAGCTTCCCGATGTTTATACCAATAGAGAGAGGGGAGCATCTGCACCCACATTTGCTGCTGACACAGGGAGGGGATGAGCCTGAAGCCAGACTTTGCTTTTTTTCCGAGGAACCAATCATTCCTTTCCCAACCCGAGCCCGGCTCTGTGTTTATCCGGGGGTTTAGGGATCCTGCCTCCTTCTAAGTAAAAAATTCTTCTCTAAACTCTTAGCAGCCAAATTTGGGTGGGAACACAAAGTTGGGAGCCAAAATAGTTGAAGAAAATAAAAGTAAAGCAAAAGGATACATTTCATTGTAGATTGTGTTTTTGAAGTTATGTTACCCATAAAACTGAAAGAGTATATACATTCTGACTCTGAGTTTAGGTTGTGGTGGGGAAGAGAGATTTAGGACATATTCAGAGAAAGAAAAACTATATGAGAAGGAAGGAAGCCATTCATCTCTCTACTTGAGTGAGCTGAACAAGCATATAACCTATACACAGTTAACAAACAATTTAGGAATCCTGAGAATCGCACACTGTGGGAAGTGACATACAGAAGAGAACTTTGGCAATAGTTATTAAGTGACAAAGATGGGGTCTCCAGGTGTTAATCTCTATATGAAATCCCCATAGTACTGTCTTCCAGGAAGGAGAAAAAATAGATTGAACTTGGTAGGATTTCTAAAACTAGATATATAGTAAATATGGATCACATAACTTTCACATAGGCTATGGCAACTTAAAATTTAGAAAGATTATTACTATTATTATCACTATTCAATAATATCTTACATTGTACAGTATCTTTTATTTCTGGACAAAAATTAGTTCCATTCACCCATTCTTGGGCTCATTTGGGGCAAATACTTACAAAGCTATTCTTAAGTGTCTTAAGATTTATCATCTATCAGACCTGCCTGAGTTAAAATCAGATGGGGAATAAAAGCAAAAGGCACAGAACTGAGAGTCAGTGAACAGCAGTTCTAGTCCTGGCTCTGTCATTAAATGACTGTTTGATCCCAGCCATGTATATCTCAATATTTCTAAAAGGAAGTAATCAAACTACATAACTTCTAGCCCTAAAATGTTAGGCTAATTCTAATTTCTAGTTGTCATCACTTTAAAAAAATCTATTTCTATCAAAGTAATACATACACAGGACTACTTTCAAAAGATTGGTCTCTGAGATAAAAAGGTCAATAATTCTGCTTCACCTATGGGATAAGATACAGAGGAATAAATCATACCCGTTAACTGAAAAAAATAAAAGATGAGAGTACATTACCCTTTTATTTACTTTTTAATTAACCAGAATTCCTATTAATGAGATTTCTGCAAATCCTTCACAGTCATTTCTTAAATCTAAATCAGTCTGGTTCTACACTATGCTCCTTTCTATTACCTGTTTCATTTTCAAGTTTATGATGATGACAAAAATGCCTTCTGACTTAATATGTGTTATCATAATCTGAAAAAAGGTAATAATTTTTCACTTATTAGCTACCAGATCTAAGCAAGTTACTCTTTGCTTCAGTGTCTGAACCTGTAAAATAAGGATAAACACTAATGTCTCTCAAGATGGTTGACAAGATTAAATAAAATACATGAAAGAATGGTAACTAGCACAAAAAAAGCATTTTTGTGTTTTAAAAGTATGACAATTATCTATATAAATTGCTTACACACCTTATGTCCTAGTTAAAAGCATATTCACTCAAACAGATGTAGCTGAAAAATAAGGCAACTAGAATGTTTTAATCATGCAACTGTTAAGTATTGTTTTAAAAGCTCAATTCAATAAACATGCATTGAGCATACACTACGTGCCAGAAACAATATGCTAGGATTCCAGAATTCCATGATTACAACAATGACCCCACCCTCAAAAAGCTCACAGTCTAGAAGAGACAAATGAAAATTATAATGTAATTGAAAAATATAACAACAAAAGCATGTGTAAGGAGCAGAAGGGACAAGATGAAGCACTTCATTCATTCTGTTTACAGAGAGCAGAGAAGAAGTAGCTAAAGCAGCTTGGAAAGGGGCAAAGAGTAGCTCTGCAGGCAGAGACGGGTTTCAAGCCTAGTTCAGCCATTTCAAGCTATTTGATGTGGGCCAACTTTACCTCTCCGAGCTTCTTTGTAAATCTGCTTTGGAGAGTTACTCTGAAGATTAGAAATAATATATGTAAATAGCCTGATACACAGCAGGCATTCAATAAATAGGAGTTATCTTGTTTTAGAAGTTGTGTGTTTGTTTTTAATAGACTAAGTTCTAAATGGCACTGTAGATGCAAGAGGGAGGGGATATGAGGATATATGTATACAATAAAGCTGATCCACTGTGTTATACAGCAGAAACTAACACAACATTGTAAAGCAATTATACTCCAATAAAGATGTTAAAAAAATAAAAAATAAACAATTTTAACTTACATCTTAATTATGAAGACAAAAAAAACAAAATGGCACTGTAGGAGGCATCACTTAACTAATGATCAAGCTGCATATGGGATCGCGAAGGTCACCAGCATGGAAGAGGCCATAATGAACCACATCAGAATGTTACCACTTACGGAGTCTACTTTTTAGCAGTGATGGGGTTCCCAACGTGGTACATTCACCTGCTGGTGAAGCCTATTTCTAATCTATTTTCTCCATTTTTACAGAATTCTGCATACTCAGACTCTATTTAAATTTCCTGGAAGAGGTTCCCATGCTCCTCAGTCCCACCCCAGTCCTGGTTTTGGATGTTCAGCATATCCCATATCCTTTATAAAATGGCAAGTCCAATGAGCAACAGCTGATTATTAAGATTATATTAGGAGATAATTAGAACTAACCCTGGGTTAAAACTACTATTGTTAGCCTAATGGTTGACCTATGGGAACTGGAAGCCACTATAATGATTCAGAATGTTAAAGTAAATATTTTAAAATATTGTTAAATCTGTCCAAGAGGTAAGTTACATTTACATTTACTCTATGGTTCCCAAAGCTAATTTTCTCTAAATACCCACCGATGAGCTAAGCCAGTCATTAACATATACAAATACGTATTCTTAAATGCTTATTTTTCATTTTACTCCAATAAACATAATTTATACAACATTTGAAATATTAACAGTGGATAAACACAAGGAAAGCCATAAGTAAGATAAAGCGGTCTATCTCAAAATTCAATTGAATTATGAAATGGTTCTTATGTCAGTGTAGGTTTTCAGAACTAAAAACATGTTCCTGGGCTTCCCTGGTGGCGCAGCGGTTGAGAATACGCCTGCCGATGCGGGGGACGCGGGTTCGTGACCCAGTCCGGGAAGCTCCCACATGCCGCGGAGCGGCTGGGCCCGTGAGCCATGGCCGCTGAGCCTGCGCGTCCGGAGCCTGTGCTCCGCAACGGGAGAGGCCACAGCAGTGAGAGGCCCGCGTACCAAAAAAACCCAAAAAGAACATGTTCCTGACCTGCAACCATCATGTAAGTTCAGTGTGCTCCAAGATAGAGAACCACAGATTAAACGTGAGGGCACCATAAATCAATCCAGAATCCATGTTAATTTTATATAGCAGTTTTCACATTCAAGGCACCCAGCGTCTTTAAACTCAGCCTTGTGGTAAATAATCCCAATTTTTCTCTATGAATATCTGAATTCCATGCAATGCTATATTTTATAATATCTTGTATCCTATCAAGACAGGTTATATTTGTAAAATACTCTCCATAGTCTTAACCAGTTTAACATAATGCATTTTGAAATACTAATGCTCTATCAAAATTAACTGTCTTATACATTTTCAAAAATTAAATCCTGAGTATGTTTTTCAGATTTTTCCCTGAGAAGCACGCACTGAGGAGTCATCAAACTGCAACTGAAATCACTTTCTTGTAAACACTAATCTTTAGCGAGTATTTTTTAAAGTCAGGGTATAATACAAGCATTTCTGCATTAACCAAGCCAGAAGTTTCTCCACAAACCAGACCTACAAATTTGATTTTTAAAGTTTATGAGTATTATTGCTCACTTTTACAACTAGAAATTGATGTTAATTACTATAATATATTAAGTCCAATTCCCTCCTGATAGCCTTGACGTATGAAGGAAGGGAAATACACAAAATTATCAAATGTCACAGAAGCAGCAGCTTGAGGCCAGAGGGAGACAGACAGACAGAAGGAAATAGGAGAGGGAGGAGATATACGGTTAAAGCAAAAAGTGCTTAGAATTCACTAGACCTTGACCCAGCCCGTGACCTAATATAATCTACTTAATGAGTCATTTATATCGCAAAAAAATAATAATAATAATTAACAGTTGAAGCAAACTGATCATTGTGAGCAGGGAATTTAAGTCCTGCATTCGATTTGAGATTTGCAAGAAAGAAAAAAAGCTAAACTAGAAAAAGACCTAAAAAGCAAGAAGCGCGCGCGCGCGCGCGTGTGTGTGTGCGTGCGTGCGTGCGTGTGTGTGTGTATGGAGGTGGGGAGATAAATAAAGGCTAACTGTACTCAAGTCTCAGCGCTAAAGCTATTCCACGCGTACTACAGAGGCAGGGCGGTCGCCGGCCCTCCCCATGCAGGAAGGGAGGGGAGGCGGGGGTCGTGGATTTTTCCCGAGCGCTTCTGGAGCCGGGATCTCGGGGGACTGGCGTCGGCGCCCCCAGAACAGGAGCGGAGACGATCCAATTAACACCTTCCTCGCCAGGACTTGGGACCTCGCGCGAGCTCCCGAGCGGAGCGCGCTCGGGGGTGGGGCGGCGAGGAGCGCTTCCCCTCCGAGGGAGGGAGAAGGGAGGCGAGGGGCGGCACCGCATCCCGGTCCCCACCCCGGGAGCATCAATTACCCGTAAGGTTCCTCAGCACCGTCCCATGGGCCCAGAGGCTCAGGACCTGCTGCACCGACAGGTTGATCATGGAGTGGTCACCCCCCTCCGCCTTCATCTTCCCTGGGGGGCGCCCGCCGCCCTCTCCTCCGGCGCCGGGCGGCGGCGGCGGCGGCGGCTGCGAGGCTCCGGGGGCGGCGGCGGGTGCGCGGCTCCTCCAGGCCGCCGCCGCCGGGGGAGGCTTCGGGTCGCCGGGCTGGTCGCTGCTGCTGCCGCCGACGGGCCTCCGGGGGGGGCCGCTCAGCGCGTCTCCCAGGCAGCCCCCTCCCCGCCGGGGAGACATCGAGGACGGCGGACTGGGGAGGGGAGGGGGCCGGGCGCTCTCCCCGCGCGGCCCCCGAGCGAGGACTCGGGTCGGAGGAGGCCGCTACCGCTCCCTCTCAGGGTCAGCTCGGCGCCGCGGGGGCCGGGCACGCGAGGAGGCCGAGGTCACGCCGGGAGGTCCGGGGTGATGGGCAGCCGGCAGGTGCAGCCCCCGACGGGGCTCAGCTCATCACCGCGAGAGGACGAGCAGACCCGGGACTAGGAGGAGGCGGAGGCGGCGGCGGCGGCGGCGGCCGCGGCAGCACCGATGGCTACAGAAGGAGGGAATACCTCTGAGCCAGAGAATAACAATAAAAAACCCAAAACCTCAGGCTCCCAGGTAAAAGCAAACATATAAAAAAAAAAATTCATCACGAAACATAAGGGGAAAGGGGAGTTATGCCCTTTAAATGCCCAGAAGTGAAGAACAAGGCGGAGGCGGCGGCGGCGGCGGCGGCGGCGGCCGCGGCAGCACCTGCCGCCAGCCTGCCAACCCTCCTGCCGCCGACACTCGAGGAACCGCCCCCTCCAACCGCGGTCGCCCCGGGCCGATCGTGCGCGCGCGCACGGTCCCCACCTCCCCCGCCCTCCCCAGAGCTGCTGCGCATGCTCACTCTCCCCCTTCCCGCGACCCGTCGCCCTTCGACAGCCGGCCGGCCCCAAAGCCCTCCTCCTCCTGCTTCTCGCGCGCGCGAACTCGCGAGGCTAAGGGGGCTGAGCCTCGGCCCGCAGTGGGGCGGAGGGAAGCGCGGCCTACGTCACTAGCGCCACCGCCGGGCCTAGCTGCTGACTGGGCGCTCCAGGGGAACCAGCTCCACGCCCTCCCTGCCCCCGGCCCCCCGGCCCCGGGCGCGCGCCCTGGGAGAATCCGGGCGTTGCTGGAGCTCCAGGCTGACCTGCAGCGCCGACCGTACGTGGCGGGGAGCGAGGTGTCAAACTCCGTCAGGTGGATCCTGTGACAGTTCACATCTCTGGCTTCGAATGAAATACATTGGATAAAAAGGTTTGAGTACAACTTTTTCTAACAAGTGTAAATATCTCAACATTTTAGATTTGTCAGTTTGTGGGTTTGGGGTTTTTGGGGTTTTGGGGGGGGTGAGTCAGATGACCTGGGTAGGTTACTACTTGCAGAATATATCCGAAAGCCATTAAAACAGAAACAGACCCATTTTACGATTCATCTAGTCCTACCCACAGCAAGAACCTGGGCCTCCCGTGGTTCCAGCATCTGAAATCACCTGCAGTCCCGGGACTGGGCAGGTGTCCTACCCCTCAAGGCCACCCTCGGGGCTAGCTGTTTTTTCGTTGCAGTACTCTCTTTACCTAAATTGTAAAAGTCTCCGTTGTCTCCACCCCCCCCCGCCCCGCCCAGCTCAGGACTTAAACTAGACCTCTCTTCCCGTGGTTTGCTGCCTTTCTCCATATCCGCCGTTAGCCCGAGGAACTGTCTAAAATTCAGCCACAACAAAGTGAACTCCTCCTTGAAGTCTGAAACCTTTTATCTTGAAACATAAGAATTAAGTTTTGGCAGTGACAACATATGCAGCAGTCAGCCGCCTCTCCCCATCCTTTTTCAACCTCTTTACTGTCTGAAAAGAAAATCTGCAAAGGACGCCGAAGTTCATGCTGTAGCTAAATCATCAAGTACTTTGGGCAAAACGCAGGAGGGTTGGATCACCCGTAAAGGGTGTTCTTGGTGACCACCTTAAAATATACATATGTTTATTTATATACGTATGTATGTGTCAACGGAAAAAATGTACAGCGCGAGAGGTGTGAGTTAAGTTTTATTTGGGGTAGAACGAGGACTGCAGCCGGGGATACCGGCTTTCAGGCAGCTCTGAGCAGCTGCTCTGAGGAGGTGCGGAGGAGGTCAGTGTATATGTGACTTTGGTGAAGGGGGCGTATGTGCCCTTAAGCACACATTTTGGCAGAAAGTTGCTGCTGGTCACAAGAAGGTTGGTGCTAGTCACGAGGAGCAGGTGTCTCTGTTAATGATTTTAGTGCTTTTCTAGATATGAGAAGTTGCAAGAAATTGTGCTCATAAAATCTCCTGAAAATACCTAACTGAAGACGTGTTCTCCCAGTTTTTCCTGGAGCACGGAGGGCCTCATTCCTGATCTCCACCCTGAACTCCTTTCAGGGTGTGGGGAAGGTTAGCGACCGCAGTGGCTACTGACGTCATTCTTATAGAACCAGAAGGCAAAAAACAATTTTTAGTTGGTATATGTATTGTCTGTTTGATGTCGCAACACAGGAGGAAAGGGAAGAGTCTGCATCACTAATAAGAACTGAGCCAAAACTCATAATGTGGAGTTATCGTCTTCTGAGGATTTAGAATTAATGAGATCTTAATTTAAGATTATAAAATAATCAGACTTAAAAGAAGCTTTACCACTTTGCCAATTCACTTTATTTTACAGATTGGGGAAACTGATTCTGCAGAATTAAGTGCCTTAGAGAGGTGACACCACTTCACAGCCCAGTTTCTGAATTCCTAGTCTGTACATTCTTTCCAGTAGCCACACCATTTTCCTTACCTCACTATCAACTCCATACCTTTAAGGTTCTGGATGGGGAGATGCAGGTTACCTAATGATTACCAATAAGAGATTTGACATTATATGATTAGCGGTGTTAGAGAATATGACTACATTCAATGAAGGGTTCTTATCAAACTCTCTAAGCAGCATCTCATTAAACTCTCACATCAGGAACTTTTAGTTAGTTTACACGGAATCAGTGGGGTTCTTATTATTACACACTACTGTTTAAAACATGGTAGCATGCATTTAAAATATTCAGAACCTGGGACAGTGCCTAGCACATGGTGTTCATCAAATATTTGTTGAATGAATAAATGAATAAACTTCATAGAAAAGTCAGCATTTTTCTTGTTTCACATAATTTTTTTAATGGAACCTAAGTGTTGCTTTCTGTAAATGAGAAAGTAAGACACAGCAAGGAAGGCCCAAATCGATAATGCATTTTTTTAACATCTTTATTGGAGTATAACTGTTTTACAATAGTGTGTTAGTTTCTCCTTTACAACAAAGTGAATCAGTTATACATATACATATGTTCCCATATCTCTTCCCTCTTGCATCACCCTCCCTCCCACCCTCCCTATCCCACCCCTCTCATGGTCACAAAGCACAGAGGTGATCTCCATGTGCTATGCGGCAGCTTCCCACTAGCTATCTAATTTACATTTGGTAGTGCATATATGGGGTCAGGTTTTTAAATTTAGATATAAGAAAGTTCAATATTCTATAAATAAGAATATCTTAAGTACTCATGAACATAACAAGAAGTATAATGTAGTGTCCAATTAATTGATTAGTAGTAAGGTCCTCTGTTCCCTTAAGAAACTATAATATAGTTAATTAAAGGAGATAACCAGAAAATACAAGTTAATGGTTCCTGAAATACATTGTCAATGGTTTCTGCCTACTGGCTTTAAGAACAACTGTTTATATCTAATATTCAACAAAATATTTTGCATCAAAATAATTATCTTACTTGTAACAAAAGCAGCTGGAGAAGATGATCATAGCAATTATGCAGACAGCCATAGAAATGAGCAAAGCCAGCCATCGAATGCTGCCATCGAAAAATGGACCTGATAATGGAAGTAAACAATGAAAAAGACATATTACCTTTCGATCACATCTTAAAAGGAAAAAATAACTTGTAGTGTTGAACTCTAGAAAGCTTGCTTATTGTTAAAACCAGAGAAAATATTTCACTGAGAATCATGATTGCACTTTTCTCTGCTAACCTACCTATAACAACAGGGGGCAGTGTAGGTTGTAAATACTGGTTACATAAGTTGGTCCGACAACATTCTATTGTCCGGCGTAGCTGGGCTTTTGGTGAATCCTAAAGGAAGAAAATTAGAAATAATCTGATACACGAAACTGATAATTAATTTTTAAAATATTCATAAAATACAGTTTCTAATTCAGTGAGTGAAAAGGACCTGCTAAGTTTGTGTGAAAGTGATTATTGAAAAATTTAAATCTATCGTGAAATAGTGTTGTAAAGACTCTAAAATGTTTTTTCTTAAGAAGAATGTATGTATGTGCATGGTGTGTTAGAACACTAGACTATAACTTAATTACAGATAAACAAAAGTTTATATATATTTTTCACCCAAAATTTGGCATATCTTAAGATATGACTATTCATTTGTTTTTAGTAAAAAAGTATTTAAAATCATGAGATCTTTTCCTAAAAAACATGGGTAATACATTTTATTACAGTGATAGACTAGCAGGGTAAATATGATCTCATAGTAGTATTGAGACTTAGTTGGATGAGACTTAAGATCTGACTAAAAAGTGGAGCGTGTCCTAGGCCAAAGAAATGACAGGTTAGAAAAGGTAGTCAAGTAGGCAGAAGATACAGTTGATTCTGCCTATAACAACTATGTTGAAACTAATGAACCTGGTATGGAAGCAAGTTGAAGTGTATGTGGTGAGGATAAGGGCAAAATATAGAAACAATATTTCTGAGAGTTTTTGGGAGACCACCAACCAGATATGTGTCCCTAATAGATCAGAAAATGAGCACAGGGAAAGACTGTAGTCATGGGAACAGATACCAAAAATTATATGTGAAGTTTTATTTGATTAAAAGTACAGTATTTGAGAAGTTCTTAACTTGAATGCTGACATTTCAGCACTACCTGGAAGAAGTGCCATTCCAGACCAAAACAGTAACAGAAAGGAATTGTCTGTCGTCATAGAAGTAGCAAGAATATAAGCAGAAATCAACCTTCTTATTCTTAAATATCAGATGGGTAGAAAGGAGAAACCCCGGTATAATCAGGTATTCCTTTAAAAATGTGAAAATGAGATTCCATAGGGGAATCTATATGGGATTCTATAAGGGACTTGAGATTATATAAGAGAAGGTAAGATGGGTCAAGAGTACTTGGAAACCTCCAAAAGCACAAGTTTTACATTTTAACTGAATTTTTAACTTTCTAACAATTTTTTTTACCTTTAAATGATCATAAAAAGAAAGAGAAAAGAGAGACATGTCAGAAGTTACACAGGTGACTCTGAAAAAAATATCCCAGATCTAGAGAAAACTTACATGAAGGATGGAATGAAGAGTATACAACTAAAGATGAATAAAAGAAGCGTGAAGCATCCAAGAATAGTCCCAGTATGGCTAAAGTTCAAAATGAGCTCAGCCTTGCAGGACAGAAAATGTAAAGAAAAATCAGGAAGGGGTTTTTGGCAGTGCTAGAAGAAAGACCACCAAGCAATGGATGTAGTATTGCCGACAAAATACCAGGTAATGGAGGACAAAGAAAACGAACACTTCCTTAACTCTCGTTTTGTTTCAGTCTTCTCTATCAAGGATGATTACAGGAATGAAGAAGGCAGACCAAACGCTAGTAAGTGGGATTGGTATCCCAGAAGTATGCAGAGACCCTACAATGTTTCTGTGTTCTGTCTGAATTCCCATCTTCTCAGCTAGGTGAATTACATCACAGGAAGTTGAGAGCACTTCGGAGAAGGCTGAAAGCGGTATGATTTAAAGATTTTAGAAACGAGGAGTGCTGTAAACCAGATAGCTAAATGTTACATTACTTTTAAAAGGGAAAGAAAGACTTTGCCAACAACAGATTGGGGGCAGCACAGTATTATGGAAACAAGGATTTGGGAATCAAATAGCTTAAATCACAGCTTTGCCATTTATTAACTTTGTGACCCTAAGCAATGAACTTACTTCTCTCTGGGCTTTAGTTTCCTCTGCTATAAGACGGAGGATAAAAAATATCTGCCTCATAGGGTAACTGGGAGAAAATGAGGTAAAATATACCAAGCACTTAGCATATTAAATGCAAATAGTAAATGTTAAATAAATTAATTCTTCTTCCTCTAGTGAATGTGACACAGATCCCAGTTGACATTCTAGAATAAGTCACAAATGCTTGTAATCTCCTGGAAGACTGACTCAATGTGGCTTCACTGAGAACAAGCAACATGAAACTCACATCTTTCTTATGTAGGTTAACTACTGCACACAGCCATGTGCAGACCAGGCACACTTCTCCTTGGGGAATCAACGCTTTTCCTGTGGCCCCTCCCTTTATTTCATAGGCCTCAAATTAGGTCTTACCTTGCACTGAAAATCAGATCCTTCATATTTCATACACCCTGAAGCCAATGTGGTTTCTCCTTGGTCATCTTCTTCTATGATGGCAAAGCAATGCCCATTAGTTCTAAAAGAAAAAAAGCCAAAAAACCAAAACCAACTTCACATTGGAAAGTACTAATTAAATCTTGGTATGAATGTGACCAGTTACTGATGGCTTTTAGTTCTGAATTAGAATTACATTCACATTTGACTTACTGGCAAAACCGTATGCGTTTTAAGGCAAGTGAAAATTGTCACATCTGAACTAAAACCTAAAGGTCTAATAAAAATCCTGTGTCAGGTAGAAAAGGATTTTCTATTAAACAAGTCCCACCAAATATGAAATACTATGTAACTTCTCTTTGCTAATCATAGTCATGTGATCACAGAAAGATGATTTATACAACTTTATAAAGTAAATAATCTTAACGTTTAAAAATATACTTAAAAATAACTTTGTCTCTTTTCATCCATAAGATTTTCAGTATTCCCATACTGTACACAATAATAAATAAAAACAAACTTTCCTGTGAAACATAAAAATAGATTCAATGACAAAGAAAAGTATATTTGGGAAGACCAGACTAAGATCCTGAGAGGCACTTTTTATTTAACATGATAGGAAAAGAGGGAGAACTTCTGAATAGCTGAATTTTCAAGAAATTTATATAAATGTATTTGTATTTAATAAAATGTTATCGGGGCTTCCCTGGTGGCGCAGTGGTTAAGAATCCGCCTGCCAATGC